>NC_138755.1:8988254-9540470 GCF_965113315.1 Podarcis vaucheri
AGGGGGCACAATCTGGACGGTTCTGCCAGGGGCACAAGATCACCTAGCTATGGCTCTGAGTAATGGGAGTCAATGTAGATCTTTCAGGACCAGTGTTATATGGTCTCAGCAGCCACTCCCAGTCACCAGTCTAGCTGCCACATTCTGGATTAGTTGTAGTTTCTGGGTCACCTTCAAAGGTAGCCCCACGTAGTGCTCATTGTAGTAGTTCAAGCGGGAGATAACTAGAGCATGCATCACTCTGGCAAGGCAGTCCATGGGCAGATAGGGTGAACACAGATGCAGCTGAACACAGAATTGACCTGTGCCTCCATGGACAGCTGTGAGTCCAAAATGACTCCCAGGCTGCATACCTGGTCCGTCAGGGGCAGTTACCTCATTCAGGACCAGGGCGTCCCCCACACCTGCCCTCCCCTGTCCCCCCAAAACAGTACTTCTGTCTTGCCATGATTGTCTTGGTAGAAGAGAGTCTGCTGGTTCTTTAACAAGTGCAAAACCTGTTTACCAGTGGTGAAAGAGTTGTGATGTGTATGTCTCTCTCAGACGAACTTCAACTTGATCCATGCGACGGTCACCTCCAGGCTTGACTACTGTAATTCGCTCTATGCGGGGCTACCCTTGAAGCTGTCCCAGAAACTCCAGCGGGTGCAGAATGCTGCAGCGAGGCTCCTCACAGGGTCTCTGCCATGGGAGCATATTCACCCAGTGCTTTTCCAGCTGCATTGGCTCCCGGTGGAGTACAGAGTAAGGTGCTGGTTTTGACCTTTAAAGCCCTTCATGGCCTAGGACCCTCGTACCTACGGGACCGCCTCTCCTGGTATGCCCCACAGAGGACCTTAAGGTCCATATATAGTAACACCCTAGAGGTCCCAGGCCCCAAGGAAGTTAGATTAGCCTCAACCAGAGCCGGGGCCTTCTCAACACTGGCTCCAGCCTGGTGGAACGCTCTGCCTCATGAGACCAGGGCCCTGCAGGATCTGATTTCTTTCTGCAGGGCCTGTAAGACAGAGTTGTTCCACCTGGCATTTGGCTTACAATCAGTTTGATTCCCTCCCCCTCTTTCTTTTTCCTTTCTCCTCCTGTGATGAGGCTGCACCCTAATGTTTTAATGTTGTATCTTAATCTTTTAAATTGGATTTTAATCAACTTGTTTTTATCATTGGTTGTTAGCTGCCCTGAGCCCGGTCTTGGCTGGGGAGGGCGGGGTATAAATAAATAAATTATTATTATTATTATTATTATTATTATTATTATTATTATTATTATCATTATTAACTGTCAGTTGTGTGAGGTGGGGATCATCCGTTCCTAGCTCTGGTGGCAAGGGAAGGATCTATGAACAGCAGAGATCTGCAGATTGCAAGTAGGTTATCCACTCCAGACCCCTCCTGCAGTTCCAGATAATGTTATGGGAGGGACTAGCCGAAGGCTTTACCTTTGGACCCAGGTGTGTAGATGGTTTTATCTGTCTGGATGAAGAGATATCCACTGTGGAAGGAGACCAGAACTACCCTCTCCAATGTGAACTGAGGACACTTGGCCACAACAATCACATACTGCTTTTGCTTGGAATCCTTCTTCATATCATTCGCAGAAACCTGCAGGGGCAAATCAGGAGCTAGAAATCGGATATCTCCTGGTTTTTGCTTACAAGGCAAATAGTAGCAAACTCAAATCCCTGCTCAGTAATGGAGCTCCGTAGGTGACCAGTTGCTAATTCTCAGCCTAGTAAAACTTCACAGAATTCTTATAAGACTGGGGTGGGGAAAACAGCACATTCAGGTTGCAAAAGTGCACTGTTTTTTGTAATGTTGGTTTAAAAAAATAAGATGTGGATTTAAAAGAAATAATTATTATTCAATGGTGTACCAGCGGTGTTTAACCCCTACTAAGTTGGCAAAAATGTATAGGACAAGTACAAATACCTGCTGGAAATGTAAAGAAAAAGAAGGTACCTTTTATCATATGTGGTGGACTTGTAAGGTAATAAAAGCTTTCTGGGAGATGATATACAATGAAGTGGAAATTTTTTTAAAAAATAACCTTTGTTAAGAAAACAGAAGCTTTTCTATTAGGAATTATAGGTACTGATGTTCCAAAAGAACAGGAAAAAACTTTTTATGTATGAAACAACAAGCGCACAGATACTACTAGCCCAGAGGTGGAAAGAAGCCAGAGTCCCTACCAGAGAGGAGTGGGAAACCAAGCTGATGGACTATGCTGAAATGACAAAACTGACTGGAAAACTCAAAAACCAAGAGGACAAAAACTTTATAAAAGAATGGGGAAAATTTATAAGTTGCTTAGGAGACCACTGTAAACAGATGGAAACATTAGCAGGATTTTGACTCGCTTGTAGCATAACAATTACCATGGATAATATGGTTTGATATAAAAACTGGAGTATCGAAGAATATGTAGTAGTAAATGTTTAAAATGGGACCCCATGGAGGGGGTGGGGGGAAGTCTGGAGATTCGGGGGAATTTGCTATTTAAAATTTTGTATTTGGAAAACCAAATAAAAATGATTTCAAAAAAGGAGAAATAATTATGTTGCTTACTGAGAACTATGGAAATTATTATTGTGTATTAAATGTATATCTCACTCTTTCACCAAAATTCAGATTTCCTGCAAAAAAAAACCTCAAGGTGCATTTTACTAACTTCTAAAGCTGATCTGCTGTATAAGACACACTAACAATCTGGTTCTTCTCATCTGTTACACTGAGGTCTGATGATCCACTATTGCACTATAAGCACACATAAAGGTAAAGGTAAAGGGACCCATGACCATTAGGTCCAGTCACGGATGACTCTGGGGTTGCAGCGCTCATCTCGCTTCACTAGGTGAGGGAGCCAGCGTACAGCTTCCGGTCATGTGGTCAGCATAACTAAGCCGCTTCTGGTGAACCAGATCAGCACACTGAAACGCCGTTTACTTCCCTGCCGGAGCGGTACCTATTTATTTACTTGCACTTTGATGTGCTTTCAAACTGCTAGGTTGGCAGGAGCAGGGACCGAGCAACGGGAGCTTACCCCATCGTGGGGATTCGAACTGCCGACCTTCTGATCGGCAAGCCTTAGGGTCTGTGGTTTAGACCACAGCACCACCCGCGTCCCTTATAAGCACACATAGACACCCCAAAATAACTGACACACAGTGCAGTCCTATGCTGGTAGTACTGTGTTCAACCAGGTTCAGTGTGTATAGGACTGCAGCATGATTTGTGCATGTATAGGACTGAAGCGCACAAAATGTCATCATCCCTAATCGTCGCTCTGCACCCACCTTTATGGTTGGGGTCACCATCATGTCACTTGCTGGCTCTATGCGAGTTTTGACCATGTACAGGGTGTTTCTCTTCTGTGGGAAGTCATGGACAGAGATGGTGACCTCTGCGTTAAAGTTGGCCCCATGAGCCTCCACCACAATCGTCTCTTCGGTCTCTACCCGCAGGATGCTTGGGGTGATGAGGGAGTAGCTGCAGAGGAGAAAAAGCTCACAGCAGTGAGTTTGTTTGGTGCATTTAAATGTCATATCACAGCCCCTCCATGCTGCATCTGCCAGGATGTGTTGTGGGCACTCCTTGCGCAATGGATTTCACCGTTTGCAGTTGTTTGCAGTTCTGCTACTGTTAATCATTGCCCACCACTTCTGAGGACCCATTTGTATGGCCCCCCATAGGAGCCAACTCCTAGGGGTTGAGGGGGCTTCACCTCCCCATAAAATATTTGAGGGTGCCAGGACCCCCAAGTTAATGGGCATTGGCCTTCAAATGGTGTGTGTTCACCATGTCATGTGGGGCCTCCCCAATATTCTATTCAAGTTGAAATATGTTTGTCTTGTGGCATCTTTGTCCCTTTTAAAGCACACTCCCCCCCCCCCGTTACTTTAGTCAGAGGCCTTATTTTGTAGCAAAAACAAAGTTTTGCGGCACCTTAAAGACAGAATGAATGAAGTGGCTATTGACCCATCACCAAGACATCGATTCTAACTGTGTCTACATCAGTGGCGTAGCGTGGGGGGTGCAGGGGGGGCCGGCCGCACCGGGCGCAACATCTGGGGGTTAGGGTTATGAGGCGCAAATCCACGGGTTAGGGGGCGCAAATTACTTGCCTTGCCCCGGGTGCTGACAACCCACGCTATGCCACTGGTCTACATGGAAATGAGCACCATTGAAAGAAGTGGGGCTTGTACCCCACTTCTTAAGAAATGTGGTGCTGGTGTGAACTGCTGAAATCTAACTTGTACTTACAGTTGGCTGTAAGAAGAAGTCGGGAAAGTGACCAAGAGGGCAGCCACCAGGTAGAGAGCAGTCCCCTCCATAGTGATCTGGAGGAACAGGAGAGGCAAGCTCAGTATTTATCCTCTGAGCCCCCTTCCAAGCCATTGCCCTTTTGCAATCTCTCCATGTTTAATCAGTAAATGGGGAGGAGTTGGAGCAACCTGGCAATTTCAAAATAAACTAGCAAGCCTGTCAAAAACCACAAGGATTTATCTGTGTGTTTTTAAAAACCTGTGCCTCTCCCGAAACAGGTCATTCATGATGGCAGTCAAGGGGAAGCAGCAATAATTGCATTCTCTCTCATTTTGTGTTATGCCAGGCCTCCCCAGGGCAGCTGTTTTGTGAATGCCATCTGCAGTATGCTCTCAAAATTCAAATTTTGTCCCCTGGTCTAAGAAGGTTGGCAATCCCTCCCTCTTTTCTGGCTTTGTGACCAGTTATCAGTCAATTATTTTACTGGGGTTTTCTTTACTAGATGTCACATTGTTATCTGTGTTCTAAAAATGCTTTTTGCTGCTTTCCACTATCCACATTGTACCGACACATCTAGGAGGGAAAATCAATGGGGATGGTGCCCACCAGATTACCCTTGACCATTGGCTATTGCCATACTTAGCCCTGAACTGGTGCCAGACACACAGTCCTCAGAGGCCTCCTAAAGAACCCCTCAGCCCACTAGAATGCTGGTGACATAATGTCTAGGTCCAGGCTGGACAGTGACACAGCAGGCCTCTGCGTCAGGTGTGAGGAACCCCTGACCCTCCTGATACTACTGAAATACAGTTTCTATCGCCTCTTGCCATTGGCTATGCATGCTGAGATGGATAGGAATTGTAGTTCAACATCTGTCAGGGTCCAGTTTATGGACGGTCGAAGTCCCTGCTGAGGTCGGGACCGGGGAAAGATGGCGGGGTGGGAGCAGGAGCAGGAGTCTGGCAGCCAGGAGTCCGGAAGCCAAGGGTCTGAGAGCCAAGTGTCAAGAAGCCAAGGGTCCAAGGGTCAGGAAACTAGGAGTTAAGGGTCTGAGGATCAGGAAGCAAGGAGTCAAGAAGCCAAAAGCAGCAAGGCAGGAAGCGTGTTGCTGTGGCAAAGAGCCGAAGGGAAATGCTGACCTCATATCCCTTCCCAGCTCTTGCCACCAGGTCCAGTGAGTTACCAAGTGGCCTAACCTGTGCGGCCGCGCTTTGCCTCTCCAGAACAAACTTAGGAAGACCCCAGTCCTGTGAAGCCCTACTGGTCACAGGGCCTGGCTCCTGCATGCACTCCTGACAACATCTGGAGGGCTAAAGGTTTCCCACACCTGCTCTGTCACCCCAGGGTCAATGTGAGGGTCATGGTTAAGTGGCCTCTACTCATGGGTACGCAACCCATGAAACTCCTTCATCTACCAGCAGCTATGGTTAAGGAGTGACCTTTCTTGAGCCCTCCAATTGGGGGAAATAGTACAAGCATCTGTTTCCTGATTTGTGATCTTCCTTGCTGAGCCCCCTGTGCTAATGACCTTGGACTGTTGTCTGCTCTTGTCTCTAGATCGTATTTTGTACCTAGACTGATTCTCTGTGCCTGGTCTTGGTTTGTTCGGTCTGCTGCGCCTGCAACGCTACCCTTGTTGGTGAGGACGTTGGTGAGAGGCTTATACCTAAGCCCCTAAGCTCTGTGGAGATCCACTTGGAATATGACAGTTATGTTGCCTGGGGCCAATGAGAGTTGTATAAGGGAGTCCTTGGAGCACCCCACAATTGCCTAACCTTGGCTCCCATAGGTTCAGGTCAGAGGTCACAAGCAAGAGACTTCAACCAGGAGATAGAAGCAAAACAGTGACCTGTAGACCTGATCTTTATTGCTGAGACAAGACTTCTCGCTACCACAAAGACGAAGCAGCCAGAAGCCCCAAACAATGGTTACATCAGTATTTTAAAGTTTCCCAAAGTTTCCCATAATACATTTCCAGAAGCACCATCAAGACCTCATAGATATGTCACAGAAAAGGTGTGGTCCCAGGCATGCCCCTGTCACTCAAATATACCACATTTTTCTGTGTATAAGACTCCCCCGTGTATAAGAAGCCCCCTATTTTTTGGGACTCAAAATTAAGAAAATGTATCCTATCCGTGTATAAGACGACCCCTTATTTTAAACTTCAAAAATTGAGGAAAAAATATGGTCTTATACACGGAAAAATACGGTAGTCTTTCGCACGTGCTCCATCACAGTACAAAGGAAAGCATTTATAGTTCCCTGGTCCCTGAGTCCAACAACATCTGAAGTGTCACATTATCTCTATCCCTGAACAGAGAAAGAAACTTGAGGAGGAGGAGGTAATTCAGAGTAGAGAAATAAGGGTATGGTTATGATGACTTTTGCTCAATAAAATGGGCATAAACAACCGAATAAAGAGTTAATTGGGAAATGCTGGTTATCAGCTGGCTTCCAGTAACAGGTCTGGATAGAAATGGAACCTGGACAATCTCCAAAGACATTGTTGCAACACGTCTGCTTGTTTACTAGGTCAAATATGCAGTTTGGTTAACTCAAAAGCAAATGCCCTAATACAGTGGTACCTCGGGTTACATACACTTCAGGTTGCAGACTCCGCTAATCCAGAAATAGTACCTCAGGTTAAGAACTTTGCTTCAGGATGAGAACAGAACGGATTACAGACGCTTCAGGTTGTAGATGCTTCAGGTTACAGACTCCGCTAACCCAGAAATAGTACCTCGGGTTAAGAACTTTGCTTCAGGATGAGAACAGAAATCATGCTCCGGCGGCGCGGCAGCAGCAGGAGGCCCCATTAGCTAAAGTGGTGCTTCAGGTTAAGAACAGTTTCAGGTTAAGAACGGACCTCCGGAACGAATTAAGTTCTTAACCTGAGGTACCACTGTACTGGGTGAAAAATGACTGGTGGTGATAGGGGCTGCAAGTGAGAGTCAGAAAGCATCACAGGTATTTTGAAGAAACCAGTGCCAGGGGTGCCATGGGGGGCAAGGCCCCCCCCAAAATTTTCGAAGAGGCTCAGGCCCCTCAAAATTCCACAATGGCCGTGTGCACAGACTGCAGGGGGTACTGATGTCAATTGTGCAAGCTGTGTGGCGTGCGCATGACACATAGCATGCCCTGAGGAATGCGTAAGTGATGTCAGCACTGACACTGGGTGTTGTCATAGAATCATAGAGTTGGGAGGGACCCCAAAGGTCCTCTAGTCCAACCCCCTGCAATGCAGGGATCTCAGCGAAAGCATCCATGACAGATGACCATCCAACCTCTGTTTGAAAACCTCCCGGGAAGAAGAATCCACAACCTGCCAAGGGAGACCGTTTCACTGTCGATCAGCCCTTACTGTCAGAACGTTTCCCCCTCGTATGTTTAGTTGGAATCTCCTTTCTTGTAACTTGAAGTCATTGGTTCGAATCCTACCCTCCAGAGAAGGAAACAATCTTGCTCCATCTTGCATGTGGCAGTTTTATTACTGACCTCCTGACTTCAGCTTCTGACTGATTGTTTGGCTGTGACGCTTGCTGGGAAATCTTGGGCCATTCACAGTTTCTCAGCCTCATCTTTCATAGAAAACGGTTGTGAGAATGACATTTTAATGTATTTTTAATCTTTGTTGGAAGCTGCCCAGAGTGGCTGAGGAGACCCAGCCAGATGGGCAGGGTACAAATAATAAATTATTATTATTATTATTATTATTATTATTATTATTATTATTATTATTATTAACTGATTGGCAGAGTAAACTCTTTGAATACATAGAACTGGCCAAAATGACTCACAAAATATGAAATCAAAAGGGATCAAAGTTTGAGGATGAATGGGGTAAATTTGTTGCGTATATTAAGATAAATTGTAGAAGTTTAAAAACTGTAGTGGGTTTGATCTAAACCATATGATGTATATAGAAGGGGTATAACAATCTGCAGGAGAAGATTCGAATTAAGAAAACTGATGGGGGGAGGAGGGAAGTCAGGGCGTTAATATGCGCTTTGTAAATAAGATAACGTAAAATGTAGACTTTAAAAGATCGTTTCATTTATTATTTTGTTTTCTATGTTCTTTTTTCCTTGGTCATTATTGTTTAATTCTTTTGTGTTTGTGAAAAGCAATAAAAATTATTTTTTTAAAAAAATTGTTATTATTATTATTATTGGTGGGGCATGTAAACTGCCCTTAGCTCATTGGAGAAAAGTCAGTGTATAAATTAAATAAAGGCATTCCCCTATTTTGCAGAACTAGAACCTATCTGCAACTAGCAGCAGTGGAATATCATGCTCACAAGACACATTTCCTTCTCCTGATCTTTTGTTTCTGGAACCCTCAGATGAATCCTAAATGCAGTCTTATCACAGCACGAACCTCCACGGACACTCAGTGATGTTGTGGATGCAGTATTAGGACTCAAAAGCAAGAAAGTCATATTATAACAAATCTTTTAAGTAGAACACTTTCCCAGTCTGCATCTGCATTGAAATTATTATTTTTGCTTGTGCGTCTGTTGCCCTGGGCTATTTTGGGAGGAAAGATAATAATGTTGTTGTTGTTGTTGTTTAGTCGTTTAGTCGTGTCCGACTCTTCGTGACCCCATGGACCAGAGCACGCCAGGCACTTCTGTCCTCCACTGCCTCCCGCAGTTTGATCAAACTCATGCTAGTAGCTTCAAGAACACCATCCAACCATCTCATTCTCTGTCGTCCCCTTCTCCTTGTGCCCTCCATCTTTCCCAACATCAGGGTCTTTTCCAGGGAGTCCTCTCTTCTCATGAGGTGGCCAAAGTATTGGAGCCTCAGCTTCACGATCTGTCCTTCCAGTGAGCACTCAGGGCTGATTTCCTTCAGAATGGAGAGGTTTGATCTTCTTGCAGTCCATGGGACTCTCAAGAGTCTCCTCCAGCACCATAATTCAAAAGCATCCATTCTTCGGCGATCAGCCTTCTTTATGGTCCAGCTCTCACTTCCATACATCACTACTGGGAAAACCATGGCTTTTACTATACGGACCTTTGTTGGCAAGGTGATGTCTCTGCTTTTTAAGATGTTGTCTAGGTTTGCCATCGCCTTTCTCCCAAGGAGCAGGCGTCTTTTAATTTCGTAACTGCTGTCACCATCTGCAGTGATCATGGAGCCCAAGAAAGTAAAATCTCTCACTGCCTCCATTTCTTCCCCATCTATTTGCCAGGAGGTGATGGGCCCAGTGGCCATGATCTTCGTAATAATAGCAATAACAATTTTGTTATCCCTGGAAAGCGGCACCTGTTCAGTTCCTGCCTGTGAGGAACCTTTTAAAGGCACAAGAGGAAAAATGAGTGACATTTTTACAATGGTTCTAAGGCAGGGGTGGGTCTTTCTAGCTGGCTCTCACAAGCTCTCCCTAGGCCACATTCCTAGTTGTCTCTACCTTAAGAAAAGGCATACCAAAATGTATCACCAAAATACCTACTCCAGATTAAGGTGTAAAAAATAATATCATATGAACTGATAAGGACCTTTTCCTTGTGTCTCTTCCACCATAGGTCCTGAGGTCAGCAACGCAAGAATGGACCTTTTTTGCAGTGGCTCCATTTGTGGAATGCCCTCACCAGGGACGTTTGACTGGCACCTTCATTATACACCTTTAGGCACCAGGTGAAAACATTCTGATTAAACATCTATGGCATTTAAAATGAGGTGGGGGCATTGTTTTGTCTGCAATTGTGCTATGCATTGTTGTGTTTTTATACTGTTAGGCGCCCTGTGATCCTCGGATGAAGAGCAGTGTTGTTGTTGTTGTTGTGACCCCATGGACCAGAGCACGCCAGGCACTCCTGTCTTCCACTGCCTCCCGCAGTTTGGTCAAACTCATGTTGGTAGCTTCGAGAACATTGTCCAACCATCTTGTCCTCTGTCGTCCCCTTCTCCTTGTGCCCTCCATCTTTCCCAACATCAGGGTCTTTTCCAGGGAGTCTTCTCTTCTCATGAGGTGGCCAAAGTCTTGGAGCCTCAGCTTCAGGATCTGTCCTTCCAGTGAGCACTCAGGGCTGATTTCCTTCAGAATGGATAGGTTTGATCTACTTGCAGTCCATGGGACTCTCAAGAGTCTCCTCCAGCATCATAATTCAAAAGCATCAATTCTTCGGCGATTAGTCTTCTTTATGGTTCAGCTCTCACTTCCATACATCACTACTGGAGAAACCATAGCTTTAACTATATGGACCTTTGTTGGCAACGTGATGTCTCTGCTTTTTAAGATGCTGTCTAGGTTTGTCATTGCTTTTCTCCCAAGAGGCAGGCGTCTTTTAATTTCGTGACTGCTGTCACCATCTGCAGTGATTATGGAGCCCAAGAAAGTAAAATCTCTCACTGCCTCCATTTCTTTCCCTTCTATTTGCCAGGAGGTGATGGGCCCAGTGGCCATGATCTTGGTTTTTTTGATGTTGAGCTTCAGACCATATTTTGCGCTCTCCTCTTTCACCCTCATTAAAATTAAAATTCCTCCACACTTTCTGCCATCAAGGTTGTGCCATCTGCATATCTGAGGTTGTTGATATTTCTTCCGGCAATCTTAATTCCGGTTTGGGATTCATCCAGCCCAGCCTTTCGCATGATGAATTCTGCATATAAGTTAAATAAGCAGGGAGACAATATACATTTAATTAATGAAACTGTTGTTGTTGTTGTTAAATATAACAACAAGAAGCTAGCGCAGGATCCTGTTTCCCCAGCGCCAACCAAATAATCCGGGAACCCGCCCAAGCAAGTCATGAAGCCTATAGCGCCCCTCTCTGGTGCGCAGCTGCCCCTAGGCGCGCAGCATCCGCGGAGCTCTCGGGCTCGTCCGCTCCTCCTCCGCGATTTCGCTCTCTAATCGCCTTCCTAAGTTACCAACAGGCTGCGCTCCGAGCCCGGCGCAGCCTCCCTTTCCTCGCCCGGGGAAGGCGGGGCGGCGACAGTGGGGAGGAGGAGAAGGAGGAGCCGGACCTCGCCGGGGAGGACGGGACTACAACGCCCGGCGTCCTCCGGCTCGGGGCGGGCTCGCTTGTCCTTCGATCGCCGGGCTTGAGGCTGAATTTGGGGAAGTGCGCGAGGGGCGGCTGACTCCGGAGGCGAGAGGCTTGGCTGGTGCGCGGGCGAGCGCCCGCTTCTGCGCTTTTGGAGAGGTGGGCGCTGGGGTCATATTTTTTGTTGTTGTGTCTCTCTCCTCACCTTTCTCAACGAGGGATCGTGCGTAAAGAGGGGCGCGAGAGGTAGGTCGGTGCCCGGCGGCGGGGTGGGCAGCAGCATGGCGCAGGAAATCTCCCAGCCAGGAGGTGCCCCCCGCTTTCTCCAAGGCACAGCCGGGCTGCAGCCGGCTGTGGCTTGCATAGCCCCGGGCTGCGTGCGCGCCTTGGAGAGGTAGCAGATAAAGAGCTTGCGGCTGTTGCGTCCGCGCCCCGGCGTGGATTTATCCGGGGTGACCGCTAGGCTGGAAGGTCCCCCCCCCCACCTTTTTTTCCTCGGCCTTTTCCGCTCGGTGAGGACACCCTGTAATCCCCCATGACGTGGCCAGTAATCGCCCTGCCGCCGCCTGCTGCTCGCCGGCTGGCTGGCGCGGCGCTGGGTTGCCAGGTGGCGGGGCTCCTCCGGTGTCTTCCGAGCTGCTGTTTGCAAGGAGCTTTCCCCATCACTCTCCTTGCCCGGGCCTGGAATAGAGAACCTGTAGCTGCACAGGAGCCCCTGGAGAACGAGGCAGGCCGAGGCCGGTTTCCGATTTCCACTCGCTTATCTGCCTACACAGTTTCCACAGACGGG
Source organism: Podarcis vaucheri (assembly GCF_965113315.1). Taxonomy (NCBI): domain Eukaryota; kingdom Metazoa; phylum Chordata; class Lepidosauria; order Squamata; family Lacertidae; genus Podarcis; species Podarcis vaucheri. The sequence goes on from NC_138755.1 coordinate 9,000,301, forward strand.
TAGCAACGAAAAGAACAAAGGGCAATGCGGCACCTTTCCGTTTATTCCGGCGTGAACTTTCATAGACTGCTGGGGTCCCTTCTAGACAGGGATGCATGAGCTGCTTGAGAGGGGATCTTAAGCTTTTGTGCTGCTGCACCCCAAAATAAGTTTTGGGCTACATCACACCATGCATCCTGTGGCTGGGAGACTCCTCATTGCATGATCCCTAACTCGTGGCACACACTTTGAACAGTGCACCTCCATGCTGCACTTTGGAATAAGGGTCTGGATATTTTTTTTACTCCCAAGTAAACAGGGCACCCCGCATGATGCACCCACATCAACACTGGGAGACCATCCCCTACAGTGCTCTAGCTAGCGTTTCTTTGGGGGGACAAGTCACTCTTCAACATGCTACCCATGCCAGTAATTACCAGTATTAATAAAGTGTGGGTGGGTGTCCAAAATAAGCATTGATATATCTGTACCACCAGGAGCCTACAAAGTGCCACAGTCCAGGCCACTTTTTGTGGGCATGTTTTGCAAGGACAGTCTTCCGAGTCTCTGTTGACCATTTTATTGGAGAACTCATGTTTTGCTTTAAATTGCTAAGCAAGTTGCAAAATTTCTAAATATTTCAATGTCCTTCAGACAAGCCCCAATCAATTGCTTACCCGGGTCTCTCCCTCCTTTTAACAATCTTATGTATTTCGTGTTCTGTAGCTTTCTACTGACGGTCAATGGGCTGTAAATAAAGCCTATATTCATTCAAATTATAAAGAATGTGAATCTTAGGTTGTGTACTCCTACATCCAAGCTTTGAATCGCCACAGATGGCATATCCACAGCAGTTGATTCCCGTGTAATTAAGGAATTGTGAGTTAGCAATCCTGAATATAATTTGGGCTGTCTCAAGGGACATCGAGATGCCTCCACATTTTCTCCAGGCCAAGGCTTTGTTTTGTACAAGTAGCTCTAAGGCATGATGACGCAAAGCCTTTTTCTTCTTCTTTGCAATACATACACCAACAGATATGCACCTGGGAAGGGCAGGGAGGGTTTTGTAACCCAAATGCAGTCTTGGACCACCCCTCATCATACACTTCTGTTTGCTGGGTACTGTTTCTCCCCTGAACACTCGTGCCTTAGCATCTTGTTTTTGCCCAGATCTCATAGATTCAAAGAATAGAACTGCAGGGTTGGAAAGGACCCCATGGGTCATCTAGTCCAACCCCCTGCAGTGCAGGAATCACTGCTAAAGAATCCCTGGCAGGTGGCCATGCAATCTCTGTTTAAAGAGCCAGTGTGGTGTAGTGGTTAAGAGCAGTGGACTCATAATCTGGTGAACCGGGTTCGCTTCCCTGCTCCTCCACATGCAGCTGCTGGGTGACCTTGGGCTAGTCACACTTCTCTGAAGTCTGTCAGCCTCACTCACCTCACAGAGTGTTTTTTTGTGGGGGAGGAAGGGAAAAGGAGATTGTTAGCTCCTTTGAGACTCCTTAGGGTAGTGAAAAAGTGGGATATCAGAGCCAAACTCTTCTTCTCTTTAAAAAGCTCTCAACGAAGGAGAGTGCACCACCTTCCCAGGGAGATTATTCCACTGTCAAACAGCTCTTACCCTCTTATTCTATATGATTCTTGCAATTTGAATCCATTGGTTTGGGTCTATGGAGCAGCAGAAAACTAAGCTTGTTCCACCTTCTGTGTGACAGCCCTTCAGATATTTGAAGATGGCTATCATACAGCTCTCGTCTTCTCTAGGCTAAACAATACCCAGCTCCCTCAACTGTTCCTCATAAAGCTTGACCAGTGGTTAGGTATGATGTGAATTGTAGTCCAGCAGGTATCTGAAGGACAATCACATCAGGAGGTCCTGTGGAAAAGACCCCGTGGTACCCAGCTAGATTGGAGAAGACCACACAGGCTCCTCCTACCCAGCAAGCCTCACCTGTTGAACCAGGCTGTGTGCAAAGAGACCAGTCCTGATCCTTGTTGTGGCAGCTTTATTTCCAAACCCTCTTCTGTAATGCTGAAGGATGAAGCAGGGGAATGTGTCTTGAGTGGTAACAGCACACCATATGCTGCATGTCACCGGTACAGGCAGCTAAAGCACACTGGAGGTATTTCCGATGACCACTGACCCGATCTGCAATGGAAAACTAGCTCAGACCCATCTCAGGTTAGTCTGAAACTCCATGTGGGAGCTTGAACAAGTCACAGCAGCATTTTAGGCCTTGGAACTCTTGACTCAGCATGTAAAGTATATAATAGCCCCCTGTTTTCTTATTTAAGGGGTACTGTTTAAATACAGCATTAATAATCCCAGCTGAAAATGTGCACCACGAGGATAGAGAGAGTGGTGGAAAAATGGACCGGGTAAGGGTGACGAAGGAGCAGCCAGACTGGGTGGATTGAGATGCAGGCTCCAGGGACGACCCAAAGCTGAGTTTGGTCTAGTTCAGCACTTGTCTTTTATGCTGTACGGAATACAGGCATAAGAGCAATGCACACCGTTTGTAAATAGATTATAGAGCTCTCTGAAATAATGTTAGAGTAATAATCTGATTTCCACTATGAAGAAGGAGAGAAGAGGCTCACAAGCAGAGGAGGAATCTATTGGTTATGTTAATAGGGTAAAACGGGAAGAGAGGTGATGTGCTCTGGCTTCTACACCCTTAATCCACCAGCGGTGGAAAGTGTGTCTCTGGGGGTGTCAAAAGTTACCAGTTTCTCTCCCTGGTTCTGCCCAGGCTGCTCTGCTGGCAAATCAAACAGAGCAAGGGTTATGACTACTGGCCACCCATTCCCAGTTTGGTGCAGAAAGTGGTACCTAGTGACAGTAGACTCAGAACTGTTTGCGGTAAACAGCTCCAGCATTATTTAGGATAACTTGGAAGTCACACTTTGCTCAGTGGGGCTTCCTTTCGGGAAAATGTGCAGCGTACCTATTTAAAGCACCTTGTTTGCGGGGCCTCTTTTTCTGTGTGGATCCCTGCTTGTAGAACACTCTCCCCTGGAAGGCTCACCTGGCGCCTTCATCACATATCTTTATGTGCCAGCAAAAGCAATGCTCTTCTCCCAGGCCTTTGGCAAATTAAACAATCTATGGCCCTTTAAATTGGGGGCGGGAGCAGGGGTTATTGTTTCCGTTTGTTGTGACGCTAAGCGTTTTTGTGTTTTTAATATTGTAAACCGCCTTGTGATCTTGAGGTGAAGGGCTGTGTATAAATTTAATAAATAATAAGTAATTCAGATACCGAACTGCAATATATTTCGCACGCCTTTCTGCTACATAAAATGGGTGTGGGGAGGGAGTTAGTGTTTGAAGCCTTAAAGGATTACAGTGGTACCTCTGGTTGCGAACGGGATCTGTTCTGGAGGCCCGTTCACAACATGAAAGGAATGCAACCTACAGCGGTGCGTCTACGCACGTGCGGGTTGCAATTTGCTGCTTCTGCGCATGCGCGTGATGTCATTTTGCGCTTTTGCGCATGCGCGAGCGGCAAAACCCGGAAGTAACCCTTTCTGGTACTTCCGGGTCACCACGGGACGTAACCTGAAAGAATGTAACATGAAGCGGACGTAACATGAGGAATGACTGTATCGTGCCCTAAATGTATGTACCAATTTTCATTGTAATATCTATTACACAGGGTTCTGTGGCTTTGCAAGGCGTCTTGAAAACAAGTTTAGGGGGGTTAAGGGGGAGAAAACATTGTCTCTCTTACTCAAATATCTCCCTGTCAAATCCTGGATAGTATATAATCCAGCAACAGCTGAAGGGCACTGTGTTGGCTTCCCCTGTTTTAGGGGGAATGACCTTGAGCCAGTCATTGACACCAGAAACATAAAAGTTACTCTCTCGTCTTTTCACCTAGTCACAAGTGTTGTGATTTCCTTTCTATCCCGTGGTCCAATATTTGGTGGTGTAGGTAAGACTGTGGCTGGCACGTCATCAGACCTGTATTGCTTCCAGCCCAGCCCACAATAATGCTTAGCACGGACTTGTTTTTTAAGTGTTCAGAGCACTTAAAACATTCCTGGCAGAGGCGGCATTTGAGTTGCAACAGCTTGACCACCACCGAGCTTCCAGAAACGGTCAGAGTGAAGAGATCCAATCCTAGCATCCTTTGAACCGTATACCATGGTTCTCCCCGCACTTCCTCAGGATTTCCTCTGATTTTCTCCTCTCCCTTCCGCAGGCAGTAAGATGGCCGTTCGAAATGTACTCGTGACAGGCTGCTCTTCCGGCATTGGCCTCGCCCTGGCAGTGCGTCTGGCCAGAGACGAGCTGAAGCGATTCCGAGGTGAGGAGCTGCCTGGATCCAGGGACCAGTTGGTAGGGAGCGGGGAGGGAACAGTGCAGCTCCTTGGAAGAATCAGAGCAATGGATCCCGTTCTTCATTCCTGAGTCTACTGCTGCATTCAGTCCCTGCCAGGCTGTGCACCCAGAGGTGCTTTTCAGGTTCTACACTGAGGTGTGGATGTCTCCGAGGCAACTGCAGTTTAAACATGCAAAACTTTGGCACTGGTGTAAGGGTATATAAAGCGGGTGGGTTAAAAAGCCATTTCCCTGTCAAGTCCTAGTCTTGTTTTCTTCCTGACAAGTTACCAGATTTTTCGCTCTATAGGATGCACCCGAGCAAAGGACGCACCTAGTTTTTAGAGGAGGAAAACAAGTAAAAAATATTCTGAATCAAATCAGTGTCAGGGCTGAAGGGGGAAGCCCGGGGTTTCCCCATAAAGCCCCGGCATCCCCAAGCTAGAACAGCGAGATGCTGCGCAGCGCTCCGTGCCTCTGTTCTGGCTTCGGGGACAGCCTTTCAAGCCTCCGCAGGGCAGTGGGGTGCCTTCACACCGCTGCCCTGCGGAGGCTTTGCGCTGCTAACCCCGAAGCCTTTGGAGCGCAGCGTGAGGTGCCGCTGCGCTCCAAAGGCTTCAGGGATAGCTACCTGAAGCCTTTGGAGTGCAGCAGGACCTCGCGTGCGCTCCAAAGGCTTCGGGTTCCTTTCGCTGAAGCCAGGAGAGTCTTGCTCTCCCGGCTTCAGCAAAAGGAACCTGAAGCCTTTGGAGCGCAGCGCGAGGTCCCGCTGCGCTCCAAAGGCTTCAGGCGGCTATCCCTGAAGCCTGGAGAGTGAGAGGGGTCGGTGCGCACCAACCCCTCTTGCTCTTTAGGCTTCAGTGAAAGCAACGCGTAGCCTCCGGAACGTGGAGGGAGCGCTCCCTCTGCGCTTTGGAGGCTTCGCATTGCTTTCGCTGAAGCCAAGGAGCCTGCATTCGCTCCATAGGATACACAAACATTTACCCTTCATTTTTGGAGGGGGGGGAGTGTGTCCTATAGAGCGAAAAATGCTGTAGTTTTCCTATATGCAGTGAGGAAAACTCATGTGTGCAGGTCTCTGGCTTCTGCCCCTTCCACGTTTGTGGAGACATTAAGCATTCAGTCTTGCACCTGCAGCCTGAAGTGGAACATGGCCTTGGATGCTACAGTTATTGTTTGGTATTCTGAACACCTTTGAGCATTGTTAGATTGCCTTCCCTAACAAAGGAGTATCTTGGAGTACTAACTCTAGTTGGTGCATGCCCCCTGCCAAACCCCACAGCCTTGAGTATTTCTGAAAGAACTCACCCCTCACCCTCAATATCCCAGTGGTGTCATGTAACTCTTTCCCCTCGCTCCCTAGTTATTGCCACCATGAGGAATTTGGAGAAGAATCAAGAACTGGTGAAGCATGCAGGGCCTGTGCTGGAGAAGACTCTGGAAATCAAGGAGATGGATGTGACCAGCGAGGAATCGATCCGACGCTGTGTGGACACCATCCCCCAGCGCAGGGTGGATGTGCTTGGTAGGAAAACTGTTCCCCTGCAGCCTCAGTATTGGTTTGAGGACTTTTTAAAGAAGGAATTCAACCCTTAGAGGCGCACCTAATTGTGGGTGGTGCTGTGGTCTAAACCACTGAGCCTCTTGGGCTTGCCGATTGGAAGGTCGGTGGTTAGAATCCCCGTGACGGGGTGAGCTCCCGTTGCTCTGTCCCAGCTCCTGCCAACCTAGCGGTTTGAAAGCACGCCAGTGCAAGTAGATAAATAGGTACCACTGCAGCGAGAAGTAAAAGGCATTTCCGTGCGCTCTGGTTTCCATCATGGTGTTCTGTTGCGCCAGAAACAGTTTAGTCATGCTGGCCAATTGACCCGGAAAGCTGTCTGTGATCAAATGCCGGCTACCTCGGCCTAAAAGTGAGATGAGCATCGCAACCCCATAATCGTCTTTGACTGGACCTAAACGGCCAGAGGTCCTTTACCTTTACCTTTTACCTACCTAAATGTGTTGATATTGATATTCTTAATTTAGAAGCTGGTCTTACCTCATTAAGTAGCGCGGCATGGACAAGTTTTGTTATTTATTAGCTCCAAATTTGCTCCTTTGCCTCCTTCAGGTCTTTGGCACATCAGGTTCTGGTTAACTCTCTTGGCCTTTGTGGAAAAGTGAGCTTAATGGGGAGAAATTACATTGTTGGCTTTTCTCCTCTTATCTGCTGACACTGGAAGTAGAGCAAGCCAAATCTTTGGGTAAACAGAGAATAAAGGATATGAGAGTGTGGCAGCTACATGCATTAGCTAGCGGACCACGTAAGCCATGCTGTTTAAGCATGACTTGGTCTGCTTTTAACAATTATACGCCTTTATGTGAATGCTTCATCAAGACCTAAATACAGTAGAGCTGTTTTATTGGGCCATTTGAACATTTGGCTTTCAAAGAGAATAGATGGCGAATCTCTTAAAAGTTTGTTTTATAGCTAGATATAAATCCTGTGAGGTGGGAAAGATCTCCTGTGTGTTCTTTTTCTAAATCATGTTATCAGAGAATCATTATGCATTTTTTTTAATGAGATTGATTCCTGGTTGGTATCTAGAAATTATTTTAAGTATCTTCTCAGTAAATTTATTTCTGAGGTGATGAATGTCGTTGTCTCTTGGATCTACTATGACCGTTTGACCTTACCTTTTCATTCTTTATAATTTGGTTTTCTTGATGCCTTGGTTTTGTATTTTACACTTTGCGTTTTCTCTTATTGGTCAGTGTGCTGTAATAAATGCCTGTGTAACAGACTACAGGTAGCTGCCTCCTGCTTCGAAGTGGGCAGTGTCTGTATTCTAGCAAGACCTGTTAGGCTATACAATTGTGATTTTGTTTCAGCACAGACAGGCCTGTGTAATGCTGGGCCCAGCCGGCCATGGCTAAATTGTCATCCTCGCTCTGGATTGGACTTGGACCCCACAAGTATCTCATATTGTCCACTGTGGATTAAGCCACTTCATTAAACCACTGTACGGAGCAGAGATTACGCCAATTCTCACGGCTCATTTGGCAGGCACAGTCTGGAGCTGAAGCAATCCAGGGTGCCTTTTTTTCCTCATGCAAAAAACACTTGCATGAGCGCTTCATTAAACGTACAGGTTGTGGGGCTCCACCCCATTGTGAAAGCCTTCACAAGCAGGTTGAATGCGGATGGGGCAAGATGTAATCTGTGCTCACGGTGAAGCAGGCAAGCCCATGAGCATAAACCCCATGAGCGCAACATTGCAACAGGCCCAGACGGTCACAGGAATTCTCAGCTGGAAGTGGTGTGTTTCAGCAGGAGCCTTGTAGCTCAAACTGGGGGACATTAGCTCTTCAAGGAGCAACTGGTTGCTAACCAGGTATCCAGCGGCACAGTATCTAGAGGCTGGTGGAAGGTAAGTGGCAGAATGAATGCCATCCTTTCATTATCTCCACTGATGGAAGACACCTCCAGCAAGGATATCCTCGGCCCAGTACAGTGGTACCTCGGGTTACATACGCTTCAGGTTACAGACTCCGATAACCCAGAAATATTACCTCGGGGTAAGAACTTTGCTTCAGGATGAGAACAGAAATCGGGCTCCGGCGGCGAGGCAGTAGCAGGGGACCCCAGTAGCTAAAGTGGTCTTCAGGTTAAGAACGGTTTCAGGTTAAGAACAGACCTCCGGAACAAATTAAGTACTTAACCCGAGGTACCACTGTATACCTGAAGGAGCATCTCCACCTCCATCGTTCAGCCCAGACACTGAAGTCCAGCGCCGAGGGCCTTCTGGCGGTTTCCTCAATGCAAGAAGTGAGGTTAAAGGGAATGAGGCAGAGGGCCTTCTTGGTGGTAGCACCCACCCTGTGGAACACCCTCCTATCAGATGTCAAGGAAATAAACAACAATCTGACTTTTAGAAGACATCTGAAGGCAGGCCTGTTTAGGGAAGTTTTTTATGTTTGATGGTATATCGTGTTTTTAATATTCTCTTGGGAGCCGCCCTGAGTGGCTGGGGAAACACAACCAGATGGGCGGGGTATAAATAATAATTTATTATTATTATTTATTATAACAATCATCTTTGAAAAGCACCACTTTGCCCTGTTCTCTATTGCTAACTGACTTCTTCCCCTTGCAGTGAACAACGCTGGTTTAGGCATGATTGGACCAGTCGAAAGCCAGAGCATGGCCTCAATGCAGCAGCTCTTTGATACCAATTTCTTTGGCTTGGTGCGCCTTATTCAAGAAGTCTTCCCTGGCATGAAGCGCCGCCGACAGGGACATGTTGTCGTGATGAGCAGCGTCCTGGGCTTGCAAGGTGAGGCTCAGCCAGAAGGTGGGCTGGGGGGGTGACTCTAATGCGGAGCATTTGGGTAGCAAATGTTGTTTGACCAACAGGATGATGGTGAGGTGAGCTCTGGAGGAAGGGAGACACAGGGTAGCAGTAGATTCCTTCTATTTCCAAAGCCTTCTAAATAAGAGTTCATTTCTCCCTTTTGGAACATAAGACACTTGTCTGCTCTGACTGAGAGTGGCTCTTGGGTCTTTCCCAGTCCCCTTGATTTTTTTATGGTGTTGCCAGGATGAATATACCTGGAACCTTCTGCGGACAAAGCACATGGTCTGTCAACTGCTCCTTGGCCTTTCCTCCGATCTCTCCCTACTTCGATATTTATCACTCCAATTATGCAATGAACCCCAAGCAGATCAGGTGACCACTAATTAAAATATCTAATAGAGGTCATAGAACCAGAGATGGCCACATTCTGTGGTGCTGCTATAAAACTAAAGAGACGAGCTCTGAATGAATCTAATATGCATATTTTAAATTAGCAGCTAAGGTCTTAACCTACATATTTTAATTGTTTTATATCTGTATTATTTACCGTGCACTAGCTTATAGTGCCCGTTCAGCCCGGACACCTGAGGTCCTTCCCTGAGGGTCTTCTGCTGGTTTCCTCACTGTGAGAAGCGAGGTTACAGGGAACCAGGCAGAGGGCCTTCTCGGTAGTGGCACCCATCCTGTAGAACGCCCTCCCATCAGATGTCAAGGAAATAAACAACTATCTGACCTTTAGAAGACATCTGAAGGCAGCCCTGTTTAGGGAAGCTTTAATGTTTGATGTTTTAGTATGTTCTGATATATGCTGTGAGCCACCCAGAGTGGCTGGGGAAACCCAGCCAGATGGGTGGGGTGCAATAATAATAATAATAATAATAATAATAATAATAATAATAATAATAATACATGTATGTATACATGTTCTCTATTGCCGTATATGTCCGTATTTCTGGTCTGTGACCATAATAAATTCATTAATTTCCTACAGTTTTTTTAAAAATAATATTTATTAAAAGTTTAGGATTACAGAAAAGAAGAAAAAATAGGAAACAACACTACAATACATAAAAAAGAAGAAAAACAAAATAAAACATAAAAACCAATACAACAATACAACAAAAAGAAAAAAGAAAAAACACAAATCCCATATTTCATATCTTTAACTTCCATTTGCTTGTTTCATTGACCTCCTCACACCTCCCTTTTTGTATTCTAGTTTAATTAGTTATTTCAGCAAATTCTTTCCATCTTTCTCAATTTTTATTGAATAATTTATCTTAACAATTTAACCTATTAATTAACTCAGCAAATCCTGTCCATCTTTCCCCATATTCTGTTATTCAAATTGCCTTGATTTATTTAACCTTATCTTATCGTAAAATACCTTAGAGCTTGAAACTTAATACTCATTTATACATGACTCCTTACATCATTTCTACTAAAGCCATATAGTTTCATTCCAACATTTTCCCTAATAATTAATTTTAGGCTAATTCCCTAAATAAAAAATTTTCTTTATAAATTTTCTTCCAATCTTCATCCAACGTCTCTTCTTCCTGGTCTCGGGTCATGTCAGTCCTTACTGTCCATCCCATCCAGTCCATCAACCTGGTGATCTTATGTCCAAGGCTCTTAAGTCTCTTCCATGTCCCTTCTGCAGATCTTCTTCTTCTTGTTTATACCTGCACTTTTCCTTGTGTTTTGTTGGTCTCTTTCTTAATTTCTTTCCTTTCTCATTGAGGAGTAGGTCTCCCAATGCCTGGTATTCCCCATAACGCCCGGCCTGCCACCCTTCTGTTCTCTCTCTTTCACTTTAGGAGAATACAAACATCTGCCTAACAGTACAGTGGTACCTCAGGTTACGTACTTAATTCATTCTGGAGGTCCGTTCTTAACCTGAAACTGTTCTTAACCTGAAACACCACTTTAGCTAATGGGGCCTCCCACTGCCACTGCGCCGCCGGAGCACGATTTCTGTTCTCATCCTGAAGCAAAGTTCTTAACCTGAGGTACTATTTCTGGGTTAGCAGAGTCTGTAACCTGAAGTGTATGTAACCCGAGGTACCACTGTAATCTTTAGGTGAGCTGGTTGTCCTGTACAGTGGTACCTCGGGTTACATACGCTTCAGGTTACATACGCTTCAGGTTACAGACTCCGCTAACCCAGAAATAGTGCTTCAGGTTTAGAACTTTGCTTCAGAATGAGAACAGAAACCTTTCTGAGTCCTCCCTGCGGATTCTGGGGGTTGAATCTGGCGTCATCTGCATGCAAAGCATATTCTCTGTCCACTGAGCTGTGGTCCTTCGTTGCTATAGGGCAGACATGTCCAACCAGTCGACTGCGATCGACAGGTAGATCCCCGGGTGATCATAGTCGATCATGGGATCCTTATGGATCACGGCCTTAAAAGAACTGGGGAATGAATGTCTCCACCCCCGCCCCCTCTCTCTGTTCCTCCATCGTGTCCAGTGGACAGTGTTTGTGGGTTTTCTGTTGGCGATCGGGAATACGACAATTGGTTCTAGCGCAAGGTGCGTTGGTTAGCGACAGAGTTTCAGTTGAGCGATTTATGTTATTTCCCCTTTAAAAAAAGCTCAACAACTCTGCTCAATCCCCCCCAAAAGGGTCAACAACAATGGGTAGATCACTGCCAGTTTATTAATACTGGGAGCAGATCGCAGTCTCTTGGGAGTTGGATGGGCCTGCTATAGGGCAAAGAGGTAAAGGCAAATTCTGCAAATAAAATTTGTCCACAGCAGGAAAAAGGGACCACAACGAAGGGGTAGCGGGCCTAAGATTGCATACATGGTGAGATGGCAGGTCTTTTCTGAACCCAAGGAAGTACCAAGAAAGAAATTTAACACATCCTTCATAGATTTATCCAACAGTTCTGTCACGCACTGAAGCCCCTTCCGCTGATGACTACTCCTGAATAGGAGACATCTTATTGTAAAATCACATAAAAAAGATTTCTAATACGTGCCTAGGAACTTTTAGCTCTTTCCCGAAAGCCTTTTTTTGAACCCTTTAAAAAACCACCCTTCTTTTCCTTGTTGTTCTCTCAGATGGTATCGTGGAATACCTTGCAAAAGCAATGTCTGCTTTGCTGTTGTTTCCTATTGCCTGAACAAGCTAATTTCTTTTTAATTGCTGCTCATAAAATAAATTGCCTATTCCTGCTGTTTTACTTAATCGGCCTAATGAATGAGGTGGGACTTTTATGCTAGCAAGATTATTTCCTCCCTCCCCTGGGTGTGGAATGGGCGTGATGGGCAAACTCCCACATTCTGACCATGGGCATAGCCAAGATTTATTGGGTGGGGGGCAGAACTGAGTTATCAGTGACACAATTGGTGTGTTAGTTAAGTATTTTTATTTATTTACTTGATGGGGGGGGGACAGCTGCCTCTCTGGCTATGCCCATGATTTCTGACTAGGGTTGTCACCTGTTTCACCAACCCTGATCCCGTGCTTTTAAAAGCAATCTGGAATAAATAAATAAAAAATACAGGTAAATGTTGGATTCCCATCACTATTTCCATGCAGGAAAGAACTTTCCCTGCTTTACTTCTGTGTGTTGTCCCTATTGTTAAAAGCACAGGAGCTGGGGCAGTGAAAATGTTGGCAGCTCTGCTCCCGACTGGCAAATGGTTTGTGTTTGTTGTGGTGTTTCTTACAACCGTTCCCCCATGCCCAGAACAGGGATGGGGAACCTGCGACCGTCCAGAAGTTGCATCAGCCCCAGGCAGCATAGCCCAATGGTCAGCGATGATGGGAGCTGCTGCTCAGCAACACCTGGAAGGCCCACAGTTCCCCCATCCCAACTCTGGAGCAAGAGGACATGCAGAGGAACCATCTTTCTCCACAGTTATTTTACACCTCTCACGCCAACACTCCATTCCCTTTAGGTCTCCTCTTCAACGACATCTACTCTGCCTCCAAATTTGCCGTGGAAGGTTTCTGCGAGAGCTTGGCCCTGCAGGCCCTGAAATTTGGGGTCAAGTAAGTATTGGGGGATTGTGAGACATCATGGCTGGGGGTTCTCCTACCACTGAGCTAGACTCCTGCGAGCCAGGTTAGTGTAGTGTGGTAGGAAGCAGCCCTGGTGAATCAGTTCATTGGTCTGCCTCGCTCACGGTTGTCTGTGCCCTTTTGCCCCCTCAGATGTACACTAGTGGCCAAAATTGTGGAAACCTTTTGGGAAAAGTGTATTTCCAAGGTTTGGTGGCTCATAACTCCACTTATTTTGGAGTAATGCCATAAAATTATATATCAGTGGAAAGATAATGTAATGAAGAATGTAATGCAACAAGGTTTGTTCAGTTGTCTGTATTCTATCAAAAGTTGTAGCCAAATAACCAGAAAAAGGAAGCAATACTTGCTTAGGTTGCTATGCAGTAGATTTCATTCGTTTGAATGTGACCAATGAGCATGAGTGTTTAGAGAACCTATCAGGTGAATTACATTCTTCATTAAATTATCTTTCCGTTGATAATATAATTTTATGGCATTACTCCAAAAAAGTGGTGTTATGAGCCATCAAACCTCGGAAGTACACTGTTTCCAAAAGGTTTCCACAATTTTGGCCACTAGTATAGTTGGACTCCAACTCTCATCATCTCCAGTCAGCATCAAGGATGATGGGAATCATAGTCCAAAAAGATCTAGAGGGCATCAGGTAGGAAGAACCTGATTTACACACACACACACACACTATATATGCTGCACCCCCCTGCAATCCCTACACAGATCTGGCTGGCACAAGGCACAAAACCACAGCTCGCCCCTATACACGAAGCCAAGCCAGAGCACAACTAAATGCAGCACAGCCATCTTCTCAGAAAAACTCTTCACAAGCTCAAGAGGTCAAGACACGAAAGCTTTAGCAACTAATCTACACTTAATGACCCACCCAGTGGTATTCAGAATATCACTCATGAAATCACCCAAGATATCCCTCAAGTAATTAAGGAACAAAAGAAGAAAAGGCACACTAATCTAGGAACTTCCTCTCTGCCCAGAACGTTGGAGGCTATACACCACACCCCTCAACAGTATTTATAGGAACTCAAACACCAGACTCTGCTCTGTTCCAGTAACAAGAAGCCGAAAGCACCAGCCTGAAGATGACGAGTGAGACCTCGTCGAAACGTCGCACAGACACCCCGACTCTTACACGGGAAGACACCCGAAGACACCAAAACCTGCACATATATATATATATATATATATATATATATATATATATAATTTTTCGTCCTATAAGGCGCACCGGCCCATAGGACGCACCTCATTTTTTGGGGGGAAAATGAATTTTAAAAAATTATTCCCCCCCCCAGCCCTGGCTGCCGACCCAAGCCTTGCGCTCACCTGCCCGAAGCAGGGGAAGCCCTCCCGAGGGCTCCCCGTGCTTCGGGGCGACAGGCTGCCGCCCCAAGCCTCGCGCATCCGGTGGGACCTCCTGCCGGGCGCGCGAGGCTTGCAGACACTCGCCCGAAGCAGGGGGGAGCCCGCAAGCCTTGTGAGCCCGCAGCTACTCCCACCGGGCTTGCAAGGCTTGCGGATAGCTTCCTGAAGCCTGGAGAACGAGAGGGGTCGGTGCGCACGGATCTCGCTCTCCAGGCTTCAGCGAAAGCCTGCATTCGCCCCATAGGACGCACACACATTTCCCCTTCATTTTTGGAGGGGAAAAAGTGTGTCCTATGGGGCGAAAAATACGGTAATGAGTCCCATGTTTCCCTCTCTTCTTCCCACCATAAAAGAATTGGCTTCTTTTTCAGCATTCTGATAGTTTGCTCTCTGATTCCCATACTGCATTAAATTTTAGCAGAGTTTTTGTTTTATTTTACAACTTTTTCCAAGATTCTTATAATAACTTAGCCTTGTACATAAGTATTCTGTCCCGTGCCCTTCTTTTGCAGGCCTTTAATGGCAAAGCGCAGTGATTCTTCACGGTTCTGTCCCTTATGTTTGTGCAGAAATCAACATGCCATTTCATGAAATGGTTGTTCGCAGCCCATTCTTCAGTCCTGTTAGATTTCCAAAGCAAGGTTTGATCTCCCACTGGAGATAATTTAACAGCACAAATTCTGCACAGAAAGGCAAAACCAAGACCAAGAGTCAGCATTAAAACGGATCAACAGACCACTAATCATTAAAGGCCTATCCAAAAAGAAAGTCTACATAAATGGTTCACATACCTAGATCTGCCCTGTAGTGACAGGAAGCTTAAAAGACGACGACGGAAAAGGCTTGATCAGCAGGAGCCCACCAGCCTTCCAGCAGGCTTCTGATCCAACAGTTCTTAAATTCATTAGAGGAATTCCTAAAAGGTCTTAGAATCTAGAGGAGATGTTTTAATAAACTACCGTATTTTTCGCTCTATAACACGCACCTGACCATAACACGCACATCGTTTTTAGAGGAGGAAAACAAGGGAAAAAATATTCTGAATGAAACAGTGGACGTATCATTTTTGTGCTTCATGCTGTGGCCACAGACATGTGATCTGATGGTGAATTTGGGGTGACCCAATGCAAAAATCCTGAGAATCCCTGTGGATCCATGCTTTGTAACCACGTTTTTGCACCATTGCAGCCCCAGGCAACAGTGGGTGCGTGATTTTTTTTGGGGGGGGGGCAGGCTGTAGCCATGGACATGCTATGTGCTCTGATGGTGAATTTTGGCTGACCCAATGCAAAGTTCCTGATGATCCATGTGTACCCATACTTTTTAACCACGTTTTTGCACCATTGCAGCCCCAGGCAACAATGGCTGTGTGATTTTGGGGGGGCAGGCTGTAGCCATGGACATGCTGTGTGCTCTGATGGTGAATTTGGGGTGACCCAATGCAAAGATCCTGAGGATCCATGTGGATCCATGCTTTGTAACCACATTTTAAGTGGGGAGGGAAGGAAAAACACAGAAGGCTAAGAATGCAGGAGAGGGCTATAACGTGAGGAAAGGAAGGCAAAAGTTTCCCCCCACCCACCCACACAAGCCAGCCACTGTTTAAGGATTTCATCCTTTTAAATGGAAGAAAGCATATTTGAATGCTGTGTGTCTCCAAAAACAAAAAGCAGGAAGTCAAATCAGAATTTTAAGCCGAACCTGTAATCTCTCTTCCCTTCACATACATTGTTCCCTCCGGAGCAGGGACAGGATAGAGCGACGCTCTGCTTTCCTCTCTACTTGCCTGGAGGGGAGGGGCTTTCCCTGCTCTTTGTTCCGTTTGAGCAAACACAGCAAGGAAACAGAGAGGGCGGGCAGTAAGACCCTGAGGCAGAATGCAGGAAAGCAGCAGCTTCCTGTCTCACGGAGCTCCCTTCTCCCTGAAGCGCAGTTTGATTTTTGCCTTATTTTTCGGCTCCAGCGACCACACATTCGCTGCATAACACGCACAGACATTTCCCCTTCCTTTTTAGGAGAAAAAATCTGCGTGTTATAGAGCGAAAAATACGGTAGATTACAGGTGCTAGGGAGCATGGGACATTATTTAAATGCTGGGAGCTTCTGGTTAGTGGTAAAAAAAAAATGCTTTAATGCCCAATCCTACACACATCTGGTTGGAAGAAAATCCCACTGAGTTCATTGGGACTTGTTTCCATGTGTATCCAGCCCATAGCAGGCAAAGAGCAGGCACATAGAGAGGTCTCTTTCTTCCTCTCCATCCTTAGGTTAGGAGGTCTGTGTGTACACATCCCCTACGCCAGTCCTCCCTTTTGCCCAGATGCAAGTTATTCATGTTCCCAGTGGAACTAAGATCAGCACATTTGCAGCATTCTTTTTCCACAGTGAGAGGCTTTATATAACAAATAACAGAGGCATCTATACTGGACATGCGTAGGGGAGGGGAGTAATAAAAGGTCACACCATGAATTGTTGGTTTTTTCTGTAAGGGGTATACGCTGGCTGTGTATGATGCTTAAGCAAAGGGGGAATTTTTACTGAGATACATCAATAAATTAGATAAGAATAACGGTGGGCACCTGCAATCAAATATTGTCAGGTACCCCTAACAGGAGCGTTTGTCTTCTGTGCTCTAGCCAGCCTGGTTGCTTCCCCTCGAGAATGATATTGTCAGGCTGGGGAAAAATTAAGAAAAAGGCAACTGAGATGCGCAAGGGGATGGAGCGAGTCCCCTATGAGAAACAGTTGCTGAGTTTGGGACTTATTTGTTTAGAGATGTCAAGAGAGAAGTGTATAAAATTATGCATGGCACAGTGAAACTGAATAGAGAAAAGATGGTTCCCCCCCCCCTTTTCTCGTGAACATCCAACAAGACTGAATGTTGGAAGATTCAGGACGGATAACTCCATGAAGCGCATAGCTGAACTATGGCACTTTCTCCCACAGGAGGCAGTGCTGGCCACTAACTTAGATGCCTTTAAAAGAGACAAATTATCAGAGGATAAGCTATCAATGGCTAGTAGTCATTAAGGCTATCCTCTGCCTTGAGAGTTCAGGGCAGCCATGCTTCTGAATACTAGTTGCTAGAAGTGACAGGAGGGCCCTGTTGTGGGAAGGGCGTGGATGGCGCTGTGGTCTAAACCACTGAGCCTCTTGGGCTTGCCAATCGGAAGGTTGGCGGTTCAATTCCCCGCGGCAGAGCGACCTCCCATTGCTCTGTCCCAGCTCCTACCAACCTAGCAAGTAGCTAAATAGGTACCACAGTGGCAGGAAGGTAAAGGGTGTTTCCGTGTGCTCTGGCTTCCGTCACGGTGTTCTGTTGTGCCAGAAGCGGTTTAGTCCTGCTGGCCACATGACCTGGAAAGCTTGTCTGTGGACAAACGCCGGCTCCCTCGGCCTGAAAGCGAGATGAGTGCAGCAACCCCCTAGTCGCCTTTGACTGGACTTAACTGTCCAGGGGTCTTTTACCTTTTACCTTTACCTGTTGTGGGTTTCCCACAGGCATCTGATTGGCCACTGTGAGGAGAGGATGCGGGACCAGGTGGCCGATTGGCCTGATCCTGCAGGCCCTTCTTACGTTCTTCTCTTGGTCATTACAGTTCTTATTTTCTTATGTTTGGCCCCCTTGGGAGGAGGGCAAACAGCTTTTCAGGAAGGACACTTCTGTTTGGTCTTTCCTGCCTAGAAACAACTTCCTGCTGCATTATTATATCTGAGCTAAAGTGCTCAGGTTCAGTACTAAACTGGAACACTTAATTGCTATATATTTGGAAGGGAGGCACCGGGATGTTTGCAAAGGGGAAAGTGTCCTTTTTCTTTTCCCTCCCCTTCCTGAAATCTGCCCACGCAGTGCAAGAAGGGGGGATTTTTTTCTTTTATTCGTTTACCGTATTTTTCGCCCTATACGACGCACTTTTCCCCCTCCAAAAATGAAGGGGAAATGTGTGTGCATCCTATGGGGCGAATGCAGGCTTTTGCTGAAGCTTGGAGAGCAAGAGGGGTCGGTGCGCACCGACCCCTCTCCCTCTCCAGGCTTCAGGCAGCTATCCGCAAGCCTTGCAAGCCCGGTGGGAGGTCCGGCAGGGATGTCTAGGCTGCGGATAGCAGCCTGCTGCCCAGCGCAAGGGGCGCCCTGAAGCAGAGCGCGCGTGCCCCCGCGCCAGGCAGACATCCGCAGCATGGGGAGCCTTGCAGGAGTTCCCCGCAGGGCTCCCCACGCTGTGGATAGCAGCCTGCTGCCCTGTGGGGGGGGGCGCCCTGATGCAGAGCGCCCCTCGCGCGGGGCAGACATCGGCTAGCCCCACAAGCTCGGGGGACAGCAGGGAGGCGCAGCGCCGCCATCCCGCTGTTCTCAACCTGGTTTCCCCGACCTGCTTTGGGGGGGGGGGAAATAAAGGGAATTTTTTCCCCTTTATTCCCCCCCCCAAAAAAACTAGGTGCGTCCTATGGGATGGAGCGTCCTATGGGACGAAAAATACGGTACTAAATAAACCTTTCCCTATACAATGCCCAAGGCAGCTGGCAATAAAATATGTAGTTAAAAAGTAACCAGTACACTTAACAAATAACATAATAAGCCCTAACATGGTAAACTGCTTAGAGAATTTTGCAGTTAAGTGCTCTATCAGTCTTTCTAAACAAACAAACAATAAAAGAGCAAAAACTCAGTATAATAAAGTCAGAGTAGATAAAAGATAAGACAGCAGGAGCAGCAAGTTGAAAATGTGTTTAAGTTTAAATAACAGAACAGCAATACCAAACAAATCAGTTCAGTAAGGGCAGTGCCTGCTTAAACAGGAGAAGGTTATAATATCGTCGTTGCCATGATTACATATAACGTCCATTCAAAGATCATGTTCACAACATAAAAACACAAAATGAGAACACAAAATACAGAATGAAACCAAAACAAACCTATAACCCCCCCTCCTACAAACACATTTAAAAGGCCACAGCATGTTAATTAGCCAAAGGCCTGGTTAAGAGAAATGTTTTCACTCAGTACCTAGAGAGCCACCCTGGGGAGTAAAGGTAAAGGGACCCCTGACCATTAGGTCCAGTCATGACTGACTCTGGGGTTGCAGAGCTCATCTCGCTTTATTAGCAGAGGGAGCCGGCGTACAGCTTCCGGGTCATGTGGCCAGCATGACTAAGCCGCTTCTGGTGAACCAGAGCAGCGCACAGAAACTCCATTTACCTTCCCACCGGAGCAGTACCTATTTATCTACTTGCACTTTGATGTGCTTTCGAACTGCTAGGTTGGCAGGAGCAGGGACCGAGCAACGGGAGCTCACCCCGTCGTGGAGATTCGAACTGCCGACCTTCTGATCGGCAAGTCCTAGGCTCTGTGGTTTAACCCACAGCGCCACTTGCGTCCCTACCCTGGGGCGAGGATTCCACAAATGGGGAGCCACTGCAGAAAAGGGCTGTTCTTGTGTTGTCACCCTCTGGACCTCTCATGGAGGAGGCCCATGAAGAAGGGCCCCCAGGGGATGATTGCAGGGTCAGGGTTGGTTTGTATGGGGAGAGGTGGTCTTTGACGTACTGCAGTCCTCCTGTGCCGTTTAAGGTTTTATAGGTCAAAACCAATAATAATAATAATTTATTATTTGTACCCCACCCATCTGGCTGGGTTTCCCCAGCCACTCTGGGCGGCTTCCATAGAAACCAAAATACAGTAAAATATCACAGATTAAAAACTTCCCTGAACAGGGAATACTTTGAATTGGTCCCGGAAGCTAATTGGCAGCCAGTGCAGTTGGGCCGGGTTTTGTGTGATATGCTCAGACGGTCTTGCCCTGGCGAGCAACCTATCGATGAGTAGGTTAGAGAGTGTCAGGGAACTGACATCGGAGCAGAGGGGAGAAGCGAGGCTCCCGGACTCTGCAGGAGAGGGGACGAGTAAGGGAAGAGAAAGAACATCATCTGGGGAAGGAAGTCCAGGTGACACCAGGAAGAAGGGAGAGGCAGAGAGCAGCTCGGAGGTGAGGCTCCGAGACTCTTCCAGTGAAGACAGTGAGGAGGGTGGAGGACCACCACTCGGCACACCCACTCTGCGCAGAAGGCTTCCACGCAGAGAGGCGTGGCGGAGGTTGTCCGTTAAGGAATTCTTATGCTGGAAGAAATTTAGGGGACACCCACTCACGGATTCTGCTAGCGACTGAGCAGCAGCGCCAAGGCTGCTCAGTCAGGGAAAGACACAACCGACCCTAAGCAGTTTGGAACAGCTAGAGGTTTACACACAAGCAACCCCAATTCCCGTGACAGAGAGGTTCCAAAGTCAGGGTACAGCCGCCACTGAGAAGCCGTTTCTTGAGTTCCGCCAAACACAATTTACATGCCATGATGCTCACGGAGTCTGAAATCCCACAAGAGTTCTGTAAGCTGTTAAAAACACAAGCATGCCAGTTCTATGCCTTGCCCTGATTTTCTTTTTACACACACACTGCAGGCCCTGGACGCCTACTGGCTATTCCCTCCCCCACCCCAAAAAATAATAATTTACCAACTCATATTCTTCTCTGCAGCTGGCCATTTGCCCAAGAAAACTGAAACCCTCACCTTATTTTTGGGTAACCCTTCCACCCAAAAATATGAGTTCACTTCTGAACTGATATGTGCAGGACCACCCAAGTTCAGTATTAGCATGGAGGACAATGAATGAAACTTTTCCTTTCATGTGCCCGAGGCTTCAAGGTTGAAGGAAGGCATGAGAGATATGCCCTAATTAAATTCACATTCCTAGTGGCAGTGTTTTGGTTTGAGTTCATTTTACCTCTGCTCTCTCGAATATCTGTACAATTTTCTCTGGTTTTAGCACTCTGTTTTATTAGGGGTTTTTTTGTGGACTGAAAGACAGGATGTAAGTATTTTCATTTATCTACTTGCGCAGAAGCTTTAATATAGCCCACATAGAAGACTTCCTGGTGGCAGATAAATTTTTGAAAATTGAGGGGAAAGAGCTAATATAAAAGGACTGCTGGTGAACCAAAATTATACAGCCTTAACTCCACAGTGTGTCTTCTCTCAGGTGAATTTTGTCAGTCTTGCTTACCAGGTGTTATAAGAAAAAACTGCTCCTTTTTCCCTTCTGGGGTATCCAAGAGCCTGTATAGAGTCCTTAAGTAGGTTCCCTGTCAGTAGGAGAAAATAACAGGCCAACCAGAGAATATTGAGAAGCAAAGCAGCTAGTAAGCCTGATCTTTATTAAACTGTTGCAACAGGGTCCCCCACTCCCCCCACGCAGGGAAGGAGGAGAGGAGCCCAGAACATTGGTGTGCAAGCTCCTATATAGACTTTTGAAATTGCCTACCCTGTAGCTCAGGACCACCCCCCAAAACATCATACATACATCACAGAAAGAGGTGGTCCCCAGCAGAAATTTGAGTGTGTTGCTTCTCTCCTGTCTGCCAGGATACCTGATAATGCCTTATTATCTGATTGCCTTTTCTGGGTAGCCTGGCCATTCCTTTGAGATGGTAAATACTTAGTTCCTGAATATCTTACGCATATTGATAGTGTGCTCAGCTTAACAGATACTTGCCAGACTGTATTTACAGGGAGGTGTAAGCCCCTACAGTTCAAAGAAAGCTTTCCCCATTTCCTTCCTCCTTGCAGAGAAATATTTGAGGCTAATTTGGGAGAGTCAAAATGGCTTCAGGATTGTTCTCCTGTACTGTTTCAGACACGTGGTTTATATACTTATGTCTGTGTTTGCCTTGTACATTTATGAACTTTTATTTTATATATAAGACCTTAGAATTCCGATAACACAGGTATCGTGTTTTGTGCAGACAGCCCATTCTTTAGGTCATTATCGGTGCAAGACTGAGCAGGACAGAATATGCTAAACCCAGATAGTAGTCTACTAAAGCAGAGATGAAGTGATCGGCCTGAATGCGAGAGGGCTATAGGCAAAATCCATGCTGGCTGGTGAAGCTCAGTCATGTGAAGGCAGGCAGTCTCCCCCCAACCCATCCGGTTTCTCAGCTCAGCAGAGGGTGAAGTTCATTAATCCCAATTACTGCTTGTTTCATTCTGCAGCATCAGTTTAATTGAGCCTGGGCCAGTGATAACAGAATTCGAGAGGAAGCTCTACGAAGAAGCAGCCAATATGGACCTCTCTCAGGTGGATAAAGAAACGCTGGATATATTTCAGGGCTTCTACATGGCCTATTCCAAGGAAGTCTTCACTGCGCTGGGGCAATCTCCAGAAGAGGTGGCTGAGGTAGGATTATAAGCTTTCTCCCTTGTTGCTCTCAAGCCCACAGGAAAGCTAGCTGGGATCTGCTTCTGGGGGGAGGAGAACAGGCAGCCCAGCCTTGCTCATTATTATGGCAGAGCTTTCCAAACTTTTCATGTTGGTGACACACTTTTTAGACACGCATCATTTCGTGACACAGCAATTCGGTTTTACTAGCAAACTGGAGGTTAAACTAGCACCTTATAAGAGTGCGGGGAGCATTTGCGTGACACACCTGAACACTGCAGCCCAAATAATAATAATAGGTAAAGGTAAAGGGGCCCCTGACCATTAGGTCCAGTCGTGACCGACTCTGGGGTTGCGGCGCTCATCTCGCTTTACTGGCCAAGGGAGCCGGCGTTTGTCCGCAGACAGCATATGGCCAGCATGACTAAGCCGCTTCTGGTGAACCAGAGTAGCACACGGAAACACTGTTTACTTTCCCGCTGGAGCGGTACCTATTTATCTACTTGCACTTTGTGCTTTCGAACTGCTAGGTTGGCAGGAGCGGGGACCGAGCAACGGGAGCTCACCCCGTCGCGGGGATTCAAACCGCCAACCTTCTGATCAGCAAGTCCTAGGCTCTGTGGTTTAACCCACAGCACCACCCGCGTCCCTTAATAATAATAATAATAAAATTAATTAATTATACCCCGCCCATCTGGCTGGGTTTCCCCAGCCACTCTGGGCAGCTCCCAACAGAATATTAAACAGAATAAAACTTCAAACATTAAAAACTTCCCTAAACCAGGCTGCCTTCAGCTGTCGCGACACACAGTTTGGAAAGCTCTGGCTTATGGCATTGGCCCATTGTTCCTTCTAACAGCAACCTCAGGTGCTGAGTGTCTCTAGGCTTGTAGCTCGAACAGAGGAATAAGATGGAGGTGCCCCAAGGTGTGCAGAAGTGCAACGCTTTAAAAGTGGTGCTGGTAAGAACCCCAAAACTTCCCAGTGAGGCCTGAGAACACTCAGTAGCCATTAATGTAGAGGGAAAGAAAAGAGAAACTATTAAAATGGGGGGGGGAGAGAAGTAGAATGCCTTGTTTAGAGGTAAGAGCTGACTAGAATCCTAAATCAGGAGGGAAGTTGTGCCATAATATTTTGTTGCAGACAGCCCTTGCTAGGTTTAAAATTGCTGCCACTTTGATCTGTGGTTCAGCTGCAAGAAGCATCAGCAGGGTGCTTAATAATAATAATAATAATAATAATAATAATACAGTAATAATAATAATAATACAGTAATAATAATTTATTATTTATACCCCACCCATCTGGCTGGGTTTCCCCAGCTACTCTGGGCAGCTTCCAACAAAAGATTAAAAATACATTAAAACATCAATCCTTTAAAACTTCCCTAAACAGGGCTGCCTTCAGATGTCTTTGAAACGTCAGATGGTTGTTTCGAAAAAATAGTCCTGCCACTGTCTCCTAGTGGTGCAGCAATAATACTGCTAGCACATTTGCAAAGCTAAGCAGGGTCTGATATGGTTTCAAATTGGATGGGAGACTGTGTTGAGATTCTTGCATGGCAGAGGGTTGGACTAGATGGCCCTCGGGATCCCTTCAACTCTGTGATTCTATGATGCAGCATAATTCCCAGTTCTTGGTTTGAAAACAGATAGCTGCTTCCACCGGCCAATGTAGCTGGGGAACAATTACTGAAGGAATTCAACCCTTTGGTCAGAATCTATGGCAGAGCATCATCCCATTGAGATGGTGGGTGATGATTTCTTGAAACAAATGTCCAAGAGGCAGGAAAGGGATAGTAATGTTTTAGGGAAGTAAAACGTGATAAGCTAAGAGAAGTGCTTTGCTGGTATTCAGCAAAGTAGATCTGAGGAGCCAGAACAATTGTTTGCTGTGAAGCCTGTAGTATTTATACCCTCATAATCAAAAGCTTCAGACAAACTGAACAATTGATTGCCATTGCTCACTTCCGACTATATTTAGATGCTTTCTGGAGAGTCAGGATGAAGTGAGTCCCAACCCAGATAGCGTTTTCTTTTGTGGAGACATGCAGTGATAGTCACTGATTACGTTTAAACTTGAACAATAGGCTCATCTCCTATTTTTGTATCTCCTTGATTAAAATGCCAAAGGTCACGTTCCATGCATATATGTGACTTCCAGTCTTGGGTCCAATGAGGTGATTGGTTTAACTCCTCCAGCCCCCTTTGCCATCAGGTCTCAAGCAACCTCCTTGCAGACGGAATCAAACGGAAAACATGGTTAAAGCCATATTGTACACAAAAGTGCAAGGCTGCTGCCGTGCTACAGTTTGCGGTGGCCACACCAACTCCAGTGTGGTGTCAGAACAGCAGGGAGGCAAGGGGGGGGAGCAGCCCAGGTTGCAGGCAGCCCCCCAGGTGAGCTGCTTAAAGGAGGGCGAAAGGCTACATTAAAAAGGCTGCAGTGGGGTTTGTGGTGGGGTTCAGAGAGCAGTTTGGAGTTAAAAGGCCTTGGGCTTAGGGGCAAACTGAGGAGAGGAGAGGTTTGGGCAAGTTATGAAGGGATAGGCAAGGGGGTGGGTGGCATCTAAAGGGGGAGGGCTTGGCCAGGTGTGGGGGGAGTGGGGATGGCAAAAGGGGGCCGGCAAGCGGAGCAAACAGGGGTGCAACCCCTAGTGATAACATACAGGAATATTGGGATGGAGTGCTTTCTAGTCCGTCCACAGTATAGCAGATCTGTGTACAAGGTACCATACTTTTCCGTGTATAAGATGCCCCCTATTTTGGGGGACTCCGATTTAAGAAAATGGGGGGAGATGGCAGCACAGAGTTGTTGAGCTTTTGGGGGGGTTGCTGAAAATCTCTCACCTGCACTCATCGCAAAATCCGCCTCTCATCTGTCCCCTCGCTGGCACAAGCTGCCAATTGCTTGCCCAATTGCTGCAGCGTCAGCCAGTCAACACCACCCATTGACGCAGCAACCAATAACACGCACAATAGCTGTTAACAGCCGCGGCAGCAACCCATCAAACATCCACCCTATGCGCTACCCATGTATAAGACTACCCCCATTTTTTAGCATGCTTTTAAAAGGAAAAAAACTAGTCTTATACATGGAGAAGTACGGTATTTTATTTACTTATTCCTGAATTGGGCCAAAGGCACAATTTCCCTTGTATAAAAATTGTATAATTTGTATAATAGGTGACGGTCTGTTATTGGTTATCAAAAATAAGCACAGGATATATAGTTGCCTATGAATAAATCCCAATGAAAAGTTCCTAAAATTTTATTTATTTATAAATGTGTGTGTGTTTAATCATATATATATATATATATATATATGCAGGTTTTGGTGTCTTCGGGTGTCTTCCCGTGTAAGAGTCGGGGTGTCTGTGCGACGTTTCGACGAGGTCTCACTCGTCATCTTCAGGCTGGTGCCGAAAGCACCAGCCTGAAGATGACGAGTGAGACCTCGTCGAAACGTCGCACAGACACCCCGACTCTTACACGGGAAGACACCCGAAGACACCAAAACCTGCATTCCTGTACCCGTGAAAATCTACGAAAGCATATATATATATATATATATATATATATATATATATATATATACACACACACACACACACACATAATCTTATATATATATATTCATATATATATATTATTTTGACAAAGTAATAATCATAAATAAATAAGAATAAAAATGTGCACCCTACCACGAGACCATTCCATTGTAACTATCCAGCCTCCCAAAATTTCAACACCTCTTGCGATGGTTCGACCCCTTTCCATTTTAACAGTACAAATTCTACAAACACCTTCCATATCTCCTCAGAATCATTTCTCCTGCATATTCCCCATCTTACTTTAATAGCACGTGTCACTTTATCATTAGTGTGTTTAATCTTAACCATGCTGAAGTGCAGGCTTTCAGAAAAGGAATTCTGCCTTTCCTGCAGCAATCTCTTTGCACCCCGTGCTGAATTCTGAAATGGTGATCCTGGCTGAGTGTGGTTGTGGTTGTTGTTGTGGTTGTTTTCTAACCTTCTGCTTCGCACTCCTCCCGGCAGCATACTATGAAAGTGATCACCTCAGAGAAGCCTCCATTTCGGTACCAAACCAATAGCCTCTACACGCCCATCACCACCCTCAAGCACGCTGACCCCAGTGGGAACTTGCCCCTCAACGCCTTCCATCAGATGATCTTCCAGCACGACCGGCTCTTCAAAGCCAGCCTCAGCCTCCTCAAAATGCTCCAGTGGAGGAAGAGGCGGGACATGGAGCACAGCAGGTCCCCCTGAGAGGAAGCGGCTGACCCGCCTCGGAGCCTCTCACTTCCACAGCCCACTCGCAGGCTTTCTAGAGAGTTTAGCATTGAATCCTGGGCGGCATTATACTCCCTAGATGCCGGGGCAGCCCTACTATGAGGCAAAGTGAGGCAGCCCTTGCCTCAGGCGCCAGATTCTGGGTGTCTCATGGAGGCAAAGTCTGATCCATTGGGTACCATCGACTGGGGAGGTGATTCGCTCTGATAGTTCACGTTCTTTTCGGTTTCGATTCTGCTGCATTCCTGTCAGTTCACGAGAGGAAGGTGCCATTACGTTCTGTAGGGTTTGTTGTCGTCTTTGCCCTTGAGCACCAGAATTCCTGAGCTGGGAAATTATTGGCTGCCGCTGAGGTCTTGCAAGTCTCCTCACAGAAGCGGGCAAGGAAACCCAGCCTTCTGCTGCAGGAGAGCGTCCCAACATCCAGCACAGGACCTGCCTCAGCATCATGTCCTCTCTGAACATTTAAGAATCTCATTACCAGAAGTAGCCTGAAATGTCATCTAGTCTAACCGAGGCAAGCAGCAGGATTTGGTTAGATTATGCATTTTATTTATGCTTTTCACAGGCTTGAATTTTAAGGATCAAAGAGAAAGGAGGTACCAAGCCCTCATAGGCCATCGAATAACTTGGGAAAGGGCCAATTCCTCCACTTTCTATGTTCCAGTAGCCTATGCTCTGTTCTCCACCAGGATAGACAACATGTTGCCCATGTTGTCGGTCTCCCATCAGCCTCTGCAAGCATAACCAGTAGTTGCTGATGATTGGAGTTGTAGTGCAACCACATCTACAGGGCACAACATTGTCTGCTCGTTTTTCACACTATGTACAGCAGTCTTCCCCGACCTGATGTTCTCCAGATGTTTTGATTACAACTCCCAGCACCAGCAGAGGGTTGCAACCAAAACATCTAGAGAACATCAGGTTGGGGGCGTCTGCTTTAGAGCTGGGGAAGCTGTCGGCCTCCAAATATTGTGGAACTGCCAGCTCCCCATCATCCCTAAGCCTTGGCACAAAGCTGGCTGGGTCTCAGGAGTTGGATTTGGTTGCCCACAGGTTCTCCTGCCCTGGCATTCTGGAGCCAGGTAGCATTCTGGAGCCCATACCCCTTTAGCCCTGCAAGTAGGATTGTCATATATTTTTTTCATCTTCCCTTATGTAAAATAAGAAAATTAATACTCTGCACATAGTAAACTGGCATGTCAGTCAAGGGTTTTAGCAGAGCAGTCTGCTGATATGCTAGCTTACTGCATGCAGGGAGATTTATAGGAGCGAGAGAATTACCAGCGCTATACAAAGCCAGACTATCTGATCGTCTAGCCCACTACTCTGATAGCTGGCCCTGGCTTATGCTGACTTCCCACCACCTACTACTTGAAGCTTTTAACTGGAGATGCCAGAAACTGGGGACCTTCTCCGTGCAAAACAGGTGCTTCGCTTCTGAGCTTTGCCACCTCCCCTTCATTAAAAACATGGCCCTTACCACATCTGTAATCCAAAGTGGATTTGCCCAGAATGCAATCACACCTGTCTTATCTCATTCTGCCTAATGGAGGGACCAACTTGAGGACAAGCAGGAATATAACCAGGAATCTGGACTTCTACCTGACTGACCTCCCCTTAGGATTCCTGCTGGAGATGTCAAGCGACTCTTGGCAGTCTTGGACCAGCTCTCAGGTCAGGGCTGGGGGGAGCTGTGGCCTTCCAGATGTTGGTGAACCACATCTCCTGCCCTTGACCATTGACCATGCTGACTGGGGCTGATGGAAGTCGAAGACCAACGAAACCTGGAGCACCACAGTCTCTCCATCACTGATCTAGAGCAACCCTCAGAATGGAGAAGCCGTCATAAGAACAAGACTATGAAGCAGCTTTTAAGGCTGAAAAAGAAATTGCAATTCCAGTTTTATTTTCTTAATGTAACCAGGAGGAGGAGGAAAACTGAGGGAGGCATTGGGGTGAAAGCAGAAATAGGAATCCTTTTTTTAAAAAAAGGATGAGGAAGAGAAAATGCTCTTGCTTCTTGGACCAACCATGACTGAATACAGGGGGACGGGAGAACAATGATAGGAAAAGATGCTGACATTCCACTAGCTTAAATAAACCAAGCGGTCGTTCGGGCAGCACTACATCTTAGAAGGCATCAACAGAAGAGCATTTTCTGCAACATTGCAAAGAATGGCAAAGCACACTTCTCAGATTGTCTGGCTTGGGTAGTCTAGTATGGGGATTGTTGAGAGTGCTAGATTTGGGGCAGAGGGCCCGGGGTTCAAACCTGTGCTCTGCCATGGAGTTATCTGGGTCTCCTTCAGCCAGTCACTGTCAGTCAAACCCACCTTGAAGGCTTAATTGTGAGGACAAAATGGGAGAGAGTTACCTGTTCTGGTCTGAGTCTTGTGGATGAAGAGTAGGATTAAAATATAATAATTAAAATATCCTAAGTAGAACTGCCCCTTTTCTGTGTCTTTTTTTACATACATCCTATATCCAAATCTCTATCAGTGT
Source organism: Podarcis vaucheri (assembly GCF_965113315.1). Classification (NCBI taxonomy): domain Eukaryota; kingdom Metazoa; phylum Chordata; class Lepidosauria; order Squamata; family Lacertidae; genus Podarcis; species Podarcis vaucheri. The sequence continues at coordinate 9,029,383 of NC_138755.1, forward strand.
GGGTGGAACAGGGGTTTCCAACCCACAAGGGAGTGGACCAGTTAGGTAATTTAGGTATATTCTTGAGGCGGGGTTTGTGTGAGAGAGAGATTCAGGAGAGAATCCTGTTTCCAAATCCAAATGATCTTCCAATTTAGGGACACTGGCTGGTTTTATTGAGAAACTGTCTAATAGCACCATCTTGTGCACCTTTACTCAGAATTAAGTCCTATTAAGTTATTTGGGGCTTACTTCCTGGTAAGTGTCTAGGATTGGTGCCTGAGTTGTGCACATTCCACCATGCAGTAGTCTGTTAAATAAATACTTTTGTACAGGAATTGGCTGCTTTGATACCTATTTGTGTCTTGGTTGATTAGTAGTCATTGTTTATTGGTTTGCTATATTTCCTGTAAATTCCACCAAAGAACTTAATGGGGGAGGGGGCTTGATTGTGGGGAGGGAAGAGAAATGTTAATTGTGTGCTTCACAACCAAAGGAACATATATGGCTGTCTAAAGTGTGTGGATTGGGGAGAGACCATTACTTTCTGAATCCATGTGTGGAAGACTCACAGCTGGCAGATCATTCTGCCAACTCCTGTTATTTTGGGGTTTTGCAAGAGTGACCAACAGAGTATGAGAACGATCGCAGATTCTTGTGGCACCTGAAGGCACTAACACATTGATTAGGGCAGAAGCTTTCACAGGCCCACCTTGTCAGAAGATGTATCTGTTAAAGATCTTTAGCGCATTCAAGGAATCGAATCCCTCCTGCAAAACATCTGGAGCAGCAAACTGCAGCTTGGAGACCAGACCACCATTTCTATCTGCCACCCCATTCCTCCCCAGGTCTTCCTGCCCTGCTGTCACACTAACAACCTTCCAATCTATCCTTTCGTTTTAAAGAGGCATTTTGGGTGGCTGGATTTGAGAATGTAGCAATGTAAGGGTCCCATTTTTTAAATTTTTATTTTGCATATCCACTTGCTGAGCTGCTGGGGTAAAAGGAGGACACAAATTCTAAAGTTGCTTCGAGTGATAACATTATTTATTTATTTATTTAATTTCTATACTGCCCTATACCTGAAGGTCTTAGGACGGTTCACATAAAATATTAAATACTGTATTTTTTGCTCTATAAGACTCACTTTTTCCCTCCTAAAAAGTAAGGGGAAATGTGTGTGCGTCTTATGGAGCGAATGCAGGCTGCGCGGCTATCGCAGAAGCCAGAACAGTGAGAGGGATTGCTGCTTTCGCTGCGCAGCGATCCCTCTTGCTGTTCTGGCTTCTGGGATTCAGAATATTTTTTTCTTGTTTTCTTCCTCCAAAAACTAGGTGCGTCTTGTGGTCTGGTGTGTCTTATAGAGCAAAAAATACAGTGCATAAAATCAAAACAAAAACAACAACCCAATTAAAAAAAACCAAAAGGAGCCAGAATTTTAAAAAGGGTATAGGATGTAGATTAAGTCATTCAAAGGCCTGGTTAAAAAGGACCTATGGCCAAACTATCACAGAAAAGCCTTTTTTAATAGACATTTGTTTTGTGTTGGGGTGGCCTGTACTTCATCCAATAGGCCATAGGAATATGTAGTAATACAGGGCTCACGTGTTTTGCATGTAAATAAATGGGCTACAGAAGCGGAGATGTTTTAATGAAAATGTTCTGGGACGGGGCCTGGTGTGGTGCAGCCTAGGAAGACCCTGGGTTCAAATGTTGCCACCGCCATTAGGTCACTAGATGATCTTAGTCAAGTTCCTTAGCCTCAGCCTGCTCCCATCTGCAATACAGGGATACTATATAAGGTTATAAGAATCACAACAAATTATAGCATACTTTAAATACTATATAAATGCTAGATATTATTAACCATGTACTTGTAGAAAGTAACACACCTTAATAATAATAATAATTTATTTATATTCCGCCCTCCCCAGCCGGAGCCGGGCTCAGAGCGGCTAACAACAGTAAAATGATACAACATTCTAAAATCAGTTCATTATAAAATCCGTTCAAATCAGGTTAATGGCAACCATTGGGCTAGAGTTCTGTGAGGATTGCCAAAGGAGGGGGTCAGGCTGAATTGATCACCATGTGCAAGCTCTGGAATTAATCTCTGCCAGACAAAGGTGTAGGGGTTTTACTGAAACTACTGTATTTCGATCGTTTTGTAAAGAGACGAGGGAATCAGCAGTGTTGCGCTGTAGGCAACAGCTGTTCCTTGTGGCTGAGTCTTGCTTCAATAAACCAAGAGGGTTACCATTTTAATGCCACCTATCTGACGTCCCATCTATGTCTCTACATTAATCAATCTGGCATAATTTATCACCTCGTTAGAATTATTGATGGAGAGAAGAGCCATCAAGTTGCCGTCCAGTCAGCATTGAAAGGATGGGAAGATGAGTGAGCCACTCTTGACTGAGCCGACTGCCATTAGGACTGGGTTTTCAATGACTATGTATTCTTGGAACACACAGGAAGAAAACAAAACTTCCTGACTCAGCATAGTTTTCACTCTTGAGTCACTGGCTCCCCCAGCCGCCGCCACTACCCCTCCTGGTCACCATGGCAATGTGACAGGATTCTATGTGCAACCCTGCATGAATTTCACAGCATTTTTGTAGACAGTCCTTCCACATTCCTTCTGATACTGGTTCATTCAGAAGGTTATGAGGAAGTTAAATTTCCTGAGGTCAGCGACATGGGAAACTGGAGTGACGCTCATTGCCATTGGGGTTGAGGATGGTTTTGCTGACAGCAAGGTTTTCTAGTTCTTGTGGAGAGACAGCTTTGTCTTGCTTATTCCACTGAAGGATGCCTTGGTGATCTCAACAGTCCATTGTTTTTCTGCTGAGCGAGAAGTTTATAAGAAACAATGGTGTGTATGGAAGGGCACATTTATGCCATTCAGTTGCATTAATTCAGAATAACTGCTTCCTTCACTTGTTACTTATTTTATAAAATAAAATGGGATGCAATTTCAATACAGCAATTAACATACAACAGTAAAAACAACAACACACAGTTCAGATTAAATCAACAATTCAAGATTATTGCAGTAGTCAAAGTATCCATTTAGTACAGAGACCCTCTGAACATTGCGGACTGCAACACCCATCACCCCAGGGCATGCTGGTTGGGGCAGCTGTGAGTTCGAATCCACCAGCAGTGGGTCACAGACTCCACCATCTGGAAGTCCCTGCTTCTAGTGGACATGAGTTTGATGCCCAGTTGTATGGAATTAAGAAGCAGACCCTTTCCTGAATATTGCACCACCCCAGAAAATTCATACGAGTGATAATGTTCTCTGTTCCTGGACCCAGGCTATTTAGGATTTTATAACTTTTGTCCTATGCATTGTTACTACATTGAGCACAGTGGCTCTTACTCCTCAGTAAACGTGTATTGGATTGGGTCACATGGGCAGTACCATAAACTAAGCCCAGAAACCTACTAGCAATCAGTGGCGCCCCTTCAGAGGGGAATAAAATATTCCATACGATGGTCACTCCAACCAATTGCTGGGCCACTGTGTTCAAGGGTAGAACCATGCAGAGCTCACTGTAGTAATCAAACCAGAAAGCTGCTGCCCTGTGAAGAGTGGGCAGCAGGGACACTTGTCCACCAGGAGAGGGCACAGTTGGCATACCATCTGAAGCTGGCAAAAAGGACCCAATCCAACTATGAAATTGAACCTGATCCTTAAGGAATCAATGGTTTGCATTTCATGTTTCTAGAACTTGTTGTTTTTATCTCATTTGTTGTTTTTATCTCATTTGTAGCTTGCTGAATACCACTTTAATCACTTCACACTGCAATGTACTAAATTGTTAAATAATAAAATAATATAAGAGGGACGCGGGTGGCACAGTGATCTAAACCAGAGAGCCTAGGGCTTGCTGAGCAGAAGGTCGGCGGTTTGAATCCCCGCGATGGGGTGAGCTCCCATTGCTCGGTCCCTGCTCCTGCCAACCTAGCAGTTCAAAAGCACATCAAAGTGCAAGTAGATAAATAGGTACCGCTCTGGTGGGAAGGTAAACAGAAGTGGCTTAGTCATGCTGGCCACATGACCCGGAAGCTGTCTGCGGACAAATGCCGGCTCCCTCGGCCAGTAAAGTGAGATGAGCGCCACAACCCCAGAGTCGTCTGCGACTGGACTTAATGGTCAGGGGTCCCTTTACCTTTACCTAAAATAATATAAGAACCCATTCACATCCAGAACAGCTAAACCACTGACTTAGTCCTCCTCCTTTAAACTGCATGGTGCTTGTGACATCTGCCTCTGACTGGTTCATTCGTCATGATGGTTCACCTATGTTCAGTTTATTAGAGCATTAAGCAGCCTGCAGTCAACTTCTGTGAGGAGTGGGAAAGCTGTCTATCTGTCCGAGATGAAAACCTCACACTGTGCAGAATAGGGCAAGAACAGAAGTCCCAGAATGTAAGGAAGTTAAGTCCACAGGCAAGGAAGGAAATAGCGAATGGGCTGAGAAAGAGAAATGGTGTAGGAAGGTAAAAAAAAAAAAATGTGTGAGGAAAAGGGAAGAGAATGTAGAGGTTTTTGCAGTGCCTTGAGGGTGGCAAATGACTAACCTTTGCTTGCTATCTGGGGGCACTGCTTAGTGCTTAAAAGAAGCAATAGACACATATGCATAAAATTTGCAAGTGCTAACGTACACACATATATGCAAATAAACAAGAATGGACATTCCAAAGAACGGAACTGTTTGGTGTGCAGCAGTTAAATGAAGCTAAACAAAGCCTAGCTGTCCTCTTGCATTTGTTAAAAGGAAGAAATGGAGGTGCCTTTGATGTACAGTTGACAAGTGACAGTAGCCCCCCCCCCATCTCCACCACAGTAGCTGGCAGCAGACCCCAACAGACTTTGTCTCTGGCCAGTGGCCACCCCCTAAGGAAGAGGTTCCCAAACTGGTCTGCAGACCAACACTGGCCTGCAAGCTTCATTCAGGTCATCCCTGGTGTGTCTACGAAGAACGCCTGTACATTTGCGCTTCTTATTGAAGGTACTTTTGCTGCCCTTAAAATTGCTGTGTATACAGTGGTACCTTGGGTTAAGAACTTAATTCGTTCCAGAGGTCCGTTCTTAACCTGAAGCGTGCTTTTGCTAATGGGGCTTCCTGCTGACGTGCGATTTCTGTTCTTAACCTGGAGCAACTACTTCCTGTTTAGGGGAGTTTGTAACCCGAAGCGTCTGTAACCCGAGGTACCACTGTACCTGCTTTGTAAAGAAGAAGAAGAGTTTGGATTTGATATCCCGCTTTATCACTACCCTAAGGAGTCTCAAAGCAGCTAACAATCTCCTTTCCCTTCCTCCCCCACAACAAACACTCTGTGAGGTGAGTGGGGCTGAGAGACTTCAGAGAAGTGTGACCAGCCCAAGGTCACCCAGCAGCTGCATGTGGAGGAGCGGGGACGCGAACCCAGTTCACCAGATTAGGAGTCCACAGCTCTTAACCACTACACCACACTGGCTCTCAGGTAAAGTATTACCCCCCCCCTCAAAAAAAAGAACAGAGAGGCATTTAACAGACCATTTGTGTTTTGTGGCGTTATTGGTCCCAAGCCACAGGGGGCGCTGTGGTCTAAACCACTGAGCCTCTTGGGCTTGCCAATCAGAAGGTTGCCGGCTCAAATCTCCATGACAGGGTGAGTTCCCGTTCCTCTGTCCCAGCTCCTGCCAACCTAGCAGTTTGAAAGCACACCAGTGCAAGTAGATAAACAGGTACCGCTGCAGCAGGAAGGTAAACGGCGTTTCTGTGCGGTCTGGTTTCTGTCCCGGTGTCCCGTTGCGCCAGAAGTTTTTTTTTTTTTTTAATAAAATTTTTATTAGTTTTACAAAAGTTTTTATAACAAACAAACATAAAAGAAAGACAGACAAACAAACAAATATAATTTCAAAATGTCCTTTCATAGACTTCTTTCCTCGGACTTCCCCATACCTCCCCTTTCTGCATCCTCATGTCCAAATTTTTATAGCAACTTATAAATGTTTTTTTCCCATCCTAATTCATCATAGTCCTTTCTTAATCTGATCTTATATTACTGCAACCCTTTCTCTCTGTAAAATCTCGACATTCTAAACTTCTTCAAGTTTATAATAGTTCTTAAGATAAATCTTAAATTTCTTCCAATCTTCTTCCGCAGTCTCCTTTCCCTGGTCACGAATTCTGCTTGTCATTTCCGCCAATGTCATATAGTCAATCACTTTCATCTGCCATTCTTCCAAGGTGGGTAAATCCTGTGTCTTCCAATACTTTGCGATCAGTATTCTTGCTGCTGTCCGTTGCGCCAGAAGTTTTAATCATGCTGGCCACATAACCCGGAAAGCTGTCTGCGGACAAAGGCCGGCTCCCTTGGCCTGAAAGTGAGATGAGCGCCGCAACCCCATAGTCGCCTTTGACTGGACTTAACCATCCAAAGGTCCTTATTGGTCCCAAGGAACATGTGGGGGTTTGGTCAGGTGGTGGTGGTGCCACGGCTGGCCCACCCATGAGGCAAAGTGAAGTGTGTGTCTCATGCAGGATACACAGGGGCAGCAGATGCGGCCTCCAAGGAATGCATTGCCTGCTGCTGCTGTTGCATGATTGCGGCACACTCCTTGGAGACTGGATCTGCCGCCTCCTCAGCAGTCCCTCCCCAATGCAACCTCTCAGTGAATAGGAGGTGCTGCTGGTTTCCTCCCACCCTTAGGGTGGCAATGGCAGAGGCTGCCCTCTGGGGTCTCCTGGATTCTGCACCTGCCCAGTGTGATTTTCAGCAAGCCCCTTTCCCCACCATGACAACCTTTGATTCCCACTTCAACCTTCGGGTAATGTTGAGTATACCGGAAGGAGCCTCTCCACCCCCATCGTCCAGCCCTGACACTGAGGTCCAGTGCCAAGGGCCTTCTGGCGGTTCCCTCATTACGAGAAGCAAAGTTACAGGGAACCAGGCAGAGGGCCTTCTCGGTAGTGGCCCCCGCCCTGTGGAACGCCCTCCCACCAGATGTCAAAGAGAACAATAACTGCCTGACATTTAGAAGACATCTGAATGCAGCCCTGTTAAGGGGAGTTTTTAATGTTTGCTGTTTTATCGTGTTTTTAAAATTCTGTTGGGAGATGCCCAGAGTGGCTTCGGAAACCCAGCCAGATGGGTGGGATATAAATAAATAAATTATTATTATTATTATTATTATTATTATTATTATTATTATTATTATTGAGTTGATTTCCGCCTTCTTGTTGCCAATGTAGATCTTTCCTCCCATGCTTGTTCCTTATGATAATAATGATGATTTTATTATTTATATCCTGCTTATCTGGCTGGGTTCCCCCAGTCTCTCTTGGTTGGGGAGGCATTTTGTGGTTCACCTTAGCTGAGATTCCAGCATTACAGAGGATTGGACCAAATGAGCCTTGCAGTCCCTTCCAACTCTACAATTCTATGATTCTGTGTCTTGGGCCGGCCTTGGGGTTGCTCTTCTCATGGTGAATGGGGCTGGAATCATACCCCACGTCAGTGGCTTACGGAGCACCTCTCCGGGAGCCGGGAGGCTTCACGTGATTGCTTGTCACGTCTGGTAAGGGGCCACCATACGGCTTGGGGCAGCCACGTGGGACTGGAAATAGCCTTGCTGCGAGCGCTGCCCGGGCTCCCTTAGCAACCACGCGGGGGACGCAGCCACATGGACTTCATCCTTGGAGGCGAAGCAAAGTCCGGCTTGGAGCCGCGGCGCTGAGCGCGCCCTCCGTCCCACCCGAGATCGCGACGCGTTTTCCTGTCTTGGGTCAAAGCGAGAGAAGATCCACCCCAGCGCCGCCCAACTTCACCGGCTGCGCATCCCCGACCGAGTCCAGCGGGCCGGATCCGGAGCTCAGCCCGGCTCCAAGGAAGCGCGCGCGCAAGCGATCGCGGAGCCTGACGCGAGAGGAAACCCTTCGCCCATTGCGCGGGGGAAGGAGGGCGGCGGCGGCGGCGGCGGCGGCGGCTTCCTGGGAAGAGCGGCGCGCCTCGGCTCCGCCTGTTGATCCCTTTTCGGGGGAGGGGGAAGACGAGCGGGCGGGCGGGCGGCCTTCGCCTCGGCATCAATCAAACCCTCGGAAGCCAGAGGGAGACGCGCCCCGTGCCAAGCCGGAGAATGCCGGCGCTCGTCGGGCTGCGCTGAGCCCTGCCTGCGCCTTTAAGGGCCGGGGCCGGAGCGGGGAGTGTCCCGGGCAGGCGCTGGAGGCTGGACGGGCGGGAGGAGCGGGACTCCCCGGGACGGGAGCGGCGGCGGCGGAGGCGGCGGATCGGGCTCCGGGTGGGCCTTGGCGCACGGAGCGAGGGCGCACGGCGACGGCGCTGCCAGCATGGACTGGGGCACGGAGCTCTGGGTAAGGAAGCGCGCGGCCGCCGCCCCCACCCCTTGGGTTTTGCTGGGAGGCACCCCATATTCTCCCCCCTCCAATCCTTATCTCCCTCTCTCCCCTCCCTCCATGTCCGATCACTTCGTCTCTCCACTCAAGGGTTGGGCTTCTCCATGATTCCCCCGACTTGATTTAAAGCGCGTTTCTCCGCCCTCTTCTCCAGCTCCCACCCGAAACTCGAGAGTTTTCTCCCTCGTGTCAGAGTTCAGTCGTCTGTGCCCCCCCCCCACTTCAGTGCCTGCCTCCCCCTCTTTTCCTGATGGCTGCTAATACTATTCTGGCTGCTACTTGTCCTGGGCTCTCTCCTTTTCTCTGCCGCCTTGTTCCGTTCCGTTTTCTTCTCTTTCGGTGACCCTGTTGCTTTCCTCCCTCCCTTTGCCCCTTGGCTGAGAAAAGGGATGTTGTGTGTGTGTGTGTGTGTGTGTGTGTGTGTGAGAGAGAGAGAGAGAGAGAGAGAGAGAGAGAGAGAGAGAAACCAATATTTTCCCTGGGTCGTTAGGCACTGAGCTTGTAGGAAGACTGCATGTATTAACACAGACTAACTTTAATTTGGCCAGGTAGATAAGACCACCTGAAAGCAAGAGGAGGCGCTTTCACATTAATGATCTTCAATATTTAAAGCTGTAGCTGTACCCATAGCAGGCTCGCCACTGCTCCCCTAAATATATATTTTTTCCTGGTTCTGGCTTCTTACGCTTGATAATTAGATGGGCAAGAAACCCTTTGTCTACCACTTTATCATGAGTAAGTGAGCTGCATGCTTTCCTGTGATAGCCTATCATATTTTGGCTCTGCTGTTGCACTTTTGCATATTGGGGTGCAGCTCTCAGATTGGGAACGCCTGAGTTGTGATTTAAGAGCTGGATGTCCCAATATCCTCTGCGACATTGTCCTCATTCACACATAACAAGCAAGCATGTTAAGTTTAAGTTAAATTTAAGTTGTAGTTTGGCTTAGTGTGTTACCTGAACCTGGGCTTGTGGTTTAGCTCTTTCCCAGGGGTGAAACTAGGCTTTATTTCACCCAAGTCAAAGACCACCCATGCATATTTGCATACACACACACAGGCTATGGGAGCCTCAATGGCGCCCCTTTGGAGGCTTCACCTGGCCCAAAAACCCTGGCTAGTCCCCTCCGCCTTCGCTACACCTCTGTCTTTCCAGATAAGCTGCAACCCAGGCTTGTCCTAATGGTCACTGGGCCTCTGTATACCATTTGAAGGCATGCATCTTCCATTATGTGCTGCTTTACTGCTTGTGAGAAGATGCCCCTAACTCAGTGGCTCCCAAACCTTCCCCCTCATGGACCATTTAAAAATTGCTGATGGTCTTGGTGGACCACTTAATGATCTTTTCTGCCTGTTGTTCCAGTTGTAATATGCTGTGTGGTTTTTAATTGTATATTTATTTATTTATTCCTTCTTTTATTTGTTGCATTTTGTACTACAATACAGTATAAGAAATGGCTGTGCCATATCTGGTGTTCAACCAGTGTGGTGTAGTGGTTAAGAGAGCCAGTGTGGTGTAGTGTTTAAGAGCGGTAGACTCGTAATCTGGGGAACCGGATTCGCGTCTCCGCTCCTCCACATGCAGCTGCTGGGTGACCTTGGGCCAGTCAAACTTCTCTGAAATCTCTCAGCCCCACTCACCTCACAGAGTGTTTGTTGTGGGGGAGGAAGGGAAAGGAGAATGTTAGCCGCTTTGAGACTCCTTAGGGTAGTGATAAAGCGGGATATCAAATCCAAACTCTTCTTCTTCTTCAACCGTAAAAACACAGATACATCGCAAACCACGTGAATAAAGCTCATAGGTCACTAGCGGTCTGCCAACCACAGTTTGGGGACCTCTGCCCTCAACAGCCACTTGGAGTGCGTGGGTTATATGTATATGCAGAACACTCAAGTGTACACATCCATCAATACCTTTTAACTGTCCTGCTGTACTTAAAATCAGGGAGGCCAAGTAATGTAATTTGTGGGTAAAGTCTGAATTCTAATCCTGGCTCATTTTAATGAATGCAAAACCCAAAGAGTGTTAATTTTGCCAGACTATACCATTTTGTGGAATAATCTGGAATAAAGGTGGACTGACTTTAGTCTTACATGGTCTGTTTTAATCATTACATGGTCCACCAATACGGGTTAAATGTATGAAGCAAGACAGACTGTGTACTCTGGGTCTGTTAGCAGCTGAAAGCCTAATTAATATGTATTAAGTGACGCTGAGGAGGCTCTCTTGCTAAGAACATGAGAGGTGCAATACTTATTGTAGGGAGTGAGCAAACTCTCAGGATTTACTTTGTTTTTACCAGACTTCTGATATTCACCGCCTGGAGTCTGGTACAAAAGACAGATACATCGAAGAACTAAAGGATTCTGAGGACAGGAATTTATTTTGAGTACCAGAACTGTACTGAGTGTACAGTCCTTGCACACACTAACCCTCTCCTGGCTACCCTGAATTTCTTCATTTTGGCAATATGAGGGAATGAGGATTCATTTTGTTACTGCTGTTGTTTGTCGTGGTGCCAATTGTTTAATCTACTGCAAATCTCCCAGTAGATCAAGACCGTCCTTTTACTCACCCTTGATGTAGTGAACCAATGTCTACATAGTCCAGTATTCTTTGATAGGTAAAGGGACCCCTGACCATTAGGTCCAGTCGCGGACAACTCTGAGGTTACAGCGCTCATCTTGCTCTATGGGCCGAGGGAGACGGCGGTTGTCCGCAGGCAGCTTCCGGGTCATGTGGCCAGCATGACTAAGCTGCTTCTGGCAAACCAGAGCAGCGCACAGAAACACCATTTACTTTCCCGCCAGAGCAGTACCTATTTATCTACTTGCACTTCGTGCTTTCGAACTGCTAGGTTGGCAGGAGCAGGGACCAAGCAACGGGAGTTCACCCCGTCGTGGGGATTCGAACCGCTGACCTTCTGATCGGCAAGCCCTAGGAAAGTGGCCTTTGGTCAATTGGACTGTGGTCTTCATTTTGCCTTCTTTTGATCTAGAATATGCATTGGCTCATGAAAACTTACTTGGGAGCAAATTCAGCTTCTCACAATGAGGCCCTTAAGGCACCATCAACTTCTATGTACATGTGATTTAATCTCCACTTCATCTTCCCAGGTAAGCTATGGTGAAGGATAGCCAAAGGTGGGCAAAATGCATAGCTATTGCATAAAGAAAAACAGGGTAGAGACTTCAATCAGCAACTGAGAAAGGGGGAAAAAAAACACTGTTGCTTTAAACAGGCAGCAACAGAAATGTCCCTTAATCTGCTTTGGGGTAGAACAGGAATATAGTAATGATTTTAAATAGCAGAAGAAGAGACTTTCATGTAAGGCAAAATTGCTGGTGGTGCAAAGTGAGCTAGAGAAAAGAGCTTGGGAGAATTTTATTTGTAGCTTGCTCTGTTCTAGAGCCTCACAGAGGGTAAGACCTTTGTACCCAGTTCAAAACATAGTTTCCCAAGAAGAAAAAGTGTTGGGTATATGCATTTTATACTTAATAGGTTTGCAGAGTATATTTGTTGGAGGCCCTTCCCTGATTACGTTTTCATGGATTAAAGGTGATGATTGATCCTGAACACATCCAAGAGAGGTTGGGAGTATTAGTAATGTCGGGCCCCTTATTTTTGGTCTGTATTTTGACTTTTCTGTTTCTCTTGCCAGTTGCTCAAAAGGGGCTCTTGCTTTTGCTTCGCTCTCGCAGCCCTTATTTTATGTGCTGTGAAGCACGTTCTGGGTTTCTGTAGGGACCAGTGCTTTCTCTTGCACCTGGTTTAGGTTTTTGCTTGTGTGCATGTGGAAGATACAGGGGATCTGAAGGTGTCTTTCTCACCCCTTCAGCAAAGCTTCTGTGTCTAATCTAGTTAGTTCAGAGATTAACTTTAGCCTGGTTGCATGAGTAGAGGAGGCTATTTCTGGATTCTGCCCTTGCATGGGCAACAGTTGAGTGCCCTCGACAGGGGAAGGAATATTTAAATACCCTCAAAATTCAATCTAACCATTTCCACTGGTAAAATTGATCTGCATACTTCTACATCTGCATAGCATAACTTGGCCAATTTTCTGGGTCTCTGGGTTCTCTACCATGTGTAGGGTCAAAAGGGGCAATGTACAAGCTGGAATCATGCAGTCTATGGTTGCTAGGCCACAATTAATTCAGAATGTTACCATTGGTGAAACCTTCCACTGGCTGCCTGAGTTTGTTGTCTCTCAATCCGTAGATTTAGTTGGGGGCTGCTTATTTTTTTGCTTAGAGTCTGATTCTCATTTAATGAATTACCTGTGCAGGTAGCACTTGCATGTCAGAAACAGCATGCAAAGCTGTGTGTGTAGAACATGCTGTTGTACAAACTGCTGGGAAGCTACAGATTGGCCGTGTCTTTTCATATTAATGTACACCATCTGTATGCGCAGCAAAATATCGATGGTCTATGCTCATTTAACTGTAGCAGTTGGCAATCCGATCGCCCTGATTTTTCCCATGTGGTCATGCTCTCTGTATAATAACTCAAACTCTGGGGTGCTTTTCAAAAACTTGTGGCAAATCTATAGAACCGAGTCCCCCTCACCTTCCAGTGTTGCAGGATGTGTCTTGTTTTGTACTCTGCCAAAAAAGGGGGGGACACAAGCATTGGTTGATTCCTACGCTCTTTTATGTACATCTTGACTGGACATACTTTGTATCTGAAGGGATAATTCCCTTTTGTTTAATAGGGATGCTGATGTTTAATCATTGGGATGAGCTGTGTGATAGAACTACAGTGGTACCTCAGGCTAAGTACTTAATTCGTTCCGGATGTCTGTACTTAACCTGAAACTGTTCTCAACCTGAAGCACCACTTTAGCTAATGGGGCCTCCCGCTGCCGCCACTCCGCCAGAGCCCAATTTCTGTTCTCATCCTGAAGCAAAGTTCTTAACCTGAAGCACTATTTCTGGGTTAGCGGAGTCTGTAACCTGAAGCGTATGTAACCTGAAGTGTATGTAACCTGAGGTACCACTGTATTATTTATTGTTTATTTATTAAATTTATATACCACCCTTCATCCAAAGATCGCAGGGTGGTTTACAGTATGAAAACATAAAATACACAACAACAACAGCAAGCAAGCAAGCAATAACCATCCTAATACTGTACTGAAAACTGCATCTCCCTCAACACTAATCTGAAGGAGGTGGAGGGTTTTTTTGGAAGAAAGCATTAATAGATAGGATGGGGTGTTTAACCAGATTCTCCTCTGCAAGTTGTCCCATGTGGCTGTTTACTGTTTGTCCCACAGTCTTGTTTGACTCAAAGATCAGAAGAAGCTTGCTTGGAGGGGAGGGAAACCAGCAAAAGCAGGCGGAGGGTGGGGGGGGACTTTTAGGGGAGATCTGGCAGGCGTGCAAAGTTTTAAGCACCTTTCTGCACATTGAGCCTCCCCTCTGCCCTTTCATTAACATTAACTGGCAAGTACATGTTTACCAGCATAACATATAGTTTTGTCCTTAGTTGCAGGATGGATTGGAACTTGTCTTTGAAATGGTGTGTGTGTGTGTGTGTGTGTGTGTGTGTGTAGGAGCCTATACTGATTCCCGAGTTGCTTCTATTGCAGATATATTTAACCTGTTGTCCGTTGTTCAGGCTATTCCGCCTCATGTCTCTGGGTGTGGTCCGGGGTATTTTTTGTTAACCTTTAGCTAAGGACTTGCAAGGCTTTGCAACTTAAAAGGGACGGTGTTTAGATTGGTGAATTGGGCAGGATCAAACAGTTCCACTGTTTGCAAATCTAGCCAGGGCTGTTTATGCTGGGTGAGGTGGGTGTCTGTTTTCTTTAGCATGTTCTTCTACTATCTCTGCACCTCCCATTTCATCTCTCTTGAAGGAACCTCTTGTAGCTTCTCTGAAGTGGCACAGAATACCATATTTTTCGCTCTATAAGACGCACCAGACCACAAGACGCACCTAGTTTTTTGGAGGAGGAAAACAAGAAAAAAAAATATTCTGAATCTCAGAAGCCAGAACAGCAAGAGGGATCGCTGCGCAGTGAAAGCAGCAATCCCTCTTGCTGTTCTGGCTTCTGGGATAGCTGCGCAGCCTGCATTCGCTCCATAAGACGCACACACATTTCCCCTTACTTTTTAGGAGGGAAAAAGTGAGTCTTATTCAGCAAAAAATACGGTATGTGCCGCTGCTTATAAGTGGGTATTGCCTAAAGCAGGGGTAGGAACCTAAGGCCAATGGGCTGGATGCGGCCCAATCACCTTCTAAATCCGGCCCATGGGCGGCCCCGGAATCAGCGTGTTTTTACATGAGTAGCATGTGTCCTTTTATTTAAAATGCATCTCTGCGTTATTTGTGGGGCATAGGAATTCATTCATTTTCCACCCCCCACCCCCCAAATATAGTCCAGCCTACCACATGGTCTGAGGGACAGTGGACCGGCCCACGGCTGAAAAAGGTTGCTGACCCCTGGCCTAAAGGGTTCCCTCAAAATGACTTTTAAGAAATATTTATGCAACGCAAATTAATAATTCATAAAGATTGATATTGCTAAAATCTATCTAAACAATACCTAGCGTTCTCTTTATGATAGATGCTGAACCTGTACCTAGTTTTGGATTCTATTTAACTGGAAAACCCATTCATCATCATCCACATCATCATCATCATTTTATTATTTATAAGCCGCCCATCTGCCTTGGTTTCCCCAGCCACTCTGGGCGGCTCCCAGCAGAACACCAAAAACAGAACAAAACTTCAAACATTAAAAACTTCCCTAAACAGGGTTGCCTTCAGATGTCTTCTAAAAGTCAGATAGTTGTTTATTTCCTTGACATTTGATGGGAGGGTATTCCACAGGGCGGGCGCCACTACTGAGAAGGCCCTCTTCCTGGTCATTAACAAACATCAACTGTTAGTATTTGGAAGTTTCCGTGGGTATATGGAAAGGTGGTGGGGGTACAGTGAACTTTTTTTGGGGGGGGTGGTAAATGATGCTCAGTTCACATTTCAGAAAAAGGTGGATCATGTTGAAATGTGTGTCAGTTTTTTCACGTAAACATTTGAATTTGTGCCAAGTAATTTTTACCCACGCACTCTGCGGTTTATTTTTATTTTTATGTACTGCAAGCAAAATTGTGTTCATCGAGTTATTCTGAATTGCATAGCTTTTTAAATGAGTCACAAGGTACAGCGCTGGCACATAAGAAATCTAGAAATCATAGTGTGGTAATGTCACAAGACAGCATGCAAGCTTCTAGATTCTACAGAACCCTTTATCAACCTAGATGCTAAATACAGGGGTGGCAGAGAAGCAACTCATATGCAGAGTGTTCAAGTTGCTATACAGTGGTACCTCGGTTTATGAACTTAATCCGTTCCAGAAGTCCGTTCTTAAACCAAAGCGTTCTTAAACCGAGGCGTGCTTTCCCATAGAAAGTAATGGAAAATGGATTAATCCGTTCCAGACGATGAAAAACAACCCCTAAAACAGAAATTTAACATGAATTTTACTATCTTAACGAGATCCATAAAATGAAAGCAATCATCAATGTACTGTAATATAAAATAAATAAGACAGCATTGATGATTTAATTTTTTTTTTAAAAAGAAAATATGGTTTTCCCCCCTTACCTGCACTGATGATAGTCTTCCACGGCTTCGGGGGTGGGATGGGGGCTGTGGTGAGGCCTTCCATGGCCAGAGACGTTCCACCGGCAGTGGAGCACGTTTGGCTTCTGAGTCAAAGTTCACTAACCAGAACACCTACTTCCGGTTTTGCGGAGTTAGTTTCCCAAATAGTTCGTTAACAGGACTGTTCTTAGACTGAGGTACTACTGTCTTACACCCAGGGTATTGTGAGATTAGGATTAAGTTCCCTATCTGAGGGGGAATTTGGCCTCTTTTGGCCCGGTTCTCCTGTCTCAGTTTGAACTGGTGGGCCCAATCTGGCTTCAAGGCAGAATATAAGAAAAAGGGTGGCATAGTCTGAGTCATGCTCAGTCGTATATATACTTGAGAGAGTCTCATTTAACACACAACATGCCTAGGACTGGGCTGCACTCCACCAAGCGGCAGCCAGTGGGCAGGAATAATGTATGTGGAGGGGTTTCTATTCCTTTGTTAGCAAAAGGAAAAGGAAGGAGAGTTCAGAGTCGTACTGGAATGTGGGGTTGTCTAATCCGCTCCCAATTTCTTCACTGCTACTGCAATGCGCTCTATGTGGGGCTACCTTTGAAGGTGACCTGGAAACTACAACTAATCCAGAATGCGGCAGCTAGACTGATGACTGGGAGTGGCCGCCGAGACCACAGAACACCGGTCTTGAAAGACCTACACCGGCTCCCAGTACGTTTCCAAGCACAATTCAAAGTGTTGCTGCTGACCTTTAAAGCCCTAAACAGCCTTGGTCCAGTATAACTGAAGGAGCGTCTCCACCTCCATCGTTCAGCCCGGACACTGTGGTCCAGCTCTGAGGGCCTTCTGGCGGTTCCCTCGCTGCAAGAAGCCAAGTTACAGGGAACCAGGCAGAGGGCCTTCTTGGTAGTGGCACCCACCCTGTGGAATGCCCTCCCACCAGATGTCTAAGAGAAAAATAGCTACCAAACTTTTAGAAGACATCTGAAGGCAGCCCTGTTTAGGGAAGCTTTTAATGTTTAATAGGTTATTGTATTTTAGTGTTTTGTTGGAAGCCGCCCAGAGTGGCTGGGGAAACCCAGCCAGATGGGCGGGGTATAAATACAGTGGTGCCTCGCAAGATGAAATTAATTCGTTTTGCGAGTTTTTTCGTCTTGCGAATTTTTCGTCTTGCGAAGCACGGTCAAGTCTCAACTGCACCTCTTCAAGCGGTTTTAAGAAAAAGGAAACAAACTTGCAAGACGTTTTTGTCTTGCGAAGCAAGCCCATAGGGAAATTCGTCTTGCGAAGCAACTCAAAAAACGAAAAACTCTTTCGTCTTGCAAGTTTTTCGTCTTCCGAGGCATTCGTCTTGCGAGGTACCACTGTAATAAATTATTATTTTTACTACTACTAAGTTTTGTGCCATAAAGCAAGTGATTCACTTGGTCAGATTCTTCCTGGTAGCTCACACCCAAGAAGCTGGGAGTATTTGTCTCGATTACCAAAAAATGCAAACCATCTCTAGACATGAAAGCGTTTCCTCCCTGCATGATGGCATTTCTTGTAAATGCAGCTGACTTCCTGGCAGTAGTTGCTGTTCCTTTATTTTGTTTGTGTTGACACTTGGGTAAAGGGCTGTGTTTGTGTGTGTGTGTGTTTTAATTTCAGACTTTCTTCCTCATACCTGACCTAACACATGGTTAAAAGGTAGGGGAGAAATGGGGCTGTGCCAAATGGAACTGAAAGCAGTTTTGTCTCAAATAAGGGTGTCTATAGCAATGCCTCATGTAAGCAAGAAAAACTGGATCTTTTAATTCCAATTTCTAGAGTGCTGTCTAGTTGTAATTTTCACAAGTGACTCTGTGCTGAATATAATGCGCTATCTAAAGTTTTCCCTGCCTTTGACCACATTTCTTTCTTTCTTTCTTTTACTAGTCTAGTGTGTAAGTTATTTGTTTGATTGTGGTTTGTTTTTTGCTAGAGATAGTGAGGGGAGTTCCGTTTTTCTGATGGAAAATAATTGGTTCAGAGAGAGGAGTTTCAAATAGCTGTTCCTTAGCGAGTTCCTGTGGGAGACAGCTTCTGCTCTGTAGCCAAGGAAGGGAATTGAGAGAGAAGGAGCACCTATTAGTCATAATATTTATTATCCATATGTTAGGTTGTCTTGCTTTCTTTTGGGGTCTCTTCACGTGACAGTCTTAAAAACTGGGATAGAAAAGCTAGGAGCAAAATGGCTCCAGGGACCTGGGTTGTGGGTGCCAAAACAGAATGTCTAGTCGCCTTTGGGGGCGGGTCTGCAACACTTTTAATTATTTTGATAAGCATGAACTAATATGCAATTCACATAAGTGACACATTGTTAATATCACATTTTTAACAGAAAATGTTAATACATGTTTAATTTGGTGTTGACAATAAAAATATTGGTACAGTGGTGCCTCGCAAGACAAAAAGAATCCGTTCTGTGATTCTCTTCGTCTAGCGGTTTTTTCGCATTGCGAAGCAAGCCCATTGAAGGATTAGCGGATTAGCGCTATTAGCGGCTTTTAGCGGCTTATCTGCTGATCAGATCAGCTGATAAGCGGCTTAGCGGCTTAGAAAGGGGGGGGAGGGGGAAACCAGCAGGAACTCTCAGGACATTGTTGTCTTGCGAAGCAAGCCCATAGGAAATTTGTTTTGCGAAGCACCTCCAAAACGGAAAACTCTTTCGTCTAGCGAGTTTTCCGTCTTGCGAGGCATTCGTCTTGTGGGGCACCACTGTACTGTACTCAAAACACTCTACTCTTTATTGTTAAACTCCTTAACATATTGCCTATCCTGAAATATACTTTGAGGCTTCAAGGCACATACATTTCAGCAATCCTTGAGTGTTAGCCAATGGCAACCAGACTTTTTGAGGTGCTTGCAAATGGAGAATCTTTAGGTGCAAAATGCGCTTGGCGTCCTGCTAATGTCGAATCCTGCAGCTGTACAGCTTAAAATGTTAACATGTTATCTGCTTTATTGCATTTGTATCCCATGTTTCCTTTAATGCAGGCATGTCCGTTTTGGGGTCCTAATCCGGTTTAAAGCCTTCACACATGTTCACTTCATCAAATCTGGCCCCCTTTGAAAATAGTTTGGACACCCCTGCTCAAGGAGGCAGCATATGTCATCATCATCATCATCATCTGTGATAGGACTCAAGGCGGCTTACAAGAATTGCTAAAAACAAATCATTGAAAAGAACATAAAATTATGTACATTATTATATATCTTTCTCCCTTCCCTTAGCCTTCCCTTTTCATCCTCGTTAAGTTCAGTTACACAGAGAGATGGCAGTTGGCCCTGAGAGATGGTGACTGGCCCAAGGGAATCAAGTGAGATTCGCAGCTGAGGGGTGATCCCACTCTGGATCTCCCCAGTCTTAATCCGGCATTCTGTAGTCACTGCACCACACCTCTCAACTGTGCAGCTTTGTAGATTTCGTACGTCAAATGTGCTTGTGCAGACGCAGACTTGCCACTGGTACATAATTCACAGAGCGGTAATGGTCCATCACGTCCTCTTGAGTGGATTACAGGTGGCAACCCTGAGTTTGCCCCCTGTAATGTGTGAAATGGCATCCCGTGTCTTTTGCACACTATTCTGATGAGCATTCCAGTCTCTGCAGCAGAGGTGGCTAACCTTCCCCGCCCCCCATGAGGACCGCATTTGCCCTTGGCCAACTCAATGTGAACAATATGGCAGTGGGACCACCATACTACATTCTTCCACAAGTTCATGTATGGTGATGCACACTGGTACACAGCCGTCCCTCCTCCACTGATCCATGCAGATCAGCTGAGGGGGAGATGTAATCACCACTTTCCTGCTCATTAAATGTTTGATCTGGTTACAGAGGAGGAATTTATGTCCTGTGAGGGCATAGGTCTCTGTGCACCCCATTGCTGTGTCTACTCTACCTGGGGCAGTTGTTGGGGCTTTTTTATTCTGCCACTGCTGCCAAAATGGCAGGGAGGGAGTTGTGGGGTAGGAATCAGGCCCCGAATCTGGAGGGCAGCCTCTCCTGTTCTAAAGAATACAGAGTACACTTTTGTTCTGTTCCACCAGGTTCCGTCTCCATGCCGCAAATGTTGGCTCAAAGTTTGTGCAGTCTCTGAATCTTGCCACTCTGAATGCAACTGTAAGAGACGAGGGCACAAATCAATGATTGCTTGTGTCTGCATGCCTTGGTGTGTTGAGAGCCTTTTCAGCTGACATTACTGCTCCTTCCATCTCCACACACACACACACACACACACGTGTTTTTCACAGTCAAAGCTGGCATAGTCTGTTGGGGTGAAGCCTTAGTTGCCACAGAGACTGTCTTGCACTTTGTGAATCCAGGAGGGGCGAGGGAGGAGGAGAGAGAAAGGAGGAGACGCTGCTGTGTGTTTTGACTGTGAAGTGGAGGAAATGAGATTCTCTTGGCATGGGGGGTGAAGGATGCCAAAGATCCGAGTAATTTAGAATAGAGTGGGAGGGGTAGGTCCATGGAAAGGAAGCCAGTTGCTTACTTGGCAGAGGTGAGATTCCACTGTTTCCTGAATCCTTGTACAGTCATACCTCATGTTACTTTTGCTTCAGGTTGAGCGTTTCCAGGTTGACCGCAGTGACCAGAAAGGGTTACTTCTGGGTTTCGCCGCATGCGCAGGCGCGCAAAATAACATCATGTGCAGACGCGGCGAATCACAACACACGCAGATGTGCAGATGCGGGTTGCGTTCTGCTCATGTTGCAAACGGGCCTCCGGAACGGATCCCGTTCGCAACCAGAGGTACCACTGTACTTGCAGGAACCTGGCCTTCCACTTCAGAGTTTGTCTTGGGGACCAACTCAAGGCATTTTGGTGTCTGAGGCAGGAAATCAAAATGGCAACCGCCAGCTCTAATTCATATGGGGAATAATCTACTGGGCAGTGCTCCCAAGCAAGTCTCATTGGCACCAATGGGAGATGGGCAGAGAATGAAATCACCACAAGGCTTCCTCCGTGCTCACCTTAACCAGGGGATTGGAAAAATGACTTGTGAATATGTTTGCCATTATACTTACAAGATTCTTTGTGAACCTCCTGCTGCAAAGGTGGAGAATAGGCTCTATCCCGTCGCTGTCAAATGCCGGTGAGTGTGCCTTGATTGGCTAGCTTTTTAAATGGGGAGGCAAAGCACACTGATCCCATCTGTTAAATATTCAGTAGGAAAGCAAGAAATATCTTGGCTGCTGCACAAATAAGCTAAGGATAGGACACTTGCTATCGGTCATTGGCCTGGTCCTCTTGTGACAATGAGATGCTGTAGCAGCTGCGGAGTCAAGGTATGTATTTGGCAACCCTGCTGCTCAATGGTTTGTGCTCAATAATGATTTGATGTTAAGGAAAAGCTGGGTGTAGTTATTGATGGTGGCTGGTCATTAGGTCCCAGTGAGAACTGTAAAATGACACCTTGTCTTCTGGAGTTGTTGGCTCAGTGTGGTTCTATCTTTGTTCAGGAATTCTTGCCTGCATAATCAGGCAAGTCCTCATCAGGGTGCTACTGCCTTCTTTCATATGCTGGAAACTAGACTGGAAACAAATCTGATTTGCCTGGTTACCTGGGTTCAGTTCATATGTAGTATCAAGCCATGACTACTTCTTCCTAGGCTGTGTTCAGAAAGTGGTGTTGGGGGATGGGTGTTCTCAACCTCTTGGCTCTCACTTGTGGGGTGCCTCGGGGTTCCGTCCTCTCCCCCATGCTTTTTTCTATATCAAGCCGCTGGGAGAGATCACCAGTATGGGCTGGGTATTCACCAGTATGCGGATGATACCCAGCTCTACTTCTCTTTTAAATCAGAACCAGTGAAGGCGGTGAATGTCCTGTTTGAGTGTCTGCAGGCTGTTGGAAGATGGATGGCATTTAATGGATTGAGGTTGAATCCCAACAATATAGAAGTGCTGTTTTGGGGAGACGGGGACGGGTGGGTGTGAGGGACTCTCTGGTCCTGGATGGAGTAACTGTGCCCCTGAAGGACCAAGTGTGCAGCCTGGGAGTCATTTTGGACTCACAGCTGTTCATGGAGGCAGAAGGTCAATTCTGTGTCCAGGGCAGTTGTCTGCCAGCTTCATCTGGTACGCCAGCTGAGACCCTTCTTGCCAGAGTGCCCTGGTTATTTCCTGCTTGGACTACTGCAATGCAGTCTACATGGGGCTACCTTTGAAGGTAACTCAGAAACTACAACTAATCCAGAATGCAGAAGCTAGAGTGTTGCCTGGGAGCGGCCACCAGGACCATATTACAATGGTCCTAAAGGATCTACACTGGCTCCCGGTAGGTTTCCGAGCACAATTCAAAGTGTTGGTGCTGACCTAAATGCCCTTGGCCCTATGTACCTGAAGGAGCGTCTCACCTCATCTTTCAGTCCAACCAAGGTCCAACTCCAAGGGTCTCCTGCCGGTTCCCTCACAGTGAGAAGTGAAGTCACCAGACAGGGGACCTTCTCCGTAGTGGCACCCACCCTGTGGAATGCCCTCCTGTCAGATGTCAAGGAAATAAATAACTATACAACTTTTAGAAGGCATCTGAAGTCAGCCCTGTATCAGAAAGTTTTTAATGTTCAGTGTTTTATTATGTTTTTATATGTTGGAAGCTGCCCCAGTGTGGCTGTGGCAACCCAGCCAGATGGGTGGGGTATTATTATTAATATTATTATTATGATGCGCTTGTATTTGAGTGTGTGTGTAAACAAGTGGGGAGTGGAAAACAAGGAACTGCAACTGGCCAATAATCACCATATTTCTTCCACGTTTATATGAGTCAAGGGTGGGGAACTTTTCTTTCTCTCAAGGGGTGCATTCCTGGACGGTGGGATAATTTGGCACCAGTGGGCAGGAGCAAAGCCAGTGATAGGTGGTGCCAGAGCCAAAATTGGTTGGGCCCACCAGCTCATCTCTCTTTCTTCCATCCCCTTTTCTGCCTCTATGCACACCCTCACAAGTCTGTCTTATTCCTCTGCCCAGCAGGCTGCCAGAAGGAGGACAGATTGCTCTTACCAGAGGTCTGAACTGATCTCTTACAGAGGGCTTCCTCCCTCCCCTCGCCACCGCCCCATTCCTTCCCGTGTTCCCTCTGTTTTTGTCTTTCCTTCTGCCTTTCCTGAAAATAGACTGAGGGCCACACAGAGCCCTTGAGCTGTAATTTTCCTGTCTCTGGTATTACTGCTGAAAGATCCAGTTAATTCTCCCCACCCCAGTCTAGCAGAGAAATTGACTTTTTCATTGATGGAGACCTAGTGTTGCAGCAGGAACCCATGAAGTAATAGGCTGGTGAAATAATAGGAAAACTGATCTAGCAAGTTGCCCACCTGTAGACCTGTCATTTAAATGCATCTGTTGCTGCTAATTATAGTTTGGAGAGTGTGTGTGATGGAAGAGAGAGAGGCCTCGTGCAATGGTCCCCAAATTTCAACGGGAACACAGTGTTTGAAGAGCTCAGGTGCTATTTATAACTCGGTTGGGACCTTAGCACTCTTTCAGAAAGCACCTTCCTTCTTTCTCCCCTGCTATTCATCTAGCACTGTGAAGCCCCTTGCTTCAGCCCAAAGCTCACCTGAGCTGAAAAGGTGGTCTTGTAACTGAGACCTCCAAGTGACCTGGGTATGTAATAGGAGATTGCCTTGTCTTGCTTCTACCACTACAGTTCTTTTGGTGAACTTCCCCAGATCTGCTGGGGTTCAGTGGCAGCTTAGCCAAAGGGAGGGCAAGGTGACAAGATTGTGGGATCCTCTCTAGTCTAAATTATAAGCATGCTATTTCTGTAGACATCAGCGTTCTTTCCAACAGCCTCATTTGTATGAGGATCTTTGCCTTGTGGCTGCGGTGTGTGTGCTTTGCTTAACATTTTGTATGAAGCTTTAATTTAAAAGTCCCTTGGTGGGTCCACCTGACTGTAGTCCCTATGGCTTCCGCCTTGGTTGCCAGTTGAGGTAGTGGACACTCAACTTCCTGCGTGGGGGAACATAAACAATGATCTTTGTCTCAGAAATACAAATACAACCATGGTTTCCCAAGTGTACACTGAGACTGTTGTGGGATTCTTGGAGTAAGGTCTTGCGTTTCTGAGAGCCATAGTCCTGGTTAGTGTAGCTGAGGTGGAACAGAACAAGGATTGGTATGGAGAAGCTGGCTTCAGGAAGCTTTCTCAAACTGCTGCTCAGGTGTGCAGCCACCTCTCAGATCTGAGTACAGTGGTACCTCAGGTTACAGACGCTTCAGCTTACAGACGCTTCAGGTTACAGATTCCGCTAACGCAGAAATAGTACCTTGGGTTAAGAACTTTGCTTCAGCATGGGAACAGAAATTGGCGAGGCAGCAGTGGGAGGCCCATTAGCTAAAGTGGTGCTTCAGGTTAAGAACAGTTTCCGGTTAAGAAAGGACCTCCAGAACGAATTAAGTTCTTAACCTGAGGTACCACTGTATACTTTTACTATGAGAATTTTTTATAAAGCAGCATATAAGCATAACAAATCCAGGAATAGAACCCTGTCCAAGAGTAAAGGGGTGGGTGTTTGGTGGGGATGGGGAAATTGTGGCCTTCTAGATGTTGCCAGACTCCAACTCTGTCAGTACTACTTGTGGTCCAACCAGAGCTGGAGGGTGACTGCTTTCTCATCCCTGGTGTAGGAGATGGCTCTGTGTCCGAAAGTCATACTCCTGATACCAACTACTATGATGTCCTGAGCAAAATCCACTTCCAAAATTGTGTAAGGACTACCTTTCACCTAGCCAGGCCCTGCCCCACTGCCTGTCCTCTCACAGCTGAGCAATATCTCTCTCTCTCTCTCTCTCTCTCTATATATATATATATATTATAATGATATTTATTAAAGTTTTAACAATAAATCCTCAAACACATAAAATACAATACAAACAATAAAAGAAAAAGAAGAAGACAAAAAGATTAACTCAAAATAAGAAAAGATAGAACAAAATCAAATGTCCAAGAATCATATTTCTATAACCTTTCGGACTTCCTCACATCTCCCTTTCATGCATTCCCAATTATAAGATTTTAGTCAGCAATTTATCCCCGTATTTCAACTCTTATTTTATAGTTTTCACATATTATATCTCAAAGCTGAGCAAGATAGCTCAGGTGCGCTTTAGGTCAGTCTGAGCCAGGGTGGATTTGATTTAAATCAAATCAATTTAAATCACTAGTCAGCAAAACTTGATTGGAATCATTTTTATTTATTTTTTTACAGAAAGTCATTCCTGCTGGTATATTCTTAATATTTACGAGCAGATGAAGGTTTCATTTTTTGGAATAATAAATTTTCAGAGCAGTTTTTACAGTTAAAACAAAAATTACTGATTTGGTTATACTATTAGAAATACATAGACATATAATTATGAAATTATTGTGAGGTTTAATAAGTTAACTGTTTATATTTGGACAACTTTTCTGCTGTACTTTATTGGAAGGAGAAAAATAATCATTTCCTTAACAATTTAAACAATTTATTTAACTAAAACAATAACATTATGGCATATGTATCCATGTTTGTTAACTGATGTGATTAAACATTTTTTTAAAAAAAAACCACACACACCTCAGCACACATGAAAAACTTAAAACAAATCCTTATTTCCTGATGGCCTTTGGACTATAATGTAACTTAATAAATAGAAAAGTATCTTTAGGAAGATATTTTCCTCCAAAAGCATTTTATTTTAAAAATCCAATTAAAATAAAAAAAAATGATTTTTAAAAAATGATTAAAAAAGATACGATTTCTTTGATTTATTTATTTTTTAAATCGTTGATTTTTATCCACCCTGATCTGAGAAAGTCTTCCTGAATCAGCTGCTGGATTGCTCATGATAGTGCCAGCCCTTGGGGCAGGAGAAAGACAGGATGTTCGTCATGGCCATTTGGTAAGTGGATCCCATGATTATGGGCTCATCTCTTCCCAACCCCCTCAGTCAATAAGTATGCTGTATAATATACAGTGTATATCCATGCACTGTTGGAGCAAGAGTAGCCAATGAGAGCTACTTCTGGTGCTAAATGCTCCTGATCAGGATCTGTCGCTTCTGTTTCCACTATCATTATCAGCTACTTCTACTGTCATTCCCAGAAAGTACCCTAGGAGGAGATGACTTAAGTGATTTTTTGAGAAGAGCCTTTGATCTTGAAATTTTTGAAAGAAGCTATTAAGTGCCCCAGAAAAAGCTGATGAGGACTTGCTCCCTGGTGCTTCCTTTCATCTCCTTGATGGCTTCTCCAGCCATTTTTATCAACAGTGGTGTGAAATGCCCATTTCCTGAGGTTCTGCGTCTAGGCTCTAGATGTTTTGTTTTCTAAGTGAGATTCTAATTAGGAGCATAAGAGGCTGCCTTATTCTGAATCAGACCCTTGGCCTATCAAACTTGGCCCAGTATTGTCTACACACTGATTGACTAGAGGTGTGTAGGGTTTCAGATGAAGAGTCTCTCCCAGCCGTACTGGGACCTTCAGAAGCAGAGGCCACTGAGCTATAGCCCATTCCCCAAGAGGGGGCGAAAACCCACAATTCTTCACCTTACTGTTTATGTAGTGTCATGGGTACTACATAAGAATGATAAAGAAACAGGGTCCTGCCTTGAGGAGTTTGCAGTCCAAAATTCAAAACAGGGGAAAGCTACAGAAGGCGAGAAGGAAGAGGAGTTCATTAAAAGCTCAAGCTAACAAGTTTGGTTTAGGTAGGGTTGCCGTACTCTCCAAACTTTTTACTGATTTCGCGAAAATCTGCCCGAATGCCAAAATGCTGCCCAATTCCAGGACATGTCCAAGAAAATCTTGGACATATGGCAGCCCTAGTTAGGGCCAAAGAAGGTGCTGGAAATTCTTGGGACTGGATCTCCCATGGCAATAATTCTTTTAAGTTTCAAAGAACTAGTTTGGGGAGGAGGGTTAGCAACATGAGTTTTCCTGATCTAAATCAACCTTCAGCTGCTTTGAACTGTAAAGCAAAGCTGGATCTCCCATCACAGTTAGAAGGGGCTGCAGACTTGGGTTGGGGGAAGGAAGTTGTGCAAAAAGATTCATGGGAGCAGTGGGTTTTTGGGCAGGATTTGTAGGAGGAGATGGAGTCAGCCTCGCAAAGGGCATATGGGAGGGAAAGCTTCTTTGAGTTCCATCAGGGAAAATAATAATAATAATAATAATAATAATAATTAATAATTAATTGGCGGTTGGAGGATGGATGGTGGCTAACAGATTGAGGTTGAATCCTGACAAGACAGAAGTACCGTTTTGGGGGGACAGGAGGCGGGCAGGTGTGGAGGATTCCCTGGTCCTGAATGGGGTAACTGTGCCCCTGAAGGACCAGGTGTGCAGCCTGGGAGTCATTTTGGACTCGCAGCTGTCCATGGAGGCACCGGTCAAATATGTGTCCAGGGCAGCTGTTTACCAGCTCCATCTGGTACATAGGCTGAGACCCTATCTGTCTGCGGACTGTTTCACCAGAGTGGTGCATGCTCTGGTTATCTCCCGCTTGGACTACTGCAATGCGCTCTACGTGGGGCTACCTTTGAAGGTGACCCGGAAACTACAGCTAATCCAGAACGTGGCAGCTAGACTGGTGACTGGGAGCAGCTGCCGAGACCATATAACACCGGTCTTGAAAGACCTACATTGACTCCCAGTACGTTTCCGAGCACAATTCAAAGTGTTGGTGCTGACCTTGAAAGCCCTAAATGGCCTCAAAGGCCCAGTATCCCTGAAGGAGCATCTCCATCCCCATCGTTCTGCCCGGACACTGAGGTCCAGCTCCGAGGGCCTTCTAGCGGTTCCCTCACTGCAAGAAGCCAAGTTACAGGGAACCAGGCAGAGGGCCTTCTCGGTAGTGGCGCCCTCCCTGTGGAACTCCCTCCCACCAGATGTCAAAGAGAACAACAACTACCAGACTTTTAGAAGACATCTGAAGGCAGCCCTGTTTAGGGAAGCTTTTAGTGTTTGATGTATTACAGTATTTTATTATTTTTTTGGAGGCCGCCCAGAGTGGCTGGGGAAGCCCAGCCAGATGGGCGGGTTATAAATAATAATTATTTATTTGTTGTTGTTATTTTTATTTTATTATTTTATTATTTTATTATTTTGTTATTTTATTATTTTATTATTTTATTATTTTATTATTTTATTATTTTATTATTTTATTATTTTATTATTTTATTATTTTATTATTTTATTATTTTATTATTTTATTATTATAATGGTTTGAAGCAGAAAAGAAAGCAAATGCTGGCTCACAAAGAAATGTTGCTTTCTTTCCCCTTTTCCTTGGTTTTGAGAAGTATATAATCCGTATCCACTCCTAAACATTGGTCTGCATGATTCTCCCAGTTCCATTGCTGATATACCAGTATGTAATCTGAGGGTTTTGCTGTAATCTGGTCATTGTCTGTAGCTCTTGTTGATAGGATTTAGTGCCATTGTTCTTGGCATTTGCTGTTTCTATTGAGCAACTTTATTGATGATATAGTAGAGCTTTTATCTTGGCGATAAAAGCCTTGGCACGACTTCAGTGCAAAGAATCAAGACTTTTCTGAAGCCTTTGGTCTTGATTGGCTAAATAAAAGCAGCACCCTGGGAAGTCCCTGTGGAATGGCTGCAAATGACCAAAACCTGCTTTATTGGGTGTCCTGTTTTGTGAGTAAGCCTGAAAGCAAATCTTTGTGAAAAGAGAGAGATGCGATGCTGTGTTTTCCTGATCTTGAAGCCAATATATCTACTTCAGGACCGAACAATTCATTCAGCAAAAGAAGTTCACACTGAAACTATATTGTGAGCTAGAGGTCAGAAGGTAACCTGTGCATTCTGATAAGATGTTAGTGGCACAGCCATATTTGAAATTCTGTACAGTTTTGGTCACTTCCAATTCAATTCAATTTGGGTGACCCAAATGATCAAGAAGTTGAGAACTTTCCTCCACAAGTAAGAGATAAATCATTTGGAACTTCTTAGCTCCAAATGGTGTGTGGGTCTGTGTGTGTAAAGGTAAAGGGACCCCTGACCATTAGGTCCAGTCGTGACTGACTCTGGGGTTCATCTCGCTTTATTGGCTGAGGGAGCTGGTGTGCAGCTTCTGGGTCACTTCTGGCAAACCAGAGCAGCTCATGGAAATGCCATTTACCTTCCCGCCAGAGCAGTACCTATTTATCTACTTGCACTTTGACGTGCTTTCGAACTGCTAGGTTGGCAGGAGCAGGGACCAAGCAATGGGAGCTCACCCCATTGTGGGGATTCGAACCGCCGACCTTCTGATCGGCAAGTCCTAGGCTCTGTGGTTTAACCCACAGCGCCACCCGCGTCTGTGTGTGTGTGTGTAGCATTGTACAAAGCATTATACCTCTTACAAAGGAAAGAGTTGCATCCGAAGCTCTGCCCACTCTTCCCTCTTGCCCTGCCCACCGCTAGAATTAGAATGTGGACCCTGGTAGGTTGTCCACAACAGAACATGGCCCACAGCCTGGTAAACGTTCTCCACTCCTGATTTAGTACATTTATATGACACCTCTCTTCATGAAACTCGAGCCAGTTTGCATGGGGGTTTCCAGACCCTCTCGTATGAGCACTGACCAGACCTAGGCCTTCTTGGCTTCAACAGGGTTTGTGTACCATCCATGTGTCTCAAGACCACCACCACCACAACAACAAAATACATCATGTGGAGAATATCAGCATAACACTTTTTCTCTCTGTCAAACTTCTAGCCTTGAAGGCCACCCAGTAAAACCAACAGGTAGTAGTAGATTCAAGACACACAAAGTACAGTATTACTTTGCACAATTCCTCCAGATGGGATGATGTCTGCAGGCTTAAATGATACCAAAATGGAATTTGACAGTTTCAAGAAGGATAAGCCCATTCATTTCAATGGGGCATGTTCGGGAGAACTTTTCCAGTGGATTGCATTGGACAGAAATCTTGTTATTCACGTAGGCTTTTAAATATTGCTGTCTAGCCTTTTATCTGCTGGCCTCATGTTTTATTTATGGTTTTATATATGTGGATTTGTTTTGTGACTTTTTAAAACTGCCCTGGAATCAATTTTGATGAAGTTCATTATCAACAATGTTTTAGATTAATGTATTTTGCTCTGTAACTGACATCTGGACTTTACGCCTTATTGCAGTCATTTAACAAAAATTTAAATGGTTTGTTGAATGGTTTGTTCTGCAGCCATGGAGAATAGGTATTTCTGCTTATGCTCTGATTTTTCAATAATCTTCCCAGACTGCACAATGGGTACTTGTTCCAGGACTAAGCACTTCCTCCTTCCAACTTAGTCCCAAGGTGAATCTGAATTTAAAAAGTAGGCTGCATCTGAATAGATATTGGATTAGATCAAGACCCTGAGTCTCTTAGTTTGCCTGCTGTCTAGAATGCAAAGGGATTAGAGTGCAGGAAGTGGACTGCTCCTTTTAATGAAGGCATCAATCACGTCAGCTGCTGCTGCTGTCAAATTCTTCACCAGTTCTGGTGCTGTAGCCATAGAGCAGTCATGTCCAACCAGTAGATCGCTGGGTGTCCCTGGTCGATCGCGGGATCCTGATCAATTGGCCCCTACCCAAAAGTTCAACAATTCTGGGTAGATCACTGCTTGCTTGTGTGTGTGTGTGTGTGTGTGTGTGTGTGTGTGTGTAGTGGGAGTAGATCGCAGTCTCTTGGAAGTTGGACGTGCCTGCCATAGAGGAACCAATGCACGGTTCATAACATTTCATAGAATTTTCTTAAATATAGGGTAGGAATGGCCCACAAGGGTAATCTAGCCATGCAAGAATCTTTTGCCCCAAGTGGGGCTCAAACCCATGACCCTAAGTGTTAAGTTGTGGGTGAACACATCAGACGACACAGCGATTCTTCAAACAGCTCTTGTTTATTCACAGGTCAGAACAGAACTGAACTGAAGGGTTCAGCTAGCCTGCTTATATAGAGCTCCAGTACAACGTAACTGTAACAACTTTCTGTAACTATCCAATCACTGAGCGTCACTTTCAATGCCTTATTTGCATATGTGGACCTGAACTATCTACAGTATCCCCCTGCTGGCCCAGGGTGAGAACTTCAGTACATAACACTAAGAGTTCCTCTGATACTACTCAGGTGGAAGAGGTGGGGATGGCTGCATTATTTGCCCTTTGTATATGCTGTCCCCTTGTGTCATCATATCCTAGCTGGCATGTAGAAACTCTTGCTGATACCTGGGACTGGAGTGGGGGTGGAGACAGCCAGACCTGGTGTGCATGTTCCTGCAGCAACTTTACTACAGTTGGGTGAGATCCAGTTAGGCTGGCCGTGTTTCTTGGATTGCAAGATGAGGGCCGGCCAAAGGAGTGCCTTGCAACGTGAACAGAAAGGTTTAGCAGGTCTGTTCTTTCCCTTTAAGTCCCCTTCACTTCTGCAGCAGCTGCCTTGCCTTGGATTGACGCCTGAACTTCTCGCCTTTCTGTGCCACTCCAACCTACTTGCCTCCTAAAAATAATACATGGTGGCAGCGGTGGCTTGGCAAGGGCACCGCACAGCAAATGCCAGCTTCCAAGGGTGACTCTGAATGTCCTTCTGTTTTGATGCCCCTTGCAAATGAGCAGCGTCTTCAAACAGAAAAGCTGGGGATTTCTGGATGGCCAACTTGCCAAGCAGCTTTCAAAGAAGGCAGGGTTCTGCAGAGCCCTTCAGAGGAGAGGCATGCATAATATGAGGATGCGTGCCTCACTGGTGTCCCTTCTCTCTTTCTGTAAAACCCTCCCACATGACATGGCCTGGCTCCAAAAGCCCTCTAGAAAAACAAGCTTTGCAAAGGCATAAGCGAACCGAGGCAGCCAGCCCTGTGCCTGTGACGCTGTGTCCTGCGCCTCCTTCGTTCTGCTAAAAGTCCAGGCATTTCAAGTTTCTGCAGATAAAACGGGTTATGACTTCATCAGGGCTGGGATAAAATATTCTTAGGAGCTGGCATCAAATCTAGTGTGGGTGGCTGCAGTTCTTCCAGCCCTGGGCTTTCACGATTTAGGTCTCTGTGTAGGAAACTGGATTCTCTAGAGTCATCATTTGACAGGTTTCTGGAATTCCTGGTTTCAACCTTTAATTTTAGTATTTGGTGACTTAGATGCATTTAACTGCAAGATCTATGTGTGTGTGTGTTTTGTTTTTGCCAACCTCCTCAATGGAAGCATTTCCTTTTGTATTGTATTTTACTGTGTCGTCCCCTACTTAGGCTCCCCACTCTAAATACAGTGGTACCTCGAGTTACAGACGCTTCAGGTTACAGACGCTTCAGGTTACAGACTCCGCTAACCCAGAAATAGTACCTCAGGTTAAGAACTTTGCTTCAGGATGAGAACAGAAATTGTGGACTTCCGGTTCGGCGCCAGCGCTAATGGCTGCTCCCTCTCCGAGCTCCGGAGAGAGGACGGCTCTGCGAGTTCGGGTCTGACCCGCTACGGCAAGCGGGGGACCCCTAAAATCACAGGAACGGAGCCTGTGAACAAGGAGATTCGGTGGGCACCTGAAGCGCCCCCCTTTACCGCAGAAAGAGCCTTTTTAAAGGCTCCGGAACGACAACGGGGAGCGCGGTGCTGAGAATCGCTACCCAGCCCGCAGGGTGAAGCCGCGTCGCCATTAGTGGAGAGCGCCGATTCCCTTCCTGAATAATCTGGACAAAAAAGACCCGTGAGTAAGATTGAACCTCTATTCGTGCCAAAACTACCTGAAATTAGGCTGAAAACGGGAAAGGCGAAAATTAAGGAAGTCTGCCTTCCCCCGACTGCATGACAATTAAAGCAACGAAAGTTACTGAGCTGCATCCGTATGGGATATTGTTTTTAACTGCTTGAATCCGACATTTGGACTTTGACTATCCCCTCTAGCTTGCAGGGCAGAGGGGAGGAATAAGTGACTTTATAAGCTGCATGAACAACTTAAAGGAAAGGGAACTTTCTGCAGCCTTCAACCTGGCACAAACTGCTATTAGAACAAAGGAACACTGAACAGACTTTAGACCCCTGTGAAAGTAACAAAGTGGAAGTCTCATTGTTTATTTGATACAAAGTTTTGGGACTGTGTGGACACAATATATCAGGGAAGGCTGGGACTTTATATATGGGAAAGTGTTGCAATATACATATAGAAGCCTCCCGATAAATTTGTTTTTCAAATACTCTTTGCCTTTGTTTGCGGACATTTTGATTTGCTCCCTCTAGAGGGTAAATTAAAAGTTGCTACGCTTTGGGACAGTGGAATTTTCCTTTAGGAGAAGGCTCTCGTGGGAAACGACCTTGGGATATGAGTGGCCCAGCAGACGAGATAAGCACGAGAGCCAAGACAAGGCAATATCAACAACAGCTACAGCAACACAAGAAAAGAGGCTCGATCTCAGGCATAACTCCTACAGTGACAACAGGACAAGAAAAAGGTACAGCAGTCTCCATGGATGCAGTGTCGCAAGCCCTTCTTAAGATAAACCAGTCTTTGGAGAATCTAACAAAGCAGATGGCAGAAAATACCAAGAAACTGACAGAGAATTCACAGAAATTGACAGATTTAACAACAAGACTTGACCTGAATACAGAATCTATAAACAGGCTTACGCAAGAAAATTCTGCCACACGACAAATTGCGGAGGAAGCCAGAACTATTGCGGGAGAGACCCAGGAAAAATTAGAACCGATTGCCAGGAAGGTCTACGACCACGACGCAACTCTGGCATTGTGGGAACTACAAAGAAAAGAAAGGAATTTGAAATTACGATCAATTCCAGAGGACGAAGGAGACAATCTTACGGACTTTTTAACGAAAGAGTTTGCTGATTCCTGGGAAGATCTAGAGGAAGACGAAGTTAAAATCATAACAGCATTTAGACTGGGCAGAAGACAGAACAGAAAGGCGCCGAGAGACTGTCTGATTACCTTGAGATCGAAGGAGGAAAGAGACAAAATTCTAAGACTGCATTTTGAAAAGGCCTTACAAATTGGGAACTCACCGATACAGATCTTTAAAGACATTCCTAAACATATTTTGGACTTGAGAGCTTCTTATAAGGACTTGGTCTACCTGTTGAAGAAGAACACCATTCTCTTCAGGTGGGAATTTCCACAGGGACTGTCTTTTGACTATAGAGGGAAGAAGGTGAAAATAAAGACGATACAGGATAAAGACAGGTTCCTGCAAAGAAATCAGGAAGACTTACAGAAAGGAACTGTAGACCCAATCGCGGAGCAAAAGAGTGTAATAGACATCCTGAACCTTTCGTTTGGACAGAACCTTCCACCACCAACAGAGGAGGAACAACAACTGGGAGCTGTTGGAGGAATACCAGAAAAATAACAAGATGGCCCTGCAATTCCTTAGTTGGAATTGTAATGGGATGAACAGCCCTTTGAAGAGACGACAAATATTCCATATTTTGTACAGAGAACAACTGGACTTGATTTGCTTACAGGAAACCCATATAACCAGAGCACACAGGAGATTGCTTATGAATAAAAAATTGGGACAAGAATTTATTTCGTCGGACAAAGTGAAAAAAAGAGGAGTTGTGATTTATGTAAAAGAGAAGTGGGCTCCAAAAATGATGTTTAAAGATGAACAAGGAAGATATTTAGCAGTGGAGATTCAGGTACAAGGAGAAAAATTTTTGATAATTGGGATCTATGCGCCAAATGAAGGTAAAGCAGAATTCTTCAAAAAACTCCATGAAACTTTGATGGATTATTTGGAATACAACATGATAATTATGGGAGATATGAATGGTGTAGTTTCTACAAACATGGACAAGACACAAAGACTGATACTTACCAAAGAAGGGAGACTCCCGAAGACTTTCTTTGAAATGACTGAAAATATGGACTTAATAGACATTTGGAGAACAAGGAACCCTCTTGAAAGAGAGGGAACCTTTTTCTCCCATGCAAAGATGACCTGGACCAGAATCGACCAAATCTGGGTTACTAGTGGAATGGCTCCGAAGATTAAGAAGGTAGAAATCTGCCCAAAAACCTGTTCCGACCATAACGCCGTGAAGATGGAAATGAAATCTACAACAACTGGTCAGTTTAGATGGAGAATGAATGACACCCTATTTCGAGATAGAGAGATCCACATGAAGGCCCAAAAGACTTTAAAGGACTATTTTGAAATCAATCTAAAGGGCGATGTGGAAAAAAGAGTGATCTGGGACGCAAGTAAAGCGGTGATGCGAGGATTTTTGATTCAACAAAACTCAATAAAGAAGAGAAAACAGAATGAGAAAAAGGAAAAAATTTTGGAAAAGATAAAAGAAGGAGAGAAAAAATTAAGATCGAAACCAAAGTCCCAGGAGATTTTGAGGGAGATTAAGTTGTACCAAACACAATACATGGAATTGATGAACCAAGAGATAGAATGGAAAATAAAGCAAATGAAACAAAAGACATTTGAGTCGGCAGACAAATGTGGTAAACTTCTGGCATGGCAACTCAAGAAAAGACAGAAATTAAATACAGTCACAAGTCTAGAAGTGGATGGAAAAAATATATCTAAACCCAACGAGATAAGAAATTGCTTTGTGAGTTATTTTAAAAAACTCTATTCCCAAGGATTACAAAATGAAGAGGACATAGATAAATTCCTTAATAAATATGGATTACAAAAAATCTCTCATCATAGCAAGGTGGAGCTAAACCAGAGAATAACAGAACAAGAGATAGAGGGTGCCATTCAGGATATGCAATTGGGCAAATCCCCAGGGCCAGACGGACTGACTTCCAGATATTACAAATCTTTAAAGGAATGGCTAATACAACCGTTAAAGGAAGTTTGTAACGAGATCTTAGAGGGAAAAAAGGCACCCGAATCGTGGAAAGAAGCATATATC
Organism: Podarcis vaucheri; assembly: GCF_965113315.1. NCBI lineage: Eukaryota > Metazoa > Chordata > Lepidosauria > Squamata > Lacertidae > Podarcis > Podarcis vaucheri. The sequence goes on from NC_138755.1 coordinate 9,065,252, forward strand.
TCACTCATACCAAAGACAGAGACTGAAAAGACTCAACTGAAGAACTACCGCCCAATTTCGTTATTGAATGTGGATTACAAAATTTTTGCAGACATTTTAGCAAAAAGATTTAAAAGAGTATTGATGGAGAAGATTCACAGAGACCAAGCAGGCTTTCTCCCAAAAAGACACCTCTCAGATAATGTTAGGAACATAATAGACATTTTGGAAAAGTTAGAGGTGAACATAAATACTAAAGCAGTTCTGATATTTGTGGATGCGGAGAAAGCCTTTGACAATATTTCGTGGAGTTTTATGAAAAAGAATCTTCATGGGATGGGGGTAGGACAAGGATTTGAGAATGGTATGGGTGCAATATATTCCGAACAAAAAGCTAAGTTGATTGTAAATAATGTAATAACCGAGGAGCTTAAGATAGAAAAAGGAACACGACAGGGGTGCCCAATTTCCCCATTGCTTTTTATTTCGGTCCTGGAGGTGTTGCTGAATATGATTAGAGATGACCAGCAAGTTAAAGGTGTACAGGTCGGAACTAAACACTATAAGTTAAGAGCGTTCGCAGATGACCTTGTATTGACCTTGCAGGAGCCAAACACTAGTACAAAAAGAGTGTTGGAAATAATTAAACAATTTGGACAGGTAGCTGGATTTAAATTGAATAAACAAAAAACTAAAGTCTTAGGGAAAAATCTAACAGATATGGAAAAGAATAAGTTTCAAGAAGAGACAGGTCTGACGGTGGTTAAGAAGGTGAAATACCTAGGGGTTAATTTAACATCCAAAAACTTGAATCTGTATAAGGACAATTATGAAAAATGTTGGTCAGAAATTAAAAAAGATCTAGAAATATGGTCAAATTTGAGATTGTCAATGTTAGGCCGAATTGCAGTGATTAAGATGAATGTATTGCCTAGAATGTTATTTTTATTTCAAACTTTGCAGATTATTGACAAGATGGACTGTTTCAAGAGGTGGCAGAAAGACATTGCGAAATTTGTCTGGCAGGGCAAAAAGCCCAGAATAAAATATAAAATATTAACAGATGTAAAAGAAAGAGGGGGATTTGCCCTGCCGGACCTAAAATTGTACTATGAAGCAGCAGCATTCTGCTGGCTGAAAGAGTGGATGCTCCTCGAGAATACAGATATCTTGGATTTAGAAGGTTTCAATAACGCATTTGGCTGGCATGCATATCTATGGTATGACAAAATCAAAGTGCATAGTGCCTTTAAAAATCACATTGTAAGGAAAGCGCTGTTTAATGTTTGGATGAGATATAAAGATCTGTTGGAAAACAAAACCCCTAGATGGTTGTCACCCTTAGAGGCTAAGGCCCACAAGAAAGTCAATATGGAGGTCGGATGGCCAAAGTATTGTGAGATTCTAGAACAGGATGGAGAGAAACTGAAATTAAAGAGCCATGAAAAACTAAAACCCAAAGTACAAGATTGGCTCCACTATTATCAAATAATGGAGGTTTTTAAACAAGACAGGAAAATTGGCTTCCAGGTGGAAAAATCAAAACTTGAGACAGAATTGTTAGAACCCAATACTAAGAATTTGTCAAGAATGTATAACTTGCTGTTGAAATGGAATACACAAGACGAAACAGTTAAATCAGTTATGATTAAGTGGGCACAGGACATTGGTCATAATATTATGTCTGCTGACTGGGAAAGGTTGTGGAACACCGGTATTAAATTTACGGCATGCAGTGCTTTAAAGGAAAATGTGATGAAAATGGTCTATAGGTGGTACATGACCCCAGTTAAGCTAGCAAAAATTTACCATTTGCCTGATAACAAATGTTGGAAATGTAAGGAAACTGAAGGTACTTTTTATCATCTTTGGTGGACATGCCCGAAGATTAAGGTTTTCTGGGAGATGATATATAATGAAATGAAAAAGGTATTTAAATATACCTTCCTTAAGAAACCAGAGGCCTTTCTCTTGGGCATTGTCGGCCAATTGGTGCCAAAAAAGGATAGAACTTTTTTTATGTATGCAACAACAGCAGCAAGAATACTGATCGCAAAGTATTGGAAGACACAAGATTTACCCACCTTGGAAGAATGGCAGATGAAAGTGATTGACTATATGACATTGGCGGAAATGACGAGCAGAATTCGTGACCAGGGAAAGGAGACTGCGGAAGAAGACTGGAAGAAATTTAAGATTTATCTTAAGAACTATTATAAACTTGATGAAGTTTAGAATGTCGAGATTCTACAGAGAGAAAGGGTTGCAGTAATATAAGATTAGATTAAGAAAGGACTATGATAAATTAGGGTTGGAAAAAACATTTATAAGTTGCTATAAAATTTGGACATGAGGATGCAGAAAGGGGAGGTATGGGGAAGTCCGAGGAAAGAAGTTTATGAAAAGACATTTTGAAATTATATATGTTTGTTTGTCTGTTTTTCCTTTATGTTTGTTTGTTATAAAAACTTTTGTAAAACCAATAAAAATTTTATAAAAAAAAAAGAGAACAGAAATTGTGCTCCGGCAGCACAGCAGCAGCAGGAGGCCTGATTAGCTAAAGTAGTGCTTCAGGTTAAGAACAGTTTCAGGTTAAGAACGGACCTCCGGAACAAATTAAGTACTTAACCCAAGGTACCACTGTACTTTAATTTGAGGCTCTCCTTCAGCTATGCTGCTTGATTTTTACATTTTACATTCCATTAGGTCAAATGAAGGTTTGTTTCATTCAACATTTTAAAAAATGTACACACAGCATTTGCTCTTCCTACTCAATAAAACAGCCAGTATATTTATTCCTTAGATTTGGACCTTTCCCTTCTCCCATTGGGTGAGTTAGGGTGGGCAGGCAGCTCCCAGAGTTTTCTAAGCACTGTTCCGAAGACCTGCTTTGCTCTCAATCGTATTTCGTTGTCATTCTCCAAATAGCAGAATATCTGCTGAGTATTAGATATTTTTGTGAGTTATATGTTGGGATATCTGGTAATTGGCATTATTTATTACATGTTAGTCATTACATTTCTTAGTCGCTCTTAGTTGTACAAAATGTAACCCAGAATGACTTACAAAATAATGCAGACGTAAAAACCAAATATTCAATTAGCATTTAGCATTTGATAAGTGGAAGGTGCTAGCAGATTCAAACTGAGCTTTCGTAACTCCAGTGTCAAAGTGCATCTTATGGAGCGAAAAATATGGTACTTGCTCTTACTGTGGCTGGAAATGTTTTTAACAAGGCAAAGTGGTATTTAACTTGATGGTTTGTCATGCTCTTGTTTAGTTGCTTTTAATAAAATGTGTCTGAGATATCAGAATGAAATGTGGTACGTTAAGTGTCAAACACTAGCTCAGTCTCTGCATTGGTTTTCAAGGGAGCCAGGAAACGCACAAAATACGCTGTAATGTGGAGTCTTCTTTGTCACTGAACTGACAGTATGAAACTTGATTGCATGTTTTACAACCTAATTTCCTCTAATTCCTGGCGTCTGTTTTTAAGTCAGGGAGAAAAGATGCAGATACATTGTAATGTGATATACGAGGTGAGACCTCTTCAACTCTGTGTTTGACTTGGCATCTTTCATTTTCTGGGTTGACTTTTGTGTGAGACTTAAAGATTCCTACTGCGTGGAGAGGCAGGGGACAAATTCTGTTTGCTTTTTTAAAAGAGGCTTCAGTGTGATATGGGGATCCTCAGGTTTTCCTGAGTTAGACCTAGTCTTGGCAATGATTAGTTTGAGGTTGCCCCCAAAAAAGAAGAAAAATGAGAGAGACTTGCAAGTTATCAAACTCTTCTATGTGACCATGGCTGCACAGATGTTATTGGCCCAGAGATGGGAAGAAGGAGAAGTCCCTACCAGAGAAGAATGGCAGATGAAGTTGATGGACTATCCTGAAATGGCTAAAATGACCGGAAGAATCAGAAATCAGGAAGACCAAAATTTGAATAAGGAATGGGGGGAATTTATAACCTATCTTAAAGACCATTGTAAACAGTTGAAATCGTTAGTAGGATTAGAATATCACTTGTTGTTTAAGAGTGAATTCTGGTTACAATGGAGAGGTAAAAGATTTGGATTATTATAAAAGATGCGGGAGGAAATGATTAAATTAGGACCCACAAAGGGGAGGATGGAATCTTGTTTTTCTGATATATGTTTGATATATATATATATATATCTGTAAAATTTCAATTTGAAAAACCAAATAAATAAATTTATATATATTTTTAAAAGTTATCAAACTCTTCAGTTTCTCATGCAGAAATAGATGTGTGTCTGTTCTGCACCCGGAAACAAACATTTGGCGAGTGGTGGGTGTGAGGTTGTATGCAGTGACCCTGACTGCATGCAGGTTTCAGAGCTACCTGTTTCCTTCCATCTCTTATCTTTGCATACCACCTTCAGCTTTAAGGGGATGGGCAGCTGTTATGTACCCCGCATTTGTGCCACTCGTCATGCCAAGAACGAATCTCTCATTAAAAATCTACTTTGCTCGGCTCTCTGCGCAAAAGTGGTTTTAGATATAGCCCTTGAATACTTTGTAGCCCTTTCTGGTAGCTTTCCAGCAACATGCAACTGTTCTTTGAAAGACCAGCCCACTCATCAGACCTTTTGGGTGAGGGACAAGAGAGCTGATTAGTCTTGGGGTTGCCAGAACAATGAAGTCCCATGACTCAGTTGAGGCTGGCCTCATTAGAATTCCTGCTCTGTTTATCCAGCCTGGCGAAGTGCATTCCAGGCCTCGCTGCCTCAACAATGCTTGTAGGTTCATCTCCAAATTGCACCATGCCAACTCTGGCCCCAAGGCACAGAAACGTGTTGACTTGCAGTTGGATCTTAGAATCATAGAATCATAGAGTTGGAAGAGACCACAAGGGCCATCGAGTCCAACCCCCTGCCAAGCAGGAAACACCATCAGAGCACTCCTGACATCTGGTTGTCAAGCCTCTGCTTAAAGACCTCCAAAGTAGGAGACTCCACCACACTCCTTGGCAGCAAATTCCACTGTCGAACAGCTCTTACTGTCAGGAAGTTCTTCCTAATGTTCAAGTGGAATCTTCTTTCTTGTAGTTTGGATCCATTGCTCTGTGTCCGCTTCTCTGGAGCAGCAGAAAACAACCTTTCTCCCTCCTCTATGTGACACCCTTTTATCTTAATGTGCAACCCTTTGGAAGGACACTTTGGGCTCTGTCACTGTAGTGCATCTGTACTGTACCTGATTCTGTGGTTGCCTAGGTTGTTTACATGCTTCTTTGAAAGTAGATGTGGCATACTGGCTAATAGGTAGAGGTAAAGGGGACCCCTGACCATTAGGTCCATTCGTGGCCAACTCTGGGGTTGCGGCGCTCATCTCGCTTTATTGGCCGAGGGAACCGGCGTTCAGCTTCCGGGTCATGTGGCCAGCATGACTAAGCCGCTTCTGGCGAACCAGAGCAGCACACGGAAATGCCGTTTACCTTCCCGCCAGAGTGGTACCTATTTATCTACTTGTACTTTGATGTGCTTTTGAACTACTAGGTTGGCAGGAGCTGGAACTGAGCAACAGGAGCTCACCCCATCGCGGGGATTCGAACTGCCAACCTTCTGATCGGCAAGCCCTAGGCTCTGTGGTTTAACCCACAGCGCCACCCGCGTCCCACATAGTGGCTAATAGATGGAGCCAAATACTGGGAAACTCCACCTTTAAACCTCACTTTTGCCACTAGGTGGCCTTAGGCAAGTCACTCCTTTGACCTCACCCCCATCCCAGCTCCAATGCGGGAATAATACTGACCTCTTTTTAACAAAGCCCTTGGGAGGATAACAAGGAGGAGAGCAGCTTTGGACACACTAAACTGCTGCACAAATATTTATCATCATTATCTTGATCATAGGTTTAGCATTGTTACCTCTGTATAGCTCTGGGCTGAAGTTGAAGCCAGTTCTGACTTGAAAATGGTCACCTATGAACTGTAACAAATCCTCCTCCATATTGCACTAAGATAGTTCTGTGAACTGAAGTTAAATTTTTGAAAAGTTGGCCAGGTTTAGGCATTAGCTGTAGCTTGGCAGAATACACATTTTGAGAGCCTCAGTCCATGGCATCTTGGGTAGTAGGCCTCCAAATAAATACAGAATTGCATTGCAGAAATTAATTCAGTTAAGGCTTTCAGCAGGGAGGTTCACTTGAGTACAGTGGTACCTCGGGTTAAGAACTTAATTCGTTCTGGAGGTCCATTCTTAACCTGAAACTATTCTTAACCTGAGGTACCACTTTAGCTAATGGGGCCTCCTGCTGCCGCCGAACAATTTCTGTTCTCATCCTGAAGCATCCTGAAGTTCTTAACCCGAGGTACTTTTTCTGAGATAGCGGAGTCTGTAACCTGAAGCATTGTAGCCTGAAGCGTCTGTAACCCGAGGTACCACTGTACCCAGAAGTGCTGAAAACATTGTGAGCGGGTCCTAGGATCACACTGATTTTCCTCCTCTAGGCCAGCCACACATTAAGCAGCGCAATGAAGGAATTCTTATATGTGTAAAAGTGTGTGCTCAACAGGGTGTGGAACTGGCATGCATGTTGCACACTTTCACATGTTTTTCCAGTGTTTGAAAGACTTCACAGTACAGTAAGACCTCTGCGAATGTCCGCCTTGTATAGCGTCCATTCCGGCGAACGTCCACAGCAAACCCGGAAGTATCAGAACGGGTTACTTCCAGATTTGCCACACACGCGTGCGCAGAAGTGCAAACCACTCCACGCGCAGACATGACCCTTTGCTCTGCGTTCTTTTTGGCTAGCGGTTGGGGCTCCAGAATGGATCCTGGCCACAAAACAAGGTACAGTGGTACCTCGGGTTAAGTACTTAATTTGTTCTGAGGGTCCGTTCTTAACCTGAAACTGTTCTTAACCTGAAGCACCACTTTAGCTAATGGGGCCTCCTGCTGCCGCTGCGCCACTGGAGCAAGATTTGTGTTCTCATCCTGAAGCAAAGTTCTTAACCTGAAGCACTATTTCTGGGTTAGCGGAGTATGTAACCTGAAGCGTATGTAACCTGAAGCGTATGTAACCCGAGGTACCACTGTATGACTGTATCTTTATAATTTGGACAGGTTGTTGTTCAGACTCATTAGAAGTCTGTCCCTTTGGTTGCATGATCTACCACTTTAGTAAACATTTTCTGGTGTACAGAAAGGAATCGGAAAGGTGGCCAACAGTTTCCATCTGCAGTAGCCCCTTCTTTTCCATTTGTGAGATTAGATGATTGACAGCCTTGTGATTTTTATTCCCTTGTTTGCAGCATGGGTCGATGCTTTGAGGCTGTGGCGGGTGGAGGCGATCCTCTGTTTTGCTGTGTGTGGTGAAATTCAGGCTTGCTTTGAACTTCTCCCACCCTGTTCCCAAGAAAGCATAATGAGTCACACTGTCCTGGCTAATGCGTCCTGACACAATCTGGGAAAATCTCTATCCTCTCTTGTATGTTGATTTAAAAGCTCAGCTCTGACCCCCTAAGATCCTTCAGAGGCCTGATGTACTCCAGCCGTTAGACTCCAACTCCCATGTCATCAGAATCCCTTGTACTCGCTTTCAGGCAGACCCTGCAGTCCTGTCTGAGCATAGGAGAGCGAGGGCTGAGCACTCTTTGCAGCAGTCTCTCCCCAACCCCTTTAGAGATTGCCTGTTTCTTCAGTACTGTGTGGTAGAGCACAAAACAGACGCCAGCTCAGGCAGGGACTACTCCATCATGCAGCAATGATGGTGAGGGGAATGGTATCTTGGTTTAAGAACAGCCCTGTTTATGAATGATTCGGGTTATGAACGTTCACAAAACCAGAAGTTTATCTCAGTCTATGAACTTTACCTCGGTCTAAGAACAGAAAGCAAACGGTGCAAGTGCACCGGCGGCGGAAGGTCGCATTAGGGAAAGCGTGTTTCGGTTTAAGAACGGACTTCTGGAACGGATTAAGTTTGTAAACCGAGGTACCACTGTACAGTGGTACCTCTGGATGTGAACAGGATCCGTACTGGAGCCCCGTTCGCATCCTGAAGCGAACGTAAGGCGCGACTGCACATGCGTGGACCACGTTTCGTCGCTTCCGCGTGGCGTCATTTTGAGCGTCTGCGCATGCGCGAGCGGCGAAACCCGGAAGTAACGCACTCCGTTAATTCTGGGTCACCACGGAGCGCAACCCAAAAATATTTAAGCTTGAAGTGTATTCATTCCGAGGTATGACTGTACCTGCTTTTAGGTTTTTTTTAAGAAAGACCCAAGGTGGCGGTTATTTTTTGGAAGGCTTCCCCACCCTCCTCTTTTTCAGAGGTTAAAGGGATTGGTGTGGGGTGGGCTCCCCAAGAAGGCCTCACCCACCAACTGATGTCACCAGCTGATAAATGGGTGAGCATGGTTTGGGGGAAATGGCCTCAGCAGCCAAACTGGACCCCCCAAACTGGCTTGCCTCCCAGGGGTTCCCTACATGTGCTTTAAAGTACCCCAGTTGCAAGCTTCAAGAAAGCCAGCCAGCCAACTTCTGCAGTGAGGAATCATAGAATCATAGAGTTGGAAGAGACCACAAGGGCCATCGAGTCCAACCCCCTGCCAAGCAGGAAACACCATCAGAGCACTCCTGACATATGGTTGTCAAGCCTCTGCTTAAAGACCTCCAAAGTAGGAGACTCCAGCCACACTCCTGGGCAGCAAATTCCACTGTCAAACAGCTCTTACTGTCAGGAAGTTCTTCCTAATGTTTAGGTGGAATCTTCTTTCTTGTAGTTTGGATCCATTGCTCCGTGTCCGCTTCTCTGGAGCAGCAGAAAACAACCTTTCTCCCTCCTCTATGTGACATCCTTTTATATATTTGAACATAGCTATCATATCACCCCTTAACCTCCTCTTCTCCAGGTTTGTTCCATTGCCCATGTGTGTCATCCACAGTGAAGTGTGTAGGCAGACAGGCAGACACACAGAAAGCTCTCACTCTGCCTCCTTGCCCAGGAAAAGTTTTGTTTTTTAACTTCCTTTTAATGATACAGCACAATTAGCTTTCTAAGGCAGACTGCCTCACCCTGCGTAATTGTAAGGCTGGCTTTGCGACAGAGGCTAAGGGAATAGTGGCTTGCTTAAGGTTGTTTAGTGAGTTAAATAGTTGAAATGAAACTTGAATGGGGAGCTTGCGGGTTGGGGAGCTGTTGCTGCATCTCTTGGTAGGTAATATACAGGTTGCATTTGATTGTCATGATAAGCCATGATTTATCATGATGGCAACAGACCTAGGTAGGCCTCTGGTTTGCGTAGGCTGGATCTAGACACATCAAAAAAGCTTTTCAGGAAAACGCGCTGTAAACCTCATAGTGGGAAATCACATTGGTGAAAGACGGAACTCCACAGCGCCATCTGGTGCCACAGTGTTGTAACACATATAAAACACTTTTTCTTTACTATTGTAGCTGAGTCCATGGTCTGCCCGCCCTAGTTTGACTATGAACAGGAGATTGGAAGCTTTCACTGCTGTTTTTGACAATTGAGCATTTACACCTAACCCTAAACCATACTTATTTAAAAATACCATTTGTTTGAAACAAGTAAACTTTATTTCCCATTGTTTGATTTGTTTCAAATGAACGGCAGTTAAAATGAACCACTGTTTTCTGGGTTTGGGTGAAATTGCAAGCTGCACTTAGCATTTGCTTCCATTCTTTTTTATTTTTTACTTTACTTGGAGCCACACCACAGAAGGAAAGCGGGGTGGAGGAATGCATGAACCCAAGGATCATTCTTGTCACAATAAAACTGACCTGAATACAGTCATTGAACCAATTCACTTGGATAGATCTCTTTTCTCTGAACCCCTATTTTTGATGATGAATGGACAATTTTCAAACTTGTGTGATCAGTTACACCGACTTTTCATTGAAATGGTCAACTTGTTTGTTAAATTTCCCTGAGCCCCACCTGCCGTCTGAATTAGGGTGGCCTAAACACAGGTTTGCCCGTACCACCTCAGTAAGGCCACAGTCTAGTACAGTCGTACCTCGGGTTAAGTACTTAATTCGTTCCAGAGGTCCATTCTTAACCTGAAACTGTTCTTAACCTGAAGCACCACTTTAGCTAATGGGGCCTCCTGCTGCCACCGCACCGTCAGAGCACGATTTATGTTCTCATCCTGAAGCAAAGTTCTTAACCTGAAGCACCATTTCTGGGTTAGCAAAGTGTGTAACCTGAAGCGTATGTAACCTGAAGCGTATGTAACCCGAGGTACCACTGTAATGGGTATAGTTTTCTTGCTTCGTGCTGTGAGGCAACAACAACAACTCCAGCCCCAGTCTTCTCATTGTGCCTTTCCAGATGCTTGACATGGCTTGGTTTTTAATTTTTATTTATTTATTGGGGAATGAGTACGTTCCCAACCTCACCCTGCAGCCAGGCGTATATATCTGCCATCTTTGTCGTGGGAGTTGTCAAATTGGCCTTTTCTTCTCTTAACTGGGAAAACCTGGCTGGCTGCATTCTCCACAGCCTGCACTCAAAGAGGAAGGAAAAGCGATGCATGTTTTCCCTGCAAACACTGCCAGCTAAAGCAAATCCAATTTGGGTCTTTGGTGTGGCTACTAACACACTTCTGGAGGATAATGGAGAAACAAGGATTCATGGCTTTGCTAGAACCACATAACCCACACAGGATGGGGGAAATACAACCTCCTGAAGCTGCAGCTAGTGTGCTAGTCGTCATCTCCACAATCCAGAGGGAATGACTGCAGGTGGGACTGAGCCTTATGCTCAGCTATGATGAGCTCATGAAGCCACAAGCCTGACCTATCAGAAGCACCGAGGCCTCCTCCATCATGTTGCATGCTTGATCAATAAAGTAGCTTTCATACAGGTGAAACTCGGAAAATTAGAATATTGTGGGAAAGTTCATTTATTTCAGTCATTCAACTTCAAAGGTGAAACTAATATATGAGATAGACTCATGACATGCAAAGCGAGTTATGTCAAGCCTTTATTTGTTATAATTGTGATGATCATGGCGTACAGCTGATGAAAACCCCAAATTAACAATCTCAGAAAATTAGAATATTAAATGAAATCATCAAAACAAGGATTGCAAATAGAGCAATATTGGACCTCTGAGAAGTAGAAGCATGCACATGTACTCAGTACTTGGTTTGGGCCCCTTTTGCATCAATTACCGCCTCAATGCGGCGTGGCATGGATGCTATCAGCCTGTGGCACTGCTGAGTTGTTATGGAAGACCAGGATGTTTCAATAGCAACCTTCAGTTCTTCTGCATTGTTTGGTCTCATGTCTCTCTCTTTCTCTTGGCAATGCCCCATAGATTATGGGGTTCAGGTCAGGCGAATTTGCTGGCCAATCAAGCACAGTAATCCCATGGGCATTGAACCAGGTTTTGGTGCTTTTGGCAGTGTGGGCAGGTGCCAAAGTCCTGCTGGAAAATGAAGTCAGCATCCCATAAAGCTCGTCTGCGGAAGGAAGCATGAAGTGCTCCAAAATCTCCTGGTAGACGGCTGCGTTGACTCTGGACTTAATGAAGCACAGTGGACCAACACCAGCTGATGACATGGCTCCCCAAATCAACACAGACTGTGGAAACTTCACACTGGACTTCAAGCATCTGGCATTGTGTGCCTCCCCATTCTTCCTCCAGACTCTCGGTCCTTGGTTTCCAAATGAGATGCAAAAGCTGCTCTCATCAGAAAAGAGATTTGGGGAGCCATGTCATCAGCTGGTTGTGGTCCACTCTTCCCGACCCCTGTTCTATTCTTTCATCCAAGAGGGTGCAAGAGAGAGTAGCTTTCCTCAACCATCTGGTGCATTCACAACCAAGGTAAGACTTGAACTGAGGACTTTCTGCCGCCAGCTCAAATGCTTAAGCATGCTGCTCTCTTTCCACCACTCTCAGTAGCGTACATGGGGATTAGGTTGCTGCATTTGTGACGGTGGGTAATGGAGGTTTATAGGCACAAGCAAGAAGAAGATTAAGGCTGCAGGAACTTGCACAGATTACTGAGGTTTGTTTAGGACAGTGCATGAAGGACATGCAGCCTGTGTTGAAGGTGATCAGTACAGGGTTAGGTGGTCTGTAAACTGCTGGGGTCACTAGCAAGCTGTTGGAACCGTGCTATGTCTGAAAGCGTTGCCTGTAGCTGTCTTGCCATGTTTATTAATCAGTTGCTTTTGCTGCAACAGAGGAGAATTGTGGGTGAGGGTAATGAAAGCTTAATTATCTGAGTGGGATCTAAGCCAGAAAAATCTGTACCACAGGGATTTCTTGAGACCACTGTGGCGGAAAAGAAAAAAGGAAAAGAAAAACCCAAGCACGTGATTTGGATGTACCTGTTCTTAAATATGTTGTAGATTATCTATTTTTAATGCTTTTTACTGGTTTTAAATGTTTCATTTTTTATTTTATGATATATGCATGCTTCCTAGAGAGAGTCATTAGGGAGGAAAAAAATGGCACTAATCTGAAACCACCCTCCCCCCCCTGATTATCTTGATAATTACATTTAATGAAACAAATGTGTTTTAGAAATGGACATTTGGGGGGGGGATATAGCAGTTGAAAATTTTGTGCCCCAGGTCACCAGTTATAGTACAGTAACCTCATTTATAATGCTTTCTGTCTGGGGTTGAATAGGCAGTGACTTCTAGATTGTAATAATTGGGTGGGGTTTGTGGGGAAGGAGAGTTTAACCCATGGGTAGGAAAACTAAGGCCTGGGGGCTGGATCCGGCCCAGTCGCCTTCTAAATCCAACCCACGGACGGTCTGGGAATCAATGTGTTTTTACATGAGTAGAATGTGTGCTTTTATTTAAAATGCATCTCTGGGTTATTTGTGGGGCATAGGAATTCGTTCATTTTTTCCCCAAAATATAGTCTGGCCCCCCACAAGGTCTGAGGGACAGTGGACCGGCCCCCTGCTGAAAAGGTTTGCTGACCCCTGGTTTAACCGTTAACTAGACATTAGATAGGGACGCGGGTGGCACTGTAGGTTAAACCACAGAGCCTAGGACTTGCCGATCAGAAGATCGGCAGTTCGAATCCCCACGACGGGGTGAGCTCCTGTTGCTCGGTCCCTGCTCCTGCCAACCTAGCAGTTCGAAAGCCCATCAAAGTGCAAGTAGATAAATAGGTACTGCTCCAGCGGGAAGGTAAATGGCGTTTCCATGCACTGCTCTGGTTCGCTAGAAGCGGCTTAGTCATGCTGGCTACATGACCCAGAAGCTCTACGGCGGCTCCCTCGGCCAATAAAGCGAGATGAGTGCTACAGCCCCAGAGTTGGTCACGACTGGACCTATTGGTCAGGGATCCCTTTACCTTTAGACATTAGATCTGTTGCCTTAGTTACCTGCAAGCATCGCTGAGGACAGAGGACCCACCCTCAGTTGTCAGGAGTGGAGATAGGTGAGAATTGGCCATTGTCTTTGCTTCTTGCCGAGTTCTGTTCTGTTGCCTCGTGCTCATTTTTGTGAGAGGCTTGACAAGGGTGTGTGACAAGATTCAAGCATGTATTCTTCATATGCATATGAAAATGATATACAGGTGGTACATGACACCAGTCAAGCTTGCAAAAATCTATCATTTGCCCGATAATAAATGTTGGAAATGTAAAGAAACTGAAGGTACATTCTTCCACCTTTGGTGGACATGCCCAAGGATTAAGGCTTTCTGGGAGATGATATATAATGAAATGAAAAAGGTATTTAAATATACCTTCCTGAAGAAACCAGAGGCCTTTCTCCTGGGCATAGTCAGCCAATTGGTGTCAAAGAAGGATAGAACTTTCTTTATGTACGCCACAACAGTAGCAAGAATACTTATAGCAAAGTACTAGAAGACACAAGATTTACCCACCCTGGAAGAATGGCAGATGAAGGTGATGGACTATATGGAATTGGCGGAAATGACTGGCAGAATCCGAGACCAGGGAGAAGAGTCGGTGGAAGAAGATTGGAAAAAGTTTAAAGACTATTTACAGAAATATTGTAAAATTAATGAATGTTAGAATGATGTTGGATAGAAATTAAGTGGTTTTTAGCTGTAATACTATAAGGGAATATGAAAAATGGATTATTAATAGGTAAAAATTTAATGTTACAATATTTTAAGATTAAAGACTAGGATAAACAAAGAGGGGAAGGATTTGCTGAACTAACAAACTGAACTGGAATACAAAAAAAGGGAGGCGCGAGGAGGTCCGGGAAACAAGCTAATGAAAAATAAGTAATGGAAAGATTGAGTTGTTTTTAACTGTTTTTTTATTTTTTATTTTTATTTATTTTTTCATTTTGTAATATCTTGAAAATTTTAATAAATATCTTCTTAAAAAAAGAGAGAGAATTGGCCATTGTCTTTGCTTCTTGCCGAGTTCTGTTCTGTTGCCTCGTGCTCATTTTTGTGAGAGGCTTGACAAGGGTGTGTGACAAGATTCAAGCATGTATTCTTCATATGCATTATACCTTACCAACTTTGCATGGAAGGCCAGTCATTATTTCAGGGTTGTAGTTGGGCGGCTGAGGAAATGCTGGCTTGGCTGAATTGAAACTTGAGCTGAAAGTCTGACTAGCTTGTTTTCCGTCAAACGGTCCCCTCAGCCTCATGGATGGTCCAGAGCTTAGAGTTAGAATGTGCACATGAGGTCCTTCGCTCACTCCCTATTGTAGAATTGTAGAGTTGGAAGGGACCACAAAGCCCTCTAGCCCAACACCCTGCAACGCAGGACTCAAACCCCAAATCCTGAGGTTAAGAGTCTCATGCTCTACAGACTGAGCCCCATGACTTCTGGTCATGTCCACTTAGAAGTTCTCCACCAGCAGGTCTAGGGAAGAGTTCTGCCTGAAGGATGAGAGCCCTCATGCCAGCCACTGCCAATGAAGCTGGGCTGGTAAGGTAAAGGTAAAGGACAGTTAAGTCCATTCAAAGGCGACTATGGGGTGCGGTTCATCTCGCTTTTAGGCCGAGGGAGCCGGTGTTTGTCCACAGACAGCTTTCTGGGTCATGTGGCCAGCTTGACTAAACCTCTTCTGGCGCAAGGAACACCATGACGGAAGCCAGAGCGCACGGAAACGCCATTTACCTTCCCACCGCAGTGATACCTATTTATCTACTTGCACTAGTGTGCTTTCAAACTGCTAGGTTGGCAGGAGCTGGGACAGAGCAACAGGAGCTCACCCCATCGTAGGGATTTGAACCGCCGACCTTCTGATCAGCAAGCCCAAGATGCTCAGTGCTTTAGACCACAGCGCCACCTCATCCCATTCCCTGTGTAAGGGAGTGTCATGCTTTTAGATGCACACGTTCTTACCCCATAAAGTTCAAACTGCTGGTGGCCAGTGAGCATCTGTTCCTTGATTTCCTGGGCAGCGGGGCTCCAGCTCTCTCGATCCATATGTTCTCTATCTATCCCCAGAACAAGCTCCAAGGCTGGTTGCAGTCCATTTACAAGGCCTCCGTGATAGGGTTCATTCTTGGTAAACATCCTCCGAGCTGTTTTCCCTCCTAATGTTGCTGTGAGTGGGAGGATCGGCATTTCCCCTTGTAATCCCCCCATAGGATCTGAGCTCTGGGAGGATCCCAGTCTGAAACTTGGTCTCAGCCAAACTCCCATTCGTTGGCCAGCCAGCCAGCCATTCTTCCTGCCAGATGTCCTGTTCCCTGGAAGCAACAGCTTGTTCTCGGCATCGAGATTTTGTGCTGTTGGCCAGTGGCTCCGACACTTTTAAGTTTGCGTAAGCTGGTGGGCTCCTGGGCCCCTATCAGGTTTAGATCACTGCTTTGCTGTTTCAACAGTGATCCTCAGTTCTTCCTGTCCACTTACAGCCTTTCCCCACCTCTACAAATATAATTCTGGGCAATGGGTATCTGTGATGGACCATTGTATTATATCCTGCTAATGAGACTTTGCATACAGTTGCAGCTAACAGTGTGACCTGGGAAGGACTTAGTTGAAATCTCTTTTTAGCGACAAACTTGCAGGAGATTTTGGGGGAAACGACATTTCTTTCCCCTGACTCCTTAATATGGACAAAAAATATTGACCTGCTTTAAAAGGATGTCTTAAGGGTTATTTGGATAAAATGTGGTTAGCCATTTATTGCCTAGTATAATTATCCTGATGACATATTGAAAGTACCGGTTTCTTGTACTGTACTTGAATGATCAAAGTGGAAGTATATCTTGAGAAACCATCTTTCATTTTAGCAAGGCTGTGGAATGAAGGAGTGCAAGGCATTTGCCCCTTGAGAACCTCTGTGAAGTACTTGGAGAGAACTTGCTCACTGCACTTCCAGTATGTTGCAGAAATGTTTTTTTAGAGAGAAGATCTGCTCACTAGAAGCCTTTGTTGTTGTTTAGTCGTTTAGTCGTGTCCGACTCTTCGTGACCCCCTGGACCAGAGCACGCCAGGCACTCCTGTCTTCCACTGCTGCCCACAGTTTGGTCAAACTCATGCTGGTAGCTTCGAGAACACCGTCCAACCATCTCGTCCTCTGTCGTCCCCTTCTCCTTGTGCCCTCCATCTTTCCCAACATCAGGGTCTTTTCCAGGGAGTCTTCTCTTCTCATGAGGTGGCTAAAGTATTGGAGCCTCAGCTTCAGGATTTGTCCTTTCAGTGAGCACTCAGGGCTGATTTCCTTCAGAATGGATAGGTTTGATCTTCTTGCAGTCCATGGGACTCTCAAGAGTCTCCTTCAGCACCATAGAAGCCTTAGGTAATTATATTCCTTTGCTTTCATCTCTGTTGCTTGGGGAGTTCTTGCAAGCATAGAGATAGACACTTGGTTCTCCTGACTTTTAGCCCTGCAGTTCAGTACTTAGGAGACCATGTGGTCCCACGTAGGATGCCAGAGTAGGTGTGCTGCCTCAACGAAAAGAGGGCTGCATCAATAGGAGTATAGCATCTAGATCAAGGGAAGTAATAGTGCCACTGTATTCTGCTCTGGTCAGACCTCACCTGGAGTACTGTGTCCAGTTCTGGGCACCACAGTTCAAGAAGGACACTGACAAACTGTCCAGAGGAGGGCAACCAAAATGGTCAAAGGCCTGGAAACGATGCCTTATGAGGAACGGCTAAGGGAGCTGGGCATGTTTAGCCTGGAGAAGAGGAGGTTAAGGGGTGATATGATAGCCATGTTCAAATATATAAAAGGATGTCACATAGAGGAGGGAGAAAGGTTGTTTTCTGCTGCTCCAGAGAAGCGGACACGGAGCAATGGATCCAAACTACAAGAAAGAAGATTCCACCTAAACATTCGGAAGAACTTCCTGACAGTAAGAGCTGTTCGACAGTGGAATTTGCTGCCAAGGAGTGTGGTGGAGTCTCCTACTTTGGAGGTCTTTAAGCAGAGGCTTGACAATCATATGTCAGGAGTGCTCTGATGGTGTTTCCTGCTTGGCAGGGGGTTGGACTCGATGGCCCTTGTGGTCTCTTCCAACTCTATGATTCTATGATTCTATGACATTTCCAAATCGTTCTGCCTCCTTAGGAGGAGCTCTTTCCACACTGACTTGCTAGCAGTGTCTTTGACTGAACTGCCTAGACTGGTAACTGCTTGGACTGCTCAGTTTGTTCCATAGTCATGGTAATCTGTATTTTAGAAAGCCTAGCTGGTGAGATGACGCAAAAGAACTCTCCTGCTGCTTGACAAACTTCCATCTGGTTTCCATCTGATAACGGCAAGGGAGAAGAGTATCTGTCATGATACGAGTCTCCTTCCCCAGCCTGTTGAAGTCTCTTTGCTTTATTGTCCTGGGAAGGTGGTCACGGACATTAAAGAGGGTGGACTTCCTTGGCATTGACTGGAAGTGCAGTGAGCAAGTTCTCTCCGGGTGGAGGTTCCAACTTGCGTACTTGTGCGGCTGAGAGCACTGGGAGAACTGCTTGGCTGTCGAGGATGATAAGTCATTTGTTAGGAAAGGGCAGTCCTTCTGTGCATTGGGATGTTGCAATAGCAAGTTCTGCAACACAGGAATCTCTGCGGTGCGGAAGCTGCTTCCATGGCTTATGCAACTTCTTAAATGTAATAATAATAATAATATTTTTTTATTTATACCCCGCCCTTCCCAGTTCAAAAACTGGGCTCAAGGCGGCTAACAACAAATTTAAAACACTTAATTATAAAAGCAGCATAAAATACAGTATAAAAACATGAAAAACAATAAAATTCAAAAACCAAAAACCAATTTAGGGGAAGTAAGCATTAGATAATCCCTAGGGCTGGCTGGCTGAATTGGTCCTACTTGGGCCAGCAAGGAGACCAGGGGAGTATTAGCTGTGGGGTAGCCTTTCTCTCCTACGCGACTGCAGGGCACGCAGAAGTAAAATATACACTGGATGCCCTCTAGGCTGTGTTTTCAGAAGCAGAACTTTTTTTCTGGAGACCTGCACTCGCCGCAGACATTGTGGAGCTGCTACTTATAGTGGCAGTGAGGGATTTTTGGTCAGAGTCTGCTTAAATTTCTCAAGGGTTCTCTCGCTCTCTGTAACGTGTTTCGTTTGAACTTGATGTTCAGCCATCCCTCACTAACTTTGCACGGCTCCTGGTTTCCGTGGTGTGTTTCTTCCCATCTCAACCAAGGCTGCCAGCTTCTAGGGTGTCTTCTAAGCTTATCTCTCTCCCACATCGCACAGAGAGAGCAGCCTGACTTGGTTCAGAAACTTCCAAAATAAAATAATCGCTGCAGTGGCTTACATCTGAGGGCCAAACTAGATGTGACGTTTTTGTTCAGGCAAGCCTTCCACAGATATGTGGCTTTATTAAATGAATCAAAATAAACCACCTTTTCTCCCAGAATGCACCTGGGCCCTTACGTAGTGTTGTAAAAGGATGTTGACATTTTTGCTGACTCCAAAACTGCTCTTCACTCTATCTCTTGCCTGCTTCATTGCCTATTGCATTTTGATGAAGAAGCTACATCAGGAATGTTTTTGTTTGTTTCACAGTTGATATTAAGGTTTTTTTCCTGCGTGAATCCACCATATCTAAGCAGAGTTTTTCCTGCTTCATGAAAACGTGGAGAAATTCTGAGCCTATGCATATGTAAAGTAGGGACTTTTGGGGAAATCTCAGCTTCAAGAACTTTTCCCTTTGTCTGTAGCAGAATGAAGTCTGAAGGGACAAAGTCCATTCTAAGGCAGATTAGCTTTTCTGCATGCCCCCTTTAAGAGTGAATATTAGCAAGCCCTTTGCTGCTTTAGGAATGATTATCATTATTATATACAGTGGTACCTTGGGTTAAGTACTTAATTCGTTCCGGAGGTCCGTACTTAACCTGAAGCTGTTCTTAACCTGAAGCACCACTTAAGCTAATGGGGCCTCCTGCTGCCGCTGCTCGATTTCTGTTCTCATCCTGAAGCAAAGTTCTTAACCTGAAGCACTATTTCTGGGTTAGCAGAGTCTGTAACCTGAAGCGTATGTAACCCGAGGTACCAATGTATTTATAACCGCCTTTATCCCTGAGAGGACTCAAGGTGGCATACAGGGGAAAAACAAGGATCGCTAAAAACATAGGAGGGAGAAATCATTGAAAAACAATTAAACGTTAATAGAATCAAAACTGTATACATATATGAGATCTGTTTAAAACATACATATAATTACAATAGAAACAGCACAGCACCGGCCCTTTCATTAAAAGCAGTCAGTTCCCCAAAACCATCTGCTAGACGGCTCACAATTATACCGCCCCCTGGAGTTTGGAAGGCTGTCCTTCGCAATACATTGCCAGCTCAATTATTTTGAAATGGTTCTTACGACGTGGCCCACAAACTGGTGTTGGGTGTGTCCACTCATACATGCAAACACATTATAAGCAGAAATCCTTCCTCAGGCCCTTCAGCAAAGAGACATTGACCATGCTTTCTTGAAATTTCCTACTGCAACAGTGAGGACTAGAAATATACTTTCTATTTGAAGTGCAATCTGGCATCCTATGAAAGCTCAGTTCCATACGTCATGACATATAGAATTGAAAGGGAGCAGTATGTACTCTGGAATTCTGACTTCAAAGCTTGCTGGCTCTCTCCATCTGGCTTGGAGAGTGGAGATGAGAAAACTGCAGTCTCCAGAGTACGTATACAGAAATCTCAGTTACAGTGGTACCTGGGTTACATACGCTTTAGGTTACATACACTTCAGGTTACAGACTCCGCTAACCCAGAAATATTACCTTGGGTTAAGAACTTTGCTTCAGGATGGCGGCAGCAGCAGGAGGCCCCATTAGCTAAAGTGGTGCTTCAGGTTAAGAACAGTTTCAGGTTAAGAACGGACCTCCAGAACGAATTAAGTACTTAACCCGAGGTACCACTGTAGTTAGTTAGTTAGTTTCTCTCTCTCTCTCTCTCTCTCTCTCTCTCTTGTGTGTAAGCGTAACCCATTGAATACCACTTGCTTGGTAAGGCTCATGAGTTCTTCTTTTAACTTTCCCACTGTGTGACCTTGAACAAGACCACATCCCCACTCCTGCGATTCTAACATCTTCCTGGAGTCTTTCCTGGAGACTTCATGGGTCAAAAAGCTTGCAAAGTATTTTGAGTGCTTTGGGACGGAAGAGATCTAAGAGCCAAGTATTGACTTGCTGTCTGTCCACTGCGTGGCCTTATTTCAGCTCTGTTAAGGCTAGGATGTGGGCTGATAAACAAGGCAGAGACATTATCTCTGTCTCCTTGTACTCCGACCTTGATATCTGCATAGCACCAAACAACCCAGGCTTGTTTTATTCCTGGAAAATGTTATTGCATCATAGAATTGGAGTGTTGGAAGGAACTCTGAAAATCATTTAGTCCAACCCCCCTGAAATGCAGGAATCTCTGCTAAAACATCTATGGCACCCTCTGCCTCAAGATAAATTTAACCACCACACACATTTGTGTGATGTCATTATTCCGAGAATCATTCCTGATTCTGATCCTATCTATGAGATTCGGGTGTTGGATGGCTGTGTTTGACCCAACAGCAGAGAGATTAAAAGAGAAGGCAAAATAATTATTTCTATTTTACAGTATCTGACATGCAGTCAGAACCTTAGCTACAGAGTCTTGAGATGGGTCTAGTCTCCTCCAGGGTATTTTGGACTCTTCCCTTAATGTTAGATTTACATCATTATTATTATTATTATTATTATTATTATTATTATTATTATTATTATTATTTTTAATGTGCCTTTGTATCCAAAGACATCTCTTATGCAAAGAGAGATGGCAAAATATGCAGGCAGTGTTCTGCTTGTTAAGTAGGAAGGAAATGTGTCTGGTGTTCTGGCCAATGAGGGTAATGCCTGACAGACACATTTTTTAAAATGTTGTTAGAATAATGTAACAAATTACAGCACACAATCCTTTTAAAATAATTAATATTTTTATTTGCATTTTTAATACAGAAACAAAACACACATCCCTTTCCCTCCACCCACTGATTATACAACTTACGTACCAGTCACGACATACAACTAAATACCTAGTGACTCCCCTTCTACCCTTTTCATAATTTCTTTACTTTTCTACTAAATCACATGTTCCAGATTTTTAACCTTCAAATTTCTTCCTCTGTTAATCTCTATTCGCTCGTGTTCTGCTGGATTTATTCAAGAAAGACCCGCTAGGTTATTTACTTGTTTATACTGGTTCTTAAAATATTCAGTGAACTTTTTCCAGTCCTCCTTATATTCTTTATATTCATTATACCTGCCAATTCAGCATATTCAAGCATTTTAAACTGCTACTATTCCTTAGTGGGTACCATCCTCGTTCTCCACCTTTGTACGGCACACAATCCTAGGCGTGTTTAGTAAGTGTGGTTTGGATTGCAGCGTTAGACCGTTTGTATTTAGCACCTTCCAGTTCGGGGTAGATTTGAGACATCTTGCTGCAAAATTTGTGCCTAAAGGTCCGCTTGCAATTTGTAATCAGATCAGCAGAGGTCTTTGCTGAAGCTTCCTGCTTAGCATTTCTGAACCCTAGAGCATGCAGGGCTGGCCTTACCAATAACATGGCTTGCTTGGAGTGCAGAATTCAGCAGTTGCCAATTTTCTCCTGCCAGCCTCCATCTCTTCTGAAGTTAAGCCTGTTATTTGAATCTGCCTTTTGCTTGGGACTTTTCCCCTCTCTTTTCTGTAGGCAGAGCCAAGGTCTCAGTGGCTGACTCAAGGAAACAGCATGGAAGTTGTTAAAATGATTCCCTCTGGCCTTTGCTGGGATTGTTTTTTTCTTTTCCATTGGCCAAAATATTATCTTGCTGTTGACCTCTTCTCTTGACCTAGAAGATGTCATTGCATGACAGCCCGTTGCTTTTTGGCATTTGGCATATTCAGCGCTCATGTGTTTGAGTCAGACATGGAGCTGCCTCGGAAAATAGCATCCCTGAGTTGAGTTCTTCCCTGTTGTCACTTTTGCCTTGTGTTATGACATCTGCTTGTGTGTTTCCCCACTGGAAATGTACAATGCAACCAGGTAAATTGTTCCCTATACAGTGGACGCTCAGGTTGCGAACATGATCCGTGTGGGATGCATGTTCGCAACCTGCAGCATTCACAACCTGCAGCGGCGCCTCTGCGCATGCATGGGTTGCAATTCGGTGCTTATGCGCAAAGCGTGTGTCAGGGGCTCAGGGACAGAGGCACAGGGGAGAGAGGAGATGGAGAGCAAAGGGGAAGGATCTGAGCGCAGCATAGGGGAGTATGACAGTGACCCGAGAGATTCCATGAGCTTCTCCAGCGAATCAGAAGATTCCTAGAAGGAGGCGCCGATGGTCAGGGCAAGGGGGGCCAGCGGGGACTCCCAAAGCAGCAGCTGGAGATCAGGGCCAGCTTCCCCACCAGAGCGTAGAGGGGGGGAGGAGTCCCAAGTGTCAGGTCCAACAGCTCCTCCAGCAGGGAGAGAAGATGAGTCGAGACTGACCACGCCTCTATCGGAGAGTGGGGGAAGCAGTGACAGGAGCAGTGTAACGGTCAGGAGGAAGGTTACCGGCTGGGCGCGCGCGCCAAGTTCAAATGTACAGGCGCGCGGGACAGCAGAAAGCCCGGATCGGGAACCAGGTCCTAAAGCCCGCCGGAAGCAGGGAGAAGACTCAGGGGAATCAGCGTCAGAAGAGTCTAGGAAGGGCGAGACCCCAGCTGACAGGCGGACCCAGAGGAGGAAAGAGCGGAGGAAGAGGTAGAGTAAGGCTAGGGTCTTAAACTGGTGTCTGGGGGGAGGAGACTCAGACGGAGCTTCGGCGGTCTAGAGTTTCAGACGTAGAACTGCACGCTGCTGATGTGAAAGACAAACTGAACTTCAATAAAGACTTTTGTATATAACAACGAACTGGCGTTGGTCCTTTGTGAGCTGGGACCTTGGGCAGCTTTGACAGCGTGAGTTAGCACCTCTGTGCATGTGCAACTGCCAAAACCCGGAAGTAACCAATTCTGGTACGTCCGGGTTTCAGCGGTCCGTAACCTGAAAAAACGCAACCTGAAGCATCTATAACTTGAGTATGACTATATTGTGGAGGGAAAGAAAACTCAACACAGGGTTTCTCTTTTCAGTAGAAGCCTTGTGTCAATCTGAATCTAGTCCTATGCTTAGAATACTTGTAAGCTGTTCGGTAAGAAGGAGATGGTAGGACTCAGCGAATACTGTTGAGGCTTTCCTAAAATGTTTGTGGGAATTAATGTTTTGTGGTTTCATTTATCTCATTGCTTTGTGTGGTTTATTTTGAGCACTCGGAGAGAGGGGAGGAAGTCAGCAAACCACACAAAGCATTTCCCTCCCCAGTTGGCAAAGCTCATTTGACATTAGCATGAAACCCAGTAAGGTGGAAGGCTAACCCAACAGATGCAGCAGGCGTCTTCTCTAATAACCTTTAAACACTTGCCGAAAAGTTTTCTATTCAGGGAAATTAAGAAAATCAGTTTCCGTGGTAGCTGGTTTGTAATTTTAAATCTTTATGCGGTTTTTATTGTGCATGGATAAAAACTGCTTTGATATTTTGTTTTATGAGATTGCAGCATAATTTTTTTTAAATAAATAAATAAATAAGTACACTGAGCAGAGATGGCAGGGATGGCCCAATTTATGCTTCCCAAGACCATAAACAGCTATTCTTTGAAATTTGCACTTCTCCAAATTTTGGGATGCAGTTCTCCAACCAAAATGCATGTATTAAAATGCCTATATTGGGGAAAGTATGCACGAAAATGAAAATGTACTGTTAAAGAAAATGGCTTGAAAAATTGACTGTTAGGGGAAATGTACACTAAAATGCTGGCATATTTTGTGATGGCTTTTTTAAAAAAAATCGCAAACTGCAATTAAAATTGCAAACTGATGAGGAAATTTGTTGAAGTGAATTTAAGATTGGGAAAATGAGAAAGTGAGGTATTTACAGATCCATCTATTCCTAACACTAATAACAGACTACATGGAACATCTGTGAGGACTGGAATAAACTCAGAATCTAGCCTGTTGCCCCTGTGTTTGTGGCCCGCTGTGGATTTAAAGCAAGGTACTGTAAACTACACTAGATAATGTGATGTAATTAAACTTTTGGAAGCAGAACACCAGGTAGTGTAGTTACATAAGCAGTATATTCAGAGAGGTTTTCAGACAGTATTAACTTTCTTTTCATCCCCCATGCATGCATGCATGCATAAAAATAAAAGTTGCTTAGCTACGGTGCTGGAAAACTTCCTCAAATCTACAGCAACCGCAAGTAGGATTTTAAAACAGGATTCCACATTGAAGAAGTGAAAAATGGCTAACTGGCTTTGCTGGGGTGAAAGAAAACCTCAGTTGCTTTTAAACCTTGGTGTCTGCATCAAGAGTATGTATTCAACAACCTTATGCAAGGAAGTTTCCCTTTAAAAAAATAAGTTATTGATGCTTATAAATTAATTTTTTTTACTTCAAGCCCTGGCAGCTGTATGGTGCTATAAAAGCTTCCAATGGATGGGCATAGCTCTACTCTAATTCACAAAATAGCAGAACTCCAATCTGAGTCACGTGTAATATAGACAGCTTGTTAAAAGGTAGTAGAAAAATCCTGCTTTCTGCTTGTACAGTCATACCTTGGGTTACAGAGGCTTCTGGTTGTGCGATTTCAGGTTGCGCACCGCGCAGAACCCAGAAGTACCGGAACGCATGCACAGAAGCGCTAAATCACACTTTGCCCATGCGCAGAAGTGCCGAATCACGACCCGTGCGTGCGCAGAAGCGCCGCTGCAGGTTGCGAACACTGTAGGTTGCGAACATGCTTCCCGCACAGATCATGTTCGCAACTCGAGCATCCACTGTACAGTCCTACAGTGGTACCTCGGGTTACAGACACTTCAGGTTACAGACTCCGCTAACCAGGAAGTATCTCGGGTTAAGAACTTTACCTCAATGAGAACAGAAATCATGCGCCGGCAGCGGGAGGCCCCATTAGCTATAGTGGTACCTCAGGTTAAGAACAGACCACTGGAACAAATTAAGTTCGTAACCAGAGGCACCACTGTACGTTTGTTTTCGAACAGCTTAGTTCTCGAACATTTTGGCTCCTGAATGCCACAAACCCGGAAGTGAGTGTTCCGGTTTGCAAACTATTTTTGGAAGCCAAAAGTCCGGTGGGGCTTCCACAGCTTTCAGTTGGCTGCAGGAGCTTCCTGCAGCCAATCAGAAGCTGCACTTTGGTTTCTGAACATTTTGGAAGTCGAACGGACTTCTGGAACGGATTCTGTTCAACTTCCGAGGTACGACTGTACTGCTCCAGACCTCACACTCCACCCATGGTCTCTGCACCATTCTCAGCACTGTGGCTCATGTTGGAGTGTTGTTGTGTCCAAACTAACTTGGGGAACAAGCCCATTATGATTTGCCAAACAGGCTCAAACTAGGCTTATTAAGAATATGATTTAAAAGGTAAAGGGACCCCTGACCATTAAGTCCAGTTGTTGCCGACTCTGGGGTTGCGGCGCTCATCTCGCTTTATTGACCGAGGGAGCCAGCATACAGTTTCCGGGTCATGTGGCCAGCATGACTAAGCCGCTTCTGGCGAACCAGAGCAGCACACGGAAACGCCGTTTACCTTCCCGCCGGAGCAGTACCTATTTATCTATTTGCACTTTGATGTGCTTTCGAACTGCTAGGTTGGCAGGAGCAGGGACCAAGCAACGGGAGCTCACCCCGTCACGGGGATTCGAACTGCCGACCTTCTGATCAGCAAGTCCTAGGTTCAGTGGTTTAACCCACAGCGCCACCCGTGTCCCTTAAGAATATGATTAGAAGCTGCCTTTTTTTGAGAAAAGCAGAGGATTACCCTTCTCCATGTCTTTTCTCCTGTGTAATACCTTCCTGTACCTTTTGTTTTGTAAACTCAGCCACATGTCCTTGGGTGGCCCCTTTCTCCCACTGTTATGGAGATTGTTGTGTCAAGGGGAGTGTACTGCCCTGACTCATTTGTTTCCCTTCTTGCACTCAGATACATTTCTCATATCTGTTGGGAACATAAATAAATACTGGCAAGGATCCAAGAGGTCGATATTCTCAGTAGATCTGGTGGTTAGTAGTTGCACATTGAGTGAGGAGACAGACTCTGCTTATCAGGGTTCAAAATTAGCAGGGCGACAGGCGCATTTCATGCCTGAAGATTCTCCATTTGCGAGCACCTCAAAAAGTCTGGGTGCCATTTTTTTTTTTGGTGCCTGGCTGACACTCAAGGTTTACTGAAATGTATGTGCTTTGAAACCTTGTACCTTGATTCTTGAATGCCTTGGTACTTGTGCATTTTGACTCCCGAACGGCAAGAACCCGGAAGTAAGTGTTCCGGTTTTCGAACGTTTTTCGGAAGCCACACCTTGGTTTTCAAACGTTTTGGAAATCGAATGGACAGATTACGTTCAAGAACCAAGGTACAACTGTATACGTTAAGGGTAGACAAATATGTTAATGAGTTGAACAATAAAGAATAGAATTTTTGAAAACTGAAGTATGGTACCAATATTTTTTATCGTCAACACCAAATTAAACATATATTAACAATTTCTGTTAAAAATGTGATATTAACAATGTGTCATTGGAATTGCGTATTAGTTCCTGCTTATCAAAATAATAAATAAAAAGTGTTGCCAACCGCCCCGCCCCCCCCAAAAAAATGGCGACTAGACATTCTGTTTTGGTGCCCACAGGTCCCAAAAACCATTTGGCTCCTTGCTTTTCTCTCACAGTTTCTATCACTAACTCCTTAACTATGCAGAACCCAGGGCATCTGGAGATAGAAAGATGTGCTCCAGTTCTCCTTTGTCTGCTTTCAATGGGTCTTGTACAGGGGAGATTCCTGGTGGATTTTGCCTTGTGTTAGTGTGTGTGGAGGGGAAGGGAGCAGTTTCTACTTCCAGACTCCAAAATGTTATGGGTTAGACCAGGCACTGGCAAACTCGGCCCTCCATATGTTTTTTGGGACTACAACTCCCATCATCCCTAGCTAACAGGACCAGTGGTCAGGGATGATGGGAGTTGTAGTCCCAGAACATCTGGAGGGCCGAGTTTGCCTATGCCTGGGTTAGACCTATGAGTAAGGCTGGCAAGGGGACACATTCATGTGGGCATCTGGGCAGAGCTACATGACTGGCACCTCATAACGGACAGGCCTACACCTGCAAGCTCATTTACCTGTTGAAATTTAGGCACTGAGCCAAATGGATAGATCAGCGTATGGCAGATAAGCCTTGTTGCTGTTATGCAATGCCTAAGTACACATCTCTTCCTTCCTGCCCTGACAGGCTCTGCGCCATTTAACCTAGCACTTTCTGAGTTGGTTAGTATGTGTCTGGGCTGCGTCATTTCAGACAGTGGGTAGGGGCTTGCATGGCCGATATTTTCCCCCTTCTTTACAAAAAAAAAAAAGTTAATTTGCATAGAAAGCTAACTTGTTGTTACCTTTATACAGTGGATCCTCTGGATACGAATTAAATTCATTCCAGAGGTCTGTACTTAACCTGGAAAGTCCGTAACTGGAGGCGCTGCTTCTGCGCATGCGTGCGGCACAATAGAGCACTTCTGCGCATGACGAAACCCGGAAGTATATACTTCTGGGTTTGCCACGTTCGCAACCCGAAAGTTACGTATCCAGAGTGGTACATAACTTGAGGGTCCACTGTACCTCGCTTTTTACTCCAAGGAGCTCAAGATGATAGACGTGGTTCCCCACTTGCACCCTGCAGCGTTGCAACAAACCGATGAAGTCGGGTAGGTAGAAAAATGATGAAAGACCCAAAGCCACTCAGTCAGCTTCATGTCTGAGTAGAGATTTGAAACCTGGACTCACAGCTCCTAGTCTGACAGAGGAGCCAACACATTTCAGTGGCTCTGTTGGGAAAGGTTCTATCCTTGACCTGGTAGTTTTCCAGCTGCAGAGAACTTTGTGTGCGAATCCTCAGCTGCTGCTGAAAGTGGTTCGACCCAAACACGTTTTTTACCATCTAAATGCGTGTTTGGTCCCGCCTATTGGGGCCAGCACAACACTTGCTTTCGGTGTTGTTTGGTAACGTCTTGCCTTCTCTCTTCCCCTTTAGGATCAATTTGACACAATTGAGCGCCACACTCAATGGGGCCTGGACCTGATGGACAAATACGTCAAGTTTGTGAAAGAGCGGACCGAGATCGAGCAGGCGTATGCAAAGCAGCTGAGGTAGGTATTATGCCTGGGTTATTACGAGGACGGCTGAGCCTGGTAGGGAATGGCAAAGCTTGGGACGGGCCATGGGGAGGGGAAGGGGAAGGGATACATCGCTAACTGATCATTGCTTATGCTTGGTGTTGGAGAATAGCAGTTTGTCAGGGAGAGCGAGGTTTAAAAACTTGCTCCTGAGGTGCTTCATAGATTCTGGAATAGTGTAGAGAGAGTGGATGGAGTGACTTTTTTCTCCCCTTCTCAAGATACTTGGTTAGAATCAAGTTGATTTTTCATTCGGTTTATGATGGACAGAACAATGAAGTTCTTCACACTGTGAATAATTGTGGAACTGCCACAGGATGTAGTGATGGCCACTATTTTAGATTCAATAAAACAACGACAAGAACGACACAGTGACAACTTGGTTCTTGAACCTAATCCATTCCTGGGGTCCATTTGACTCCTGAAACCGTTCAAAAACCAAGGCACGGTTTCCAATTGGCTGCAGGAGCTTCCTGCACTCAAGTGGAAGCCGTGTCGGATGTTCGGCTTCTGAAAAACATTTGCAAACCAGAACACTTACTTCCGGGTTTGTGGCATTCAGGAGCCGATTTGTTCGGGAGCCAAGCCGTTCAAGAACCAAGGTACCACTGTAATTGCCATCATCTCTTATTAAACCCGTCCTTGTGAATTGATCAAATTCTCCTTTTCCCCCCATCCTGCCCCCCCCAATGCTTGTAGGCACTGCTCCTCCAAATACTAAATGTTGGGGATAAACAGAAAAGGGGTTCTCCTTTCATCTCCCACTTGTGAGCACCCACTGGATGCAGGATGCTGTATTAAATGGACCTTTTGGTCAGAGCCAGCAAAACAGTTCTCAATTGAGGCTTTCAGTTTCATTTCCAGCATCTGCTCTGTTTTTATTCATTCTCTCTCTCTCTCTCCTCCCCTACCCCTCTCCCCATGATTCACTGGTCCAGCCGAGTTCCCAAGCAGCTTTGTCCAGCCTTTGAGACACAGTCTCTTTTCTCTCTTGCCCTCTGTCCCTGCGCTTCTTAAAGCTGTCTCCTTCCCAGCCACTTGTTCCAGCTGTCCTTGCAGCAGAGCCAAAGATTCGCTTTGGATGGAGCCGCTTGTCCAGGAAGACCCAAAAGAGTGTTGAATTTCTGGCTGACTCAGTACTTCAGGGGCCATCCAAGTCCCTTTGCTCTTTGGCTGGATTCTGTGACACTCATTCCTACCACCACCACCATCACCCAGTCTGCCGGTCTGGATGACCAGGCAAACTTGGAATTGGGAACAGAGTCCTCCGAGGTGATTGAACTGGACAGCAGCAGCACAAAAGTTGGCTGCTTTGCTTTCCCCTCCTCCTCTTCCTCCAATAACCGAGTTGGTTAGTCTGTTCTCATCCCACCTCTGCTCCCCACCCCCCACCCGTCCTTTTCCACGAGTTTTACTCCTTTTAGAGTCAAGAATTACTCATTTGGCTCCTTTCCCTTAAAAGGGTTTCTCCTCTTCTCTTGAGCCCTAGAATTGCAAAAAAATTCAGAAAGGCACAAAGTCCATCAACTGCGGGCTCCTTTATACCTCAGCCTCCCGCCACCACTTCACGCACCGTTTGCCAAAACCACAGGAAATAACTAAACAAAGCGTCCGCAGAGCAAGTACAGTGCTTGCTGTCCTCCTGTTGCCCCTCTTCTGAAGCTCGCTTGGAAGCTACAGCTGAGCCTAGCAAAGCCTGTTCCCTTGGCTGCGCCGTATAATGAAGCTACGAGGCGCACCTCTGTGGGGAAGCAGCTTAGGGGCCCCAGAGAGAATGCCTTCTCCCTGGCCACCCCATGCCCGAGCCTCTGAGGGCAAAGGAACTACCAGGAGGGAGGTCCCTGCTGATCTGACCACCTGAGAGGCTCTGTGGGACAGGAGGCAGCCTTTCATTGGCTCCCATTATGTTTCCGAGCACAATTCAAAGTGTTGGTGTTGACCTTTAAAGCCCTAAATGGCCTCGGCCCAGTATACCTGAAGGAGCCTCTCCACCCCCATCGTTCAGCCCGGACACTGAAATCCAGCGCCGAGGGCCTTCTGGTGGTTCCCTCACTGCGAGAAGCAAAGCTACAGGGAACCAGGCAGAGGGCCTTTTTGGTAGTGGCGCCCGTCATGTGGAACGCCCTCCCAGCAGATGTCAAAGAGATAAAAAACTACCTGACATTTAGAAGACATCTGAAGGCAGCCCTGTTCAGGGAAGTTTTTAATGGGCGACATTATAATGTATTTTTAATCTTTGTTGGAAGCCTCCCAGAGTGGCTGGGGAAGCCCAGCCACATGGGCAGGGTACAAATAAATTATTATTATTATTATTATTATTATTATTATTATTATTATTATTATTTCAGGTATTTGGAGTCTGAGTTGTTTAGGGCTTTAAACACGAAGGTGAGCACCTTCAGTTGGGCTCAGAAATGAACTGGCAACCAGTGCATTTGTTTCAGAACAGGGGTTGCATGAGATCTCAGTGGAACCCCAGCCCGTTCATCTGGCTGCAGCTGCTTTTTGGACCAACCGAGGTTTCTGAATCATCTTCGAGGGCAGCCCCATGTACAGCACATAGTGAAAATCCACTCTGGAAGTTACCTGGCTAAATCAGGTGGTCCTTGTTTGGTCCTGCAGACATTAGAAAAGAGTTTTCTTGTCTTATGGAACAACATGGACACTGCGCCAAAGGGAACATTTCCCTGTTAGAGCCAGAGAGGTCCTTTCCGTCCTTTTGTGTGTGTTTTTTGTTTTTTTTAAATAATATTTATTAAGCTTTTCCAGACAGTAAAAATTACAAAATTATAAATAAGAAAATAAAAATACATAACAATATTAAAAGAGAAAGAAAAAAATACAAAAATAGACAATAAAGAAGAGAATTAATAAAGAGAAAAACAGTCCATATTTTCATGTCATATCTTTCATTTACTTGTTTCCTGACCTCCTCACACCCCCCTTTTCTGTATTCCAGTTCACATAGTTAGTTCAGCAAATCCTTACCCTCTATCATTTATCTTTACTTATTATCTTAACCTTTTATAACTATATATTTCCAACCATTGTCAATCCACATTTACATATTCTTATTCGTCTTTTTACCAATACCGCTTATTTTCAGTCCAACATCACTTCAACATTCATTAATTTTACAGTATTTCTGCAGATAATCTTTAAATTTCTTCCAGTCTTCTTCCACCGCCTCCTCTCCCTGATCTCGGATTCTGCCAGCCATTTCTGCCAATTCCATGTATTCCATCACCTTCACCTTTCCGTCCTTTTGGTACAGCATATATATCTTTTTTCCCAGGCTGGAAGTTAATTATTATTTACTTCAGTCTTCTGTCTAGCTTTGTAAGAAAATCCCATTCCACATAAAAGTGGTTCATCTTTCCTTATTTTAAAATGCATCTCAACTTCTTCTTCTTCATCATTTTATTTGTATGCCGTCTTTCCATAGTTAAAACAATGGTCTAGGCGGCTTACAACATGACAAGATTTACATAATTACCAACGTAACAAAAGTCACAAGCAATAAATAAAACACATCAAAAAGTACCCAACCAAATGGAAAACAATTTCCACATAAATCATAAGATCTAAAACTAAGAATATGGCAGTAGTATCAATCACAATTTAAAATGACATAGATAAAAAATAAAAGCCATTTAAAAAACAAAAATGGAGCCCTCTCTGCCCAGCAGCAGCAGTGGCAGCAGGTCTTTATGGAGCCTGTCAGGCCTTGCCCCAAGCCAGGTGGAGAGAGGCAGGGCAGCCCTGGGCAGCAGGCTTGATTCCCCCCCCCCCTCTTTCAAGCTCCCATTGTGGGTCTTGCCAATTCTGCTGTGCATTTCTAATATTTGAAGAAAAATTATTTGGAATTTGGGGGGAGGAGCCTACTTTTGAAAACAAAAGATTGATGTGACCAAAGATCCCAAATGCACACTTTAGAAAAGATAAGGAGGATAAAATATTCGCTCAATATCCAGCATTCATGGGAAATAGTTGTATAAAACATTACCAGCTTATTTAAACCTGTCACATTTGATAAGAATTATCTCTGGGATATTCATCTGTGCCAATTATCAGCACTTCCATCTGCACATGACTGCAGCTGAATCTTATAGGCCTAATATCGAAGCTGTCCAATTTTTTACCTGGCTCCTGTTTGATTTGTTAGCCCTACGGTGCAGCAAAATGAAACAAGGTGACAGGATGTCAGCCAATAGATGAAGGCAGGAGTTTGATGTCTGAATGATATAAGGAGGCATGGGGAGGGTGGGGGCACAACGGGAGCTCATCTTCAGGCAGCAAAATGCCTTTGGCTAGCTCATTTTCGCTCTCATTTATAGGAATCTTGTGAAGAAGCATCTTCCCAAGAGGACTACGCGAGAAGACCCAGAATCAAAGTATGTATTGTGTCAAGTGCACGTTTAGCTGCAGCGATGCATGAGATATTCTTACTCAGTGCTACACATTTTTGCGGCAAAAGTACTCTGACCACAAA
This sequence comes from Podarcis vaucheri, assembly GCF_965113315.1. NCBI lineage: Eukaryota > Metazoa > Chordata > Lepidosauria > Squamata > Lacertidae > Podarcis > Podarcis vaucheri. The sequence goes on from NC_138755.1 coordinate 9,098,383, forward strand.
AACTTAGGTTAGTGGTTCACAGACTTTTGCGCTAGCAAGCCCTGGCAGGGCCGGCCACCCAAGCAGTCATTCAGGGTGGCAGTAAAAAAGGTAAAGGACCCCTGGGCAGTTTAGTCCAGTCAAAGGTGACTATGGTGTTGCAGCGCTCATCTCACTTTCAGGCCAAGGGAGCTGGTGTTTGTCCACAGACAGCTTTCCGGGTCATGTGGCCAGCAGGACTAAACCGCTTCTGGTGCAACGGGACACCATGACGGTAGCCAGAGTGCACAGAAACGCCATTTACCTTCCTGCCACAGCAGTACCTATTTATCTACTTGCACTGGCATGCTTTCGAACTGAAAAACACTTATGTCCCTATGGAGATGGCAGTCCCGAGATTATCACCCCTCTTTTATTGTCCATTCCGGGTTGCCCAACCACTGCCACTGCTTGATCTTGGCAGATCAAGATGAGCAGGTGACAGCAAAGGTTGCAAGGTTTTTGCTGGGGCAATCAGAATAAGATGAACCATTTGACTATTGATTCAAAACCCCAAAATGTATTTTATATAATTGACTTTTATTTCTATTCTTTGTATATTGCATTGTTGTTTTATTGCTATGGCCGATGGCTGATGCAAATAAAGATTCATTCATTCCCTGCTGCTGGGCACAACCTTCCTGCCTTTCCTCTCCTTTTCAGGTTCTGCCAATATCAGGCCTTCCTTCAGGTGGTGAAGGAGCTGAACGACTTTGCAGGCCAGCGTGAGCTGGTAGCTGAGAACCTTCTAACGCGGATCTGTGTGGAGGTTGCCAAGTACTCGCAGGAGCTCAAACAGGAGAGGAAGTCGGTAAAGTGCTCCCCTGCCTTTGTAGAGTCAAGAAACTCTGCATAGTGGTCAACTGGGGGACCAAATCAGGTTCTGATTCTGCTGCCCAGGGGTCCTGAAGAACAAAACCGTTCAGGTGTACCTCTCTGTGAGGGGCACTTCCTATTTTGCGCTCCCCTGGCTCGCTTGCTGCTTGTTCAGCAGGAGTTGAAGGCATATTGTCCCTGGCCTTTTTGCCTTTGTGCTCGCTTGACCATCTGCATCATCTGGGGAGAGCTTCCATGCTACTTCCAGATGTTCCTGGTGGCTGCTGGCATTGGCGTGGAGATTTTTTATGTACTTACTTACGATGGCCAAGCTCCAAAGAACTGTAAAACTCAGTTCTGTAAGCCCAAGAGGGCTGTAGATCTGTTCTTAGTTTGAGTAGCAGCCACTGCATGCTGTGTGGCAAACTGCTTTCAAAAACTGTTTTTGACTGCTGAGTCCACCATGCCTTATTGTAAAGTACCCCCCCCCCTAAAAAAAACAACCACACCCAATTTTGGTTCATCTGTCACTCTTCCATCAGGAGAGTGTTTGCTAACAGAAAAAGCACAATAAAATAAAACAACAAAATCAATTTGAATAACATAACAAAAAGGGGACACTAAAAATATCACCTTCTTGTTGCTAAATTCTCCATCTGCAGTGTTGACCTTTGAGTCACTGAGGGTTGGGAACTAGGATAATGTTAAAATTAGGCAGGTTTTGGAGAGGAGGGCTAGCAATAGATTCAGGATTTGAAAATATTGTGGCCACTGTGCTCTCTCTACAGCGTGTGTGTTTTAGTCTGTTTTTATTTATTGCAGTATTTCTGTATGACTTTTCAAAATTAAGTTCTATGGAGCAGTCTGCATGACTTCAGCACAGTGGGACTAGTGTACCTGATTAGGAAGTAACCTTGAATTATGAGTAGTTCTGGTTTTTTAAGCTGAGGCATCTCCTTTGAAGCCCATCCCACTCTGTCCCAAAACTCTCTTTTTCAGATTGTAGAGAGTAAGGACTTGGACCTGTTTGGGGCCCCATTTCTTCAGTAAGTTTTCTTAGGGTTGTAGTGTTCTGGTGAAAAGATGGGAAGAATTAGGTAGATCGGGTAGCAGGTAGGTGCAAGAAGACTCTTTTGGTAGTAGCAGGTGGCCTTTTGCTCTTTCTGAGGTACTTCCGTCATCATTTGAAAATGATTGACAGAACTGTTTGGGTTCTGGCAGAAGCATCATGACACTTCTAACAAAGGCTTTCATTCGGTAAACTTTCTCCTTCTCCAGCACTTGCAAGAAGGCCGAAGGGCTCAGCAGCAGCTGGAGAACTCCTTCAAGCAACTTGAAAATGTGAGTTGTTTTCATCTTCAGCCTTGCTCTACATGCGGTGTGCAGAGTCCGAGGCTCATATGCTCGGAAGACCTAAAACAACTTCTGTGGATTTGGCCAGTGTTCGGAGCAGGAACACAGCTGTGGAGGGGTCATTGATCCCTTTAAAATTCTCCAAACATTTAGTGCATGGAAACATCATTTTTTTCCACCAAGAATGTTTCCTCTGTCCTTTTTTCAAAATTACATTTGGGGATGACAGATGGAGGAAAGCAAGGAAGAGGACAGAATCCAATGCACATGGAGAGAGAGAGGGGAATGCACAAGCTGTGGAACTGGCTTTATTATGGCATCAACCATAGAATCTCCTGTGTTACCTTTGGAAGTCTCCAAGAACTTCTCAACTTTTGTAAATCATCGGGGGGGGGAGGGGGCGGGGAGATCCTAGCTTGGGCTATGCAAGAACAAATCTTTATGAGCAACAGAGGCGCAAACTCCCCAGAAACAAAACTGAACCCATCTCTGGCATTGTCGCTAGCACTTTGTTCTTGTTGCATGAAGAGTTTTAAGAGAAGATTTCAAAGAAGGTGCAATAGAATGATGTGCAAATGAGCCAAGACTGAAACCTTGGAAGACCACAGGGATCTCTTGTCAACCTGTAAATGTTTTTCAAGAGCCCTTTGTAGGGGTGTGCATGCATTTCTCAAAAAGAAATAGTATACTTGCTCAAGTTTCCCTTAAAGCAGAACAAAATCATATTATAAGACCTTGCATACATTGAATGTCCTTCCTGCATACATTCACACGCAGGCACACTCAGTTTTTACATGTGAGTGTGCATGCACTTGCCAAAGTCAGTTCCTGCCTTCCCTATTTTGGCTATACAGTGCCTCCATTGTGATTCACCTTCCTACGTTCTACAAGGCACAAACACATTGTTGTGTTTATTTTTCCCCACATTAATTAGTGGGGGGAATTGTTTGTGGGCTTTGTTTTACTTTAGAGTCCAGTTTAGACTATTCAGTGGGCTGAATTTTGAGCCCTGCCTTAAGCATAACCTTGAACGTGGAGACAGTCTGGAAAGACAAATCTTAAGTGGCTTTCCAGTTGGTGAACTTCAGTGAAGCTCTTGCTGTCTAAACTGGGAAAGGTCACCTGTCCATTCTCCACCTCTCCCCTCCCTGTCCACTGGGGTACAATCAATTGTACCTGAATTACCCCCACCCCAATAAATTATGCCATCTGTCCCCCCACCCCCAAATAAAAGGTGAGCTCGCTTTTTTAATAGCTTCTTTCAAAGCCTCAGCAAGCTTTGAAAGTAGCTCCATAGACCGTGTACACAAACAGCCTTTCCACCCACTCCTTTTCCAGTAAATGTTTGCATGTGTCACTTAATTGTAAGCCTGCAGCCAGAGTCTTTTTTAGTCTTATTGATTGTACTGCACCTTGTTTTGAAAGCCCGTTATACATAACAATCTGTTAACCCCTCCTCCCATTTCCAGCTTTTATTTGAAAGCCCAGAATGGGGCAAACAAAACGGGAGCACTTAACAGGTGGTGTGATATAATCCTGCCTGTGAAACCAAGAGATCTCATCGCCTAAGTGCGAGTGATGCTCATGTCTGTATCCTTGCAAGAGAGATATGTCATCATCTAATGCTTTGCATCCAAATGGATGTAGCCTTTTGTTAGGCTTGCTGTTGTGGGCATCCCTCACTCTCAAAGACTCTCTCTCTTAACCGCAGAGCAAACGCAAGTTTGAGCGAGACTGCCGAGAGGCTGAGAAAGCTGTGCTGACTGCCGAGAAACTGGACCAGGACATCAATGCTACCAAGGCAGATGTGGAGAAGGTCAGTGCTTTTGAATAAGAGTGTGCCACTGCTCCCCATCCCTAATAATGTTTAGGAGGGTATCAGAGTTCTTCTGCAATGGAAGTCATGACGGATCTCCTGAGTCCCTTGTTTGCTTGTGCCCCGTAACTGACCACCTACCCCTTGCTTTTGCTTATGAAAGCTTTCTAAGCAAACCACAGCTTCTTTCTCACGTTAGCCATTAAAGCCAAGACGTCATCTTTTGGGGGGATAGTGGGTGGGTGGGTATGGAGGACTCCCTGGTCCTGAATGGGGTAACTGTGCCTCTGAATGACCAGGTGTGCAGCCTGGGAGTCATTTTGGACTCACAGCTGTCTATGGAGGTGCAGGTCAACTCTGTGTCCAGGGCAACTGTTTACCAGCTTCATCTGATACGCCAGCTGAGACCCTACCTGCCTACAGACTGTCTCATAAGAGTGGTGCATGCTCTAGTTATCTCCTGCTTGGACTACTGCAATGCACTCTATGTGGGGCTACCTTTGAAGGTGACCCGGAAACTACAACTAATCCAGAACGCTGCAGCTAGACTGGTGACTGGGAGTGGCTGCCGGGACCACATAACACCGGTCCTGAGAGATCTCCATTGGCTCCCAGTACATTTCTGAGCACAATTCAAAGTGTTGGTGCTGACCTTTAAAGCCCTAAATGGCCTTGGCCCAGTATACCTGAAGGAGCATCTCCACCCCCATTGTTCAGTCCAGCGCCGAGGGCCTTCTGGCGGTTCCCTCACTGCAAGAAACAAAGTTACGGGGAACCAGTCAGATAGTTGTTTATTTCCTTGACATCTGGTCAGAGGGCATTCCACAGGGCAGGTGCCACTACCGAGATGGCCCTATGCCTGGTTCCCTGAAACAGGAGCATGCACCACTCTGGCGAGACAGTCTGCAAGACAGTCCTACGGTTTACATCTTGTGGTTTGTTTGGGAGAGCTAAACCCACAAGCCTAGGTTTGGATGACTTACTAAGCCCAGGGGCAGGGAACCTTGGTTCCCCCTAAATTTTGCTGGGCTCCCTTGATCCCTGAGCACTGGCCATGTTAGCTGGGGCTGGTAGGAACTGGATTCCCTCAGCGCCTGGAAGGGCCACAGATTCCCCACCTCTGCTGTAGAGCTGACTGTAACCAAAGTGTTTCTGCTGATCCATTTCCCCTTACCTTCTCCAGGCGAAGCAGCAGGCAAACCTGAGGAGTCATATGGCTGAGGAGAGCAAGAATGAATATGCTTCATATCTGCAGAAGTTTAACCACAATCAGAGCCAGTTCTACTTTTTGGAGATGCCACAGATCTTCAATGCAAGTCTCTCTAAGCAACTTCCTAACATTTTAGTTTAGAGTTTTCTGCAACTCCCTTTACCCTAAGCCGTCCTTCAAAGTAGCCCTCAACAAACAATAAAAAGCCGTAGAACATTTTAAAATAAACCTTGCTCTATAAAAATCAACTATCTAGTGATTCTTCTACGTGAACCAACCTGATTTGCAGTTCCACACTAATACACAGATCAGAATGCAATCATCCTTCTGCCCTTCTCAAAATTTTGCGATACAGTTCTCTGCTCAAAGAAACATAACAAAATGCATGTATAAGTTTTAAATGCATCCCAAAAGCATATTTGTGGCAGGTCATGGGGGAAATAACAAAATGCAAATTTTAATGCAGGGTTTTGTTGTTGTTTTTTAATCACATACTGATGTGGAAACAGGGCAGAACATACTTAAGAACAAACACGTGTGAAACTAGCATGAACCAGAAACACACTCTGATCTTTCCATCCCTGCAACAAGGGGTAAACGTAACAGCTCTAAAAACTAGCTGTCCAGCAGCAGCAGATTGGGACCAGCGAACGACAAGGATTGCTAAAAGCTGGAGGAAAAGATAGACCTGCCTCAGGTCACCTAAAATGAAGCAAGCGCCATGGAACTTTCAGAAAAGGGAGTTCCATAAAACGAGAGCTTCTCCTAGAACAGCTCTTTTTGTGGCTCCTCCTTGTGGAATATTTTCTCTCTCTCTCTGACTTCAGATATTGGATAGGCTCTCAGCCTTCCCCCAGAAGAAAATAACTTGGCAGTGTAGGTCATTGGAGACCTATAACACATGTCTTCGTCAGGAAGTTCACCTTGGGCCAGTGCAGCCTTGTTAATCTCTGCTCTGTGGGGAAGGCTTCTAGCATTTGTGGGAAAAGGGGCTGGTTGAGAATGTGGAAAGATCCCATGACAAAGAAAGCAGGAACCTCCTCTCTGGAGGTAATGGAGGAAGGTGGGAGGGTTATTAACCTTTCCTAACTTCACAAGTGCCATTCCTGGGGTGGGCTTTAAAAAAAAATATTCCTTGAACATTATTAGGGCTGCCACACAAAGTATTCAGGCTGCAATTGTGTACATACCTACCTGAGAGTAAATTCCAAATTGAGCTGAATGGGACTAACGTCTGAGTAAGGCATGCATTGGATCCTTTTGTTAATTGATTAACCGTCTGCTTTAAAACCTAAAATTTTAAATTTGCTTTTGTGTACTACCAGAACCTCAGTAATAAGGGCCTTTTTGAGATAACCTGACAACAGACCATAGCTACCCTTCTTAAAAAGGAAAGGCGGTTTTAAAAGGGTTTCTTATTCATTTCCCACTGCCTCATCAGAAAAACTTTAAAAACATAGCTTAGAAAATAAAGAAGGCAGTTTATTGCTTCATCGATTAAAATTGATCCTTGCCAGTTTGCAATCAACTGATGATAGTCCTGAAAATGCTAGAAAATGCACTCACACCCTTGTTGTCCCGTTACCTAAAATCTTTTTATCTGGAGACAACTGGGAAGTTGAGTCTGGATGCTATTGCATTAGAACAAACCCAAATACGAAGAACAGGCAAGAAAAACTGATGAGTTATGTGGAGTTGGCGAAGCTGACAGACAGACTTCGGGAAAAGGACAGTAGGGATTTTGAAAAAGAGTGGGAACCTTTTATATCATATTTGCAGAAACAAAGAAAGAATATTGACCTGATGGTAGGATTTAAATAAACATTCACAACCTTATGGATAGGGAACAAATAATGTAATAAAAGGGAAAATAATGATATTCATAGAAAATAGCAGAATATACTAAATGAGATTAATAAATCAGAAATGGAAGCTGAGGGAAGTCCAAAAGGGGGGAGGAAGAGATGTTATGTAAGTTGAATATTATAAGTATATTTGTAATGAGAGAAAAGAAAATTAATTTTAAAAGTTTATTTTTTTAAAAAAGAACAAACCCAAATGCAGCTATTATAACAGGCATTTTTTAGACGGCATTGTGACATTTTAAAATTTTCACCAGCCTTCCCAGTGCCACATGCCTTGCTGACTGCAAGGAACAGAGGCTTGATAACCAGACGGGCCTCTTCGTTTTGTGGGTGATGTGGGTTCTGGTAGGACGGGGGTGCTGAGGGGATCCTAGCTCCCTGTGAGGAACCTTCCCTCTCTAATCCTCAAGTCCTGATTGTCCCTTTTGTGTGTGTTGCTCCCTTCCTTCCCCCCATTCCTAGAAGCTGCAAGAGATGGACGAGCGGCGGACACTGCGCCTCAAGGAAGGCTACAGCGTTTTTTCAGAGACGGAGCAGCAAGTTATGCCCATTATTGGGAAGTGCCTGGAGGGCATGAAGGCAGCAGCAGATGTGGTGGATGAGAAGAACGTAAGTGCCTCCCAGATAAGTTGTAACATTTCCCCTGTGTACTGCAGAAAAGTTGGTGTGCTGTCAAATAACCGCTGTAGTCTATGCATAGGTAATAATAATAATAATAATAATAATAATAATACCGTATTTTTCGCTCTATAACACGCAGATTTTTTCTCCTAAAAAGGAAGGGGAAATGTCTGTGCGTGTTATGCAGCGAATGTGTGGTCCCTGGAGCCGAAAAATAAGGCAAAAATCAAACCGCGCTTCAGGGAGAAGGGAGCTCCGTGAGACAGGAAGCTGTTGCTTTCCTGCATTCTGCCTCAGGGTCTTTCTGCCCTCCCTGCTCTGTTTCCTTGCTGTGTTTGCTCAAACGGAACAAAGAGCAGGGAAAGCCCCTCCCCTCCAGGCAAGTAGAGAGGAAAGCAGAGCGTCGCTCTATCCTGTCCCTGCTCCGGAGGGAACAATGTATGTGAAGGGAAGAGAGATTACAGGTTCGGCTTAAAATTCTGATTTGACTTCCTGCTTTTTGTTTTTGGAGACACACAGCATTCAAATATGCTTTCTTCCATTTAAAAGGATGAAATCCTTAAACAGTGGCTGGCTTGTGTGGGTGGGTGGGGGGAAACTTTTGCCTTCCTTTCCTCACGTTATAGCCCTCTCCTGCATTCTTAGCCTTCTGTGTTTTTCCTTCCCTCCCCACTTAAAATGTGGTTACAAAGCATGGATCCACATGGATCCTCAGGATCTTTGCATTGGGTCACCCCAAATTCACCATCAGAGCACACAGCATGTCCATGGCTACAGCCTGCCCCCCCAAAATCACACACCCATTGTTGCCTGGGGCTGCAATGGTGCAAAAACGTGGTTACAAAGCATGGATCCACAGGGATTCTCAGGATTTTTGCATTGGGTCACCCCAAATTCACCATCAGAGCACATAGCATGTCCATGGCTACAGCCTGCCCCCCCCCAAATCACGCACCCACTGTTGCCTGGGGCTGCAATGGTGCAAAAACGTGGTTACAAAGCATGGATCCACAGGGATTCTCAGGATTTTTGCATTGGGTCACCCCAAATTCACCATCAGATCACATGTCTGTGGCCACAGCATGAAGCACAAAAATGATACGTCCACTGTTTCATTCAGAATATTTTTTCCCTTGTTTTCCTCCTCTAAAAACGATGTGCGTGTTATGGTCAGGTGCGTGTTATAGAGCGAAAAATACGGTAATTTATTTATACCACGCCCTTCTGGCTGGGTTTCCCCAGCTGCTCTGGGCGGCTTACAAAATAGATAAAACATAATAAAGCATCAAACATTAAAAACTTCCCGATACAGGGCTGCCTTCAGATGTCTTCTAAAAGTTGGATAGTTCATTATCTCCTTGACATATGAAGGGAGGGTGTTCCACAGGACGGGCACCACTACCAAAAAGACCCTCTGCCTGGTTCCCTGTAACTTCACTTTTTGCAGTGAGGGAACCAGCAGAAAACCCTCAGAGCTGGACCTCAGTGTCCAGGCTGAGTGATGGGGGTGAAGACGTTCCTTCAGGTATACCTTGGTTCTCAAACAACTTGGAACCCAGACACTGTAAACCCTGAAGTAAGTGTTCTGGTTTGCGAACTTTTTTTTTTTACTCACATTTCAGTTCACAATATGATCTCTGAAAGGCAGGCTTTACTTGGTAGTTACATAAGGAAAGAGTGAGTTTGTCTCATAGAGAGACTGAACACACGTGCTGCTGGCTGAGAGCCAGCAGACAGCAAAATTACATTAATAGAACAGAATGGCTGCAGGAGAGCAGCGTGGCAGCAAAAGATCATCAAGAGAGCGATAAGAGACAAGACAAACTGAGAAAATGGCTGCATGGCTCTTTTGTGGAGTCAGCCAGAGCAATGGCCACATGCAGGAAGAGGAAGCTCCAGACCAGTGGAACAGGAAGTTACACTGACTGGATGTCCCCCTGCTTGTGCCCACTCTAGGGAAATAAGGAGTGTTGCATTTGACCGTACCAATGGATTACATCCCACAAACTCGGTGTACTCTCAAACTGTCACAAAATTTCTGCCATATCCTCTTCGGGTCCTCAGCAGGACTGATAATGGGTGTCCCCAACCCCATCTCGTTTGTATTGTGTTGGCTCAGCAGCACAACTGGCCTGGAGGTGGTTCTGTTCCTCAAGGTCACTCAGAAGGATGTTCTTCTCCCGTAGGATTCCCAGATGCTGATTGAACTGCACAAATCGGGCTTTGAGAGGCCAGGAGACATGGATTTTGAAGACTTCAGCCAACCCATCAATCGTACCTCATCAGACAGCAGCCTTGGCAACCCCCGCGGCACCCTCGATGGTCGCCTGGACCCCCGCCTGCTGGTCAAGAGCAAGGGGAAGCGCTGGCCCTTCAGCAGGAAGAACAAGGTGAGGACTGGCATGGAGGGCCGGGGGCAGCCTGGAAAAGGGTGGTCGGGAAGCAGGGTGGATAAAAATCAATGATTTAAAAATAAATTTAAAAATTCAGATTTTTAAATTGGATTTTTTTAAAATTTAAATTGGATTTTTCAAATAAAATGCTTTTGGAGGAAAAATCTTTCTAAAGATAGTTTTCTATTTAAGTTACATTACAGCCCACAGGCTATTCATCAGGAAATAAGGATTTGTTTTAAGTTTTTCATATGTGCTAAAACTCAGTCTAAGCCTCTTCTTCTTCTTCTTTTTTTAAAGAATTTGTTTAACTACATCAGTTAACATGGATACATATGCTATAGTTACTGTTTTAGTTAAATAAATTGTTTAAATTGTTATTAAGGAAACGATCGTTTTTCTTCTTCCAATAAAGTATAGCAGAAAAGTTGTCTCCAAATATAAACAGTTAACTTTTTAAACCTCACAATAATTTCATAACTATCTGTCTATGTATTTCTAATAGCAGAACCAAATCAGTAATTTTTTATATAACTGTAAAAACTACTATGAAAATTTATTATTCCAAAAATGAAACCTTCATCTGGTTGTAAATATTAAATGATTTAAATCAAGTCTTACTGACTAGTGCAGGCTTCCTCAAACTCGGCCCTCCAGATGTTTTTGGCCTACAACTCCCATGATCCCTCGTTAGCAGGACCACTGGTCAGGGATGATGGGAATTGTAGTCTCAAAATATCTGGAGGGCCAAGTTTGAGGAAGCCTGGACTAGTGATTTAAATCATGATTTAAATAGTGATTTAAATCAATTTGATTTAAATCAAATCCACCCTGCCAGGAAGTATTGTCCTTCTGCCCTCAACCCATTGGCCCTCAGGCTTAAGGGATTCCCATAGCTACCAGGTTCTGTTCACAGATCAGATTGTGAAGTGTGATTGAGTAAAATTGGGGGAAGAGATTGGGGAGAAGAGGGGTGATCACCACAGTGTTCATCTCCTGGGTTCCTCTCCAGAGTCCTGGATCTCCAGCAGGTTGCCCCCTTTGACCTCATGCCTTCCTCCCTGCCTCTGCCACTTTGCTCGTCTGCCAGATGGCAGCACGACAGGCAAGCTAGCAAATGCCATGATTTTGCATCTCCCTCCATGTCATTCCACTTTCTGGCTGCCCTCTCCCGTCTCCTTTCCGGCTGCTTCTACTAGTCCTTAACAAAGAGGTTTCTCCTCTAACTTTCTGGGCCTGACCAATGCTTCCCCAAAAGTGGTTTTCTTGCAATAACTAATGGTAGTCACCTCTGCCTTTGGAAGGTCGTAACTTGGCTATCCCTTCCTTCCTGTTATTCAGCCACTGGCCAGGTCAGCCTCCTGCCCTTCGTGTCACCCGGGCTCTCTGCTATGGAAGCCTTGGATCTCTGCCTCTGGAACCTGCTATTCTCACTTCCAGCTGCCCCTGTCACTCAGAGGAGGGCGTTCCTCTTCCCTACAGTCCCTAGCTGACCCCTGTGTTTGTATTATGGAGATGGTTATGGCATAGGCCCAAGATCTGCTTCAGCAAGCCCTCACATTTCTAGCTAGTTTTCTCCAGAGGCTCCTTTATAACTTGTGCACAGGCTGTTCTTTCGCAAAAAGCTCATTTTAGCAAGGCCTTCCTTCCTTCCTTCCTTCCTTCCTTCCTTCCTTCCTTCCTTCCTTCCTTCTCCCACCTGAACAACTTCCTCGGGTGCTGTGAAGATTCCTTTCTCCTGCTTTCATCTTAAGCTGCCCTTCGTTTTGCTCCCTAACTCTTCTGCTGCTAGATCTGGGCTGTGAACTCTCCTTAGCCACATCTGTCCTGTAAATCTTGCAGTGCATATGTCACAGGAGAGCCAGATTCTGCTGCCTTGGCTCACATCTGTTGCTGGCCTCTCCGTTTCCTTGCATCCCTTTTTTAAAAAAATACTGTGTAATTTCTTCCATGTCCTGTGTGATGCCTTGCTTCTTGCTTCCTGTTCTTCCTGTTTTCTCCTTGCGTAGCCACGAGTGTCTTCTAGTTGGGGAGGAAATCAGAGCACTAACTCTGTTGACCTTGGGTCTCTGGTTGTTGTTGGGCTACAACCCCCCACCCCCTCACCATCCGCTATGCTGGCTGAGGAAGATGGGAGCTGTGGTCCAGGATCCAATGTTTCTCTAAGAGAACTTGCCAGGCCCCTTTTTAGCTCATGTGGGACACCCAAAAGATCTTCAGTGATAGCCCCTACTTCTTTTGCTTCCTGCATCCGGGAGGTGAGGGGGCAAAGGCCGTTCATAATCTCAGCGAAGCCTTGTTTTCCTTCCGTCATGTGTCCCACACCGGTCTGATAGTTCTTGCCTCTCATTTACCGCCCCCCTCCCGGCAACAGTGCTTTGAGATGCTGACTTCTGAGCCAAATGAGGGTGTGCATGCCAAAATCCCAGCATTCCCTTGATCGATAAAGTCTCTTAGATTCTGGCTTGCTGCCTTTAAGCCCCACTGCCCGGTGCCAATGCTTTTCACAGCATATATATTGCCTTTATTCCCCATCTTTCTTCTGCCGTGGAACCTAAGGCAGCAAACAGGGTTTTTCCAAGGCGGTCTCCCATCCAGTCCCCGACCAGACTCTCACCCGCTGAGCTTCAGCAAGTTTCTCTTCCTAGCTTGCGCAGGGCTCCCGAGCTTTTTGCAACTCCCCCATGGCAAGGTGCAGCCACGCCGGAATGAGTCTGATGCAATTCCTCAGCCGCGACTCTTCCAGCTGTTGCAAACCAAGTGCCAATTTTGCGCAGCTCCACAGGAAGCTGCTGTCGGGGTGGGGTGCTCCCCTGAAGCGACTGCATGCTGCTTTCTCATCTTGATTGGCAGCGTGGCCTTCAGAGGCGCAGGGAATTTGGGTCCAGCTCCGAGGAATCCCTTGACCGCCATGTGACTCATTCCAAGAGAGATGAAGGTTGTGTGTTTTCGTCAGGGTGCTCTCAGTAAAGCAAGGCTGATTCCACCCTGTGATGGGGTACTCAGCAACACAAAGCAACATTTCAAGGGGGAAGGGTCCATTGGGAGGAGCGGTGAGTTGCATGAGCTTGGAAGGCTCAATTTGAAACAGGGAGAGCGTGGGTTGGGGAGTGGAAACGGTGGCTCCCTCAAAGCATTCAGTGCTACTGAATTCCCTGGTCTTCAAAAATGGTTTTTAAAGGCTGATCGCCGAAGAATTGATGCTTTTGAATTATGGTGCTGGAGGAGACTCTTGAGAGGCCCATGGACTGCAAGAAGATCAAGCCTATCCATTCTTAAGGAAATCAGTCCTGAATGCTCACTGGAAGGACAGATCCTGAAGCTGGATCCTGAAGCTCACTGGAAGGACAGATCATGAAGCTGAGGCTCCAATACTTTGGCCACCTCATGAGAAGAGAAGACTCCCTGGAAAAGTCTCTGATGTTGGGAAAGATGGAGGGCACGAGGAGAAGGGGACGACAGAGGGCGAGATGGTTGGACAGTGTTCTCAAAGCTACCAGCATGAGTTTGACCAAACTGCGGGAGGCAGTGGAAGACAGGAGTGCCTGGCGTGCCCTGGTCCATGGGGTCACGAAATTGGACACGACTAAACAACAACAATTTTGTGCCCCATTCCTTCAAACCTCATACTCCCATGGTATTGCAGGTTAGGGCCAACCCTTAAATCATGGGATCGGTGACCAGGAATTTCAGGATTGGGGGGGGGGCAATATCTAAGGACATGTTTGAATGAGATGGCTACACAGAAAGCCAGCTTTGCATCTTGGCATGACTCTGCAACTCCCTCTCTCTTTTTCATACTGTTCGTGGTGGTGAAGTGTTGCTCTACATCTTGTGCTGTTGCCTCCTGCCTCTCCCCCCCCCCCACTTCCCCATGTATTCTTGGTGGTGGGGCTTTTATTACAGTGCATTCCTGTTATATTGGGCACACTGGATTGCTATTTGTTGTCTTGTCAGGTGGTTGAGGTAGGAGAACTTAGCCATTGCTTCTCAGGGCAAATGGTTTCTAAAAACGTTTGGCCAATGTGTTGCTCTCCATTGTAAGAATGTACCGTATAGATGGAATGTACTGTAATTTTTGTTGTTGTTGTGTTTTGGGGGGTGGGGTTTTTTTTTGTGTGTGTGTCTCTGTGTGCCTTTTTATTTTCTTACAGAGTTTTCTCCATTCTTTTGTGTTTCGTTTCCTGTTCATGACCCTTGTCTGTCGCTAGCTTCCACCCCCTCCCCTCTCTCCCTTAAGTTGCCCTTCCTCCTCCACTTCTTCCCCTTCCTCATCTGCCATCAATGGACCTCCATCCCCCAAATTCACCCGTGACCCCCTGTCTTACTGTTTGAACGAGATCAATAAGACAGTCAAACCCCGCATCACGTCCTTCCGCAGCCTCAAACGGGGGGTAAGTGGACAATTGCTCTTTGCTAAACCAGCATCACGTGCCTCCTGCCAGTCGTAGTTTTGGTGCTGAGAAGACACTTTTTAAAAAGCCAGAATCCTAGATCACCTATTCGTTTCAAAGCAGCCACTGTTTGCCAATACACTGAATATGGAAAAGAGACATTTCAAATTTGAATATGCAGTCAGTCTATCCATTGTCTGTTTTTGGTGCAGCTGGTTATGCTGCTTTCTTGACCTCAGGTCTGACATACACCTATAAAATGTCTTAAAGACAGATATTGCCCCTCCCTCTTCCATTCTGACCCATAGAGCCTCTGATAACATGGAGTCTTGCAAGGGCAATGAGGTCCATTGAGCTCAGATACTAGCACAAGTGACTTCAGACGATAGCTTAGTGTGTTTGCCTGAGATTTGGGTTATTGACTTTTTAGCTGTGCTGTATTATTATTTTTTATTTATTTATTTATTTATTTATTTATTTTATTTTATTTGCACAGACCAAAACAAGAACTAGTTTTAGCTCCAATGAACTGGCAGTCGTAGTCCACGCATGAATGTAGTTTCAAAGACTTGCACTTTCCAATCTTACACACCTAAAGCATTCTTATGCACGCTTCCACAAAATCATGCCAAAGCAGTTCACAGTAAAAGTGGGAGGAAGACAAGGGTTTAGTTGCTGCATTTCTTAGGTGCTGTGGGTTCAGGTCTAAGATAAGGTGGCTTTTGCTTGGGAACTTGTTACAAGCTTAGGTAGTGGGAGAAATCGGAAGGCACTCTTCTTCCCAAAGCAACACCCATCAGTTCTTATCAATCAGTCTGCACAATTCAGGCCACATTTATACCAAAAAAGCAGATGAGCAAGTGTGCTGGAAGACGACGCTTATGGAGCAAATAACTGGCCATTTGTGCAGTTGAGTCGAATTACACTCTGTAGAAGGAAGGCAAGCACACTCCCTGCCTTGCCTCTGTCACTGCCAAGCAGCCCCAGGGTAGATTGTCTTTCAGCCTTGGTGCGACTCCGATTGTGGTCCCTTGTTTTAGAAAGACCTACGGATCATGGAATTGGAAGGGGCTCACAGCCGGCTGTGATAATCTGTAGTTGTCTAACAAGGTCATAGATGCCTTGGCTTGCTTTTCTGACTAGATCTGGTGAGGGTGCCTGTTGCCCCTCTGTTCTGACCCTTACAGCGCACAGTAGAGAATGAATGACACAAGGGTGGAAAAGAAGGCTGCTGCATTTTCACCCTGGCTGTGTGCTAAGAAGTCCCCAGTCTGGATCTAACCCTGGCCTTCACTAATTGGTCTTATGCAATCCATGCACCACTCAGGCTCAAACTACACGTGTTGCTTAGTGGCGTGGGGTTTTCCCCTCCCAATTTATTTATTTGCCCTCCAAAGCTGTGGGGTAAGACGGGAGTTTGGAGTGGAAGATCATACAGGTGGGGGAGGGGTTTGCTTATTCCTTTCCACTTTTCCTGTCCCGAGTCACTCCCCAGTCACTTTCACCCCACGGAGGGGAAAGGTACAGGTGGTCTAGCTTACAGGTTTGCCATAAGAACTGCTGAAATAATGCTATGAAGTTCTTTGAATGCTCAAAAGCACTGTTGATTATTTCTGGTGGACCTGCCCTAGTGCCCTATACATAGAGCTGGGTGTTGGGATGCGTCCAAAGGAATGGGGGCAATTGGCAGGCCCCTGGCTGGCTCCAGCCCACCGGCTGGCAGCTCGGCAAACTCCGGTCCTTGGATCAGCTTATAACTGCGACATGAGTTTCATGAAACCTTCAGAAACTGAGCACGCAAGCCAGCAGAGATAAGAACTCTTCGCAACAGAAGGGCAGATTAGAGGCTGTGTAAAGCGTATTTAGGGACGCGGGTGGCGCTGTGGGTTAAACCACAGAGCCTAGGACTTGCTGATCGGAAGGTCAGCGGTTCGAATCCCTGCGATGGGGTGAGCTCCCGTTGCTCGGTCCCTGCTCCTGCCAACCTAGCAGTTTGAAAGCACGTCAAAGCGCTGCTCTGGTTTGCCAGAAGTGGCTTAGTCATGCTGGCCACATGACCCGGAAGCTGTACGCCGGCTCCCTCGGCCAATAAAGCGAGATGAGCGCCGCCGCAACCCCAGAGTCGGCCATGACTGGACCTAATGGTCAGGGGTCCCTTTACCTTTTTAAAGCGTATTTACAGGCATTTTATTGAGCATCAGGACAGAGGAAAAACATGTCTGCTCCCCTCCGTGTCTAAGCAAACAGCATAAGCAAAAGCTATACACAAACGCAAATTCCCAGCAAGCTGTGCTGTGCTGGTGTGTATTCAGGCATGTGACACACAACAATCCACACATCTGTTTTAAGGTGGAACGGAATATCAGTATCCTAACACTGGGCAGGGCAAGCAAGATCTGCAGCAGGGGCTGTGAGGCTTTAGGGCAGGGGCCGGGAAATTTTTTTAGCCACGGGCCGGTCCACTGTCCTTCAGACCCTGAGGCAGGCCAGAGAAGCGGCACCGGGGGGCTGGAAGAAGAGGTGAGGGGGGCAAGTAGTCCTCCTCCCCACTCCCAGCTTCTGCGCTTACCTTCCCAGGGACTGCCGCTGCTGCCACCACTACTGCCACTGCTGCTTCTCATGGGTGGACAGAGTGAGCTCATCCACTCCACTCTTTGGCCCACAGGAGTACCAGGGCAGTGGCGGCGGCACTGGAGGGAAGATGAGCAGCGCGAAAGGGCTGGCTCCAGAGAGGGGCTGCTTAAAATAGCGCTCAGCCCAGCCCCCTTCCTCCTCTAGGCAGGGCAGGGAGAAGCCTGGAGGTGGCGCTGCAGTGTGTGAGGGAGACAGGGGAAATGGAATGGCGCAAGGGGGGAAATGGTGCAGCCCAAAGGAACAGAATCCCCACGCTGATCCACAGACAGTCTGCGGGCCAGATCCTGAAGGTAATTGGGCCTGATCTGACCTGCAGACCTTAGTTTGCCGACCCCTTCTTTAGGGCCTGGGATCATTGCTGCCTGCAAGCTGTCGGTGGTCCTTTCTGTGCCTGGGGGTGTGCTAAATGATGTGCCCTAAACCACAGATGGGCTGGACAGATTAGGTGGACAAGGGAAGAGGCAGGGGTTGGGGTCAGTAGGGCAATGCGCATAGAGGCGCCTTAAGGGCACCAGTCCCATTCACATGTGTGTCTTTTCCTGCTGCCAGACTGTGATCACGGAGGACTTTAGCCATCTGCCTCCAGAACAGAGGAGAAAAAAGCTCCAGCAGAAGATTGAAGAAAGGAATCGGGAGCTGCAGAAAGAACTAGATCAGAGGTCAGAAACCGAAAACCACCATCCTTTTCGCTTGTTAGGCTCTTAAGATGGGATTTGTGTGGTCTAAGCGGTGCTTAAAATTAGCTCTTGGCAGTTTTAAATATATATATATATATACACCATATTTTTTGCACCATAACACTCACTTTTTCCCTCCTAGAAATTAAGGGGAAATGTCTGTGCGTGTTATGGAGGAAATGCCTACGGGTGGCATGCCTACGGATTTTCCTCCTCTAAAAACTATGTGCGTGTTATGGTCGGGTGCGTGTTATAAAGCGAAAAATACGGTATATGTTGAGATTTCAGTATTTGAATCTTTTCAAAATCTGTAATTAAACTTGATAGTTAATAATGGTTTATAATACTGTATCCATGAACAATCTAGCCTTCAGTGTTACCGACACCAGGCTTAGCCCAAGCAGTTTTACTCCCTCTCTTACTGTAGTGCAAGGCCACTATCTCATCGGTCTTTTCCAAACAGCCAGGCGGGGTCCGCTGAGAACACTTGACTTGGTAAAAGGCCAAAAAGTTCATTGCTTGTCGGTTGCTATCTGCCATAGGGCAGGATCCTGGCCTGACTGCATTGGCTGCCCATCAGTTTCCAGGCCCTATTCAGAGTTCTGGTTTTGACCTACAAAGCTTTAAAAGGCTCAGGGTCTCCAAGACCGCCTCTCCCCATATGAACCTAGCTGGACCCTGAGACCATCCTATGAGGCCCTCCTTCGTGTGTCTCCTCTTCGAGAGGTCCAGAGGGTGGCAACATGAGAGCAAGGCCTTTTCTGCAGTGGCTCCCCGTTTGTGGGATGCTCTCCCCAGGGAGGCTCGCCTAGCTGCGCGAAACATACTTTTTTCTCCCATGCCTTTAGCTGATCAAACAATCCAAGGCCTTTCAAACTGCTTATTTTTGGTTAGTTTGTTACTATCAGTGCCTTTCCCCCTAGAAAAATAGGTGCCAGTACTCACCATGAAGTAGTTACAGTAAGTGCGACACTGAGAGAGAAAGAGAGGTGTGTGCCGGTACTGTGTACCCTTGAATAACCCCTGAAAAATAGCCCTGGTTACTAGGATAAATATTTTTTGTGTTTTTATATTGTGATCCTCAGATGAAGGGTGACATAGAAAATAAATGAATAATATAGGGGTTTTAACGCTGTGCAAAATTTGTCATTATTTTGCTTTTGTGTAGAAATCCTTAATCATATGAAAGGTGATATCATGGATGCTTTTGTGGAGGGCCTTCTCGGTGGTGGCGCCTGCCCTGTGGAACGCCCTCCCACCAGATGTCAAGGAAATAAACAACTACCTGGCTTTTAGAAGACATCTGAAGGCAGCCCTTTTTAGAGAAGTTTTTAATGTTTGATGTTTTATCGTGTTTTTAATATTCTAAATTAGGAGCCGCCTAGAGTGACTGGGGAAACCCAGCCAGATGGGTGGGGTATAAATAATAAATTATTATTAGTAGTATTAGATTCCTGCATTGCAGGGGTTGGACTGGATGACCCTCGGGGTCCCTCCCAACTCTACAGTTCTATGACCCATGAAAATTAATGCCGTCATAAATTTGTTTAGTCTTTTACGGTGCTGCAAGATACCGTAATTTTTGCTGCCATTTGCTGGATCAGACTCTGGAGATCATTGTTTGAGCTTAAGCTTCCTCTGTAGATTATGCCCTTCATTTCCTTCTGACCTCGCTGCCCTGGTTTGCATGTCATGATTAGCCACGGTCTAGTGTCTTAAACCATTGTTGAATCGTGAGCGTGGCTCTCCCTTGCCATGTGGTTTCTCCCCCTGCCCGGCCCCACCCCAACCACTCACTGCATCATCCAAACCCCGGCCACAGTTTGTTTGTTGCAAGAAAACCATGAACAGAAAGCCAGAAATGAACCAAGGTTTGTTCTTAGCGTGTTTCTGTTTTTCGTTTTGTTTTGTTTTTCCAAAAAAATTTATTGGTTTTCACAACATTATAAACAAACAAACAAACACATAAGACAAACATAAATCATAGCCTTATTGAAAATTACACTTACAGTGGTGCCCCGCAAGACGAACGCTTCGCAAGACGGAAAACCCGCTAGACGAAAGGGTTTTCCGTTTTGGAGGCGCTTCGCAAAACGAATTTCCCTATGGGCTTCCTTCGCAAGACGAAAGCCCATAGGGAAATCTCTGGGACAGCGGGGAAGCGCAGCGCGTCTTCCCCACTGTCCTCGGACCTCCTCCGAAGGCTGGGGGTGGGGCGGAAAGCCCTTCTCCCCGCGCCAGCCTTCGGAAGGCTGTCCTGAAGACTTGTGGTGGGAGGAGGGTTTTCCTTCCCACCGCCAACATTCAGAATGCTGTTCTGAATGTTGGCGGTGGGGATGAAAAACCCTCCTCCCACCGCAAGCCCCGGGAACAGAGGAGAAGCGCTGCGCCCCTTCCCCTCTGTTCCCGTACCTGTCCTGAAGGCTTGCGGTGGGGAGAAAAGCCCTTCTCCGCACCGCCAGCCTGGCAAGCGGTTTCCATAGGAACGCATTAATTGATTTTCAATGCATTCCTATGGGAAACCGTGCTTCGCAAGACGAAAAACTCGCAAGAAGAAAAAACTTGCGGAACGAATTAATTTCGTTTTGCGAGGCACCACTGTATTAACATTGTTAAGTGACTTCCTCGCTTCCCCTTGGTTGGATTTCATTGCATATCCTTTTAACGGTTTTCCAGATCACAGTTCTTATAAAATTTAACTTAAACATTAACATCCTTAGATCTTCACATTATGAAATTAAACATATTAATTCATCACTTAACATAAATAAAATCCTAAACCAATTAAGTATCTGCAAGCTGTTTTCAGTTAATCTAACTTAACATATTTAACTAAGTAATCATTAAATTTAATCCACTCTTAGTGTGTTTCTGGATTACCGTCCATAGTTTCTTTGAAACAAACAAGCCACTTTCTAGAATCAGATGATCCACAAAGTCGCAGTGTGGCTTGTTTGTGCCGTGCAAACGAGAGGGAGTGGGTGTGCCATGTTTGCAGGAAAAGGCATGTTCACAGTTTAAACCATGGTGGCTTATCATGATAGGCAAATGCGGACGCTGCCTATATTTAGGATTACAATCATGCATCTGATGGTGGACTCTAGCCCAGGAAAGCTATAATAGTTGTAATGCATTTGTCTTTGTGGTGCCTCGCGGCTCTAGTATTTTGCAGCAAAAACAGCACGCATAGCTACCCCTCTGGAAAAACGAATGAATCTTTTTGCTTTTGGACGGCACGGAAGGTTAAGAGTACCTCAATGGCCCTGTTGGGTAATGCAAGGCAGCCAACCCCATGGATTCCTGATTTTATGAACCTGCTTTTTTAGAGTATCTTCACAACGCAGAACGTTTTGCCCTCCTCCTTTCTTTCAGGGATGCCTTAAATAAGATGAAGGATGTTTACCAGAAGACGCCGCAGATGGGAGACCCTAATAGCCTTGAGCCAAAGATCTCTGAGACTCTGGGCAACATTGAGAGGTTGCGACTAGAAGTCCAGAAATGTGAAGTAAGAGACTGGCAGGCAAAGGGGGAGGGGGGAATTCTCTTGCACTTTCCAGATTCCTTACTTGCACTTATATAAATCATCACATGTATGGCTCAGGCACGGCTGAACCAGAGCTGTATCCCAAATTTTAAGGTTTAGGCATAATTCTATTTTTGTAGATCTGACCCGGGCAGCAATTTATTTGTCATTTATATCAGTAACCCAGGGTTAGGGAACCTCCTCATTGGGTCTACAGGGCCGTTTCAAGCAAGTCACAGCCACCTGGAGCGGGTGAGAGACTTGTTTCCACCAAGAGAGGTTTGCAATAGTTCATCAGGTCTAATGGGGCACTTCTTCAAGCTGCACATTTGCCCTCACCATTTGATTTCAACCGTGAGGGCAAAAAAGTGTCGCTCCAGCGATGGGCAGATGAGCCGTCCCACCCACCTGCTGTATTTGGTCTACTGGAGGGGGTGGAGATATGAGCTGCCTGCCAGATCCAGTTGCCCACTTCTTCAGTAGCCCTGTAAACTGTGCTTCACACCATATCCGATGCGATTCTTCTAGAGAAAGAGGCGCCGGAACTCACCATGAACACCTCCCTTGTTCTCTTATAACAACAATGGTGCCCATAAACAAAAGACCTGACCTGTTAACAGATTGGGGTGTGCCTAGCAAGTGTGAGACGGAGGTGATTTTGTGATCAGCTCCAGACAGTGGTAGGGTCAGGCATTTGCCCAGATCCACTGCCTGAATCCACACTCTGCACAGAAGTCCTAGGCTCTGTGGTTCAGGTTCTTCGCCATCTTACAAATAGCTGCTGATACACAGCTGTACCTTGGTTTTCAAACAGAATGCGTTCCGGAAGTCCGTTCGGCTTCCGAAACTTTCGGAAACCAAGATGCAGCTTCTGATTGGCTGCAGTAGCGTCTTGCAGGCAATCGGAAGCCACTCCAGACATTCGGCTTCTGAGCCAAAGTTCGCAAACCGGAACACCTCCTTCCAGGTTTGCGGCGTTCGAGTTCCAAGTTGTTCATGAACTAAGCTGTTCGAAAACCAAGGTATGGCTGTACATTACTGCTCATTAGATGGGACAAAAGCTGCAGCCCTGCTACTATTCATTCCCATGACATTTGCGCAGAGCAGCTTCCTGGCAAGTTACACTGAGGGAGGAGGAGGAGGAGCAGTCTCCTTTTTTCTCCCCCATTTTCTACCGTGAGCATCACAGCATCCTCAGGTAGCCCTGAATGTCGTGTGTGGAAGCCTGAGTAGAACAGGGATGGATGAAACATTGGAGAGGGCCTTGTTTTCTTCAGTGGATCATTGTGGCCATCCACACGTTTTCATTCTTCAAAAAGCCACAGCAGACAGGACAGCTGTGCAAGCAGCCCAGGCACCACTGTGGGGAAGATGAGGGATGCAGGTGGTGCTGTGGTCTAAACTACTGAGCCTCTTGGGCTTGCTGATCAGAAGGTTGACGGTTCGAATCCCCGCGATGGGTTGAGCTCCCATTGCTCTGTCCCAGCTCCTGCCAACCTAGCAGTTCAAAAGCACGCCAGTTCGAGTAGATAAATAGGTACCACTGCAGCGGGAAGATAAATGGTGTTTCTGTGTGCTCTGGTTTCCGTCACGGTGTTCCATTGTGCAAGAAGCGGTTTGGTCATGCTGGCCACATGACCCGGAAAGCTGTCTGTGGACAAATGCCGACTCCCTGAAAGCGAGATGAGCGCCACAATCCCATGGTCGCCTTTGACTGGACTTAACCATCCATGGGTCCTTTTACCTGTGCGGTGAAATCCTAACCTGTGTCCCTTCTTCTTCTACAGGCTTGGTTGGCAGATGCAGAGAGCAGGATGTTGAGTAACCGACCCGATAGTGTCACACGCTACAACCGCCACTTGGATCATGCAAGTGCCCTGAACAACAATAACTGCTCGCATGACAAAGACAGGTGAGAGCTGGGCAAGGTGCAGGACGTCCGGCTGCCCCATAGCAGGTGTGGCAGGGGCCCTCTTTTTTATGAACAGAAGATGAGCCAGGGTTTGGGGCATTTGAATCTCTGCAAGTCCCTGGAAGGGCTGCTTTGCTGCATTGGAACATTGGCATGAGCTACATGGGCTGAGGTGCTCGTTGGAACGGAGCCAAGGCCTCAAAACTTCCTTGAGCATCAGATTCATTTTTAATTACTTAATTAAGTTTCTCTACTGCCCTGTACCCGCAGGTCTCAGGGCAGTTTACAAGATGAAATCACAATATATAACAACACAAAATACATAATCGAAAACAAAAGGAAACCAATAACCCCCCAAGCATATTGGATTATTATTTTTGACATGAGTTAAGGGTTCGTGTATTATGTGTTTTAAAAGTCTTTAAAAGTTGTTACACACTGCGAGTCTCAAGACCTTCCCCATTAATATTAGGAATTGTAAATAACATGGTTAAAGCAGAGATCCAAATCTGAAAAAGCCAATACAGTACAATGGTACCTTGGTACTCAAACGGCTTGGCTCCCAAACAAATTGGCTCCCGAACGCCGCAAACCTGGAAGTGAGTGTTCCAGGTTGCAAACATTTTTAGGAAGCCGAACTTCTGACGCGGTTTCCGCTTGAGTGCAGGAAGCTCCCGCAGCCAATTGGAAGCTGTGCCTTGTTTTCTTTTTGAACGGTTTCGGGAGTCAAACAGACTCCCGGAACAGATTAACTTTGAGATCCAAGGTACCACTGTACACATATTTGCAACCACCTTATCACAGGTTCTCATTAACTCTTCCACTGAAACCTAGTTTTTGGTGTATTCCATTTGTTGCTTGACCCTCCCCATCTCCATCTAAAGAGTTAACTTCAGGGACATGAAATTGTCCCTAAGCCCTGGATGTTACAGGCTAGAGAGAGAAGCAGCAGAAAAGTCGAGACACATTGTCCAGTTGCTTCTGTTCCTAGAAGCAGTGGAGACCTGGCCTGTGGCTGTGGCTGATGTCCGTTGCTTTTTTGAGGGTATTGTCCCCTTGTGCCAGGCCCCGGAGTCTCTTCCTAGTCTGAGGCCTGTTGCTTTTTCCAGTGTGCAATGCAGTGCTTTTTCTGGAAAGCAACCTGGAACTCACAGAGATCAGTAGAAGAAGACAGGACCTACAGAATAAAAAATAATAAAAACCCCAGTCCTGTCCAGTCCCCAGCAAGGTGGTTGCTTGGACTCAAAATAACCCATGTTGTCAGAAGAAAGCAGCAAAGCCCTCTGCACATGCATGAGGGAACATCCCCCAGCTACCACCACACAAACACTTTTAAAGAGAAGGAAAAGGGTTTAAAATAGTGGGGCCATGAGAACAAAAGACAGAGGTGAATGGGTCACGCTTCTATGCAAAACATGAGTGACGCTGCGTTTCAGGGGGTTGGACTAGATTACTCTTGGTGCCCTTTCCAATTCTACGATTCCATGACCCACTCACAGAAGTCAGTTGGTGGCTACGTGCAAATATAACCATCTCCTATTTGATGTTCGTTTAAGGTCGAGTTTTCTCAGAGCTTAAATGGACAATGACCCCCTGCGGAAAGTGGCTTGGCTCACTTGCGTGAGCTGCGCCTTATCCTCTGTAGAGTGCATCTGCTTTATTGGTGTGTTATGAGCCTGAATTGAATAGGTAGATTTGTGTAGGTTAGCAGCTGGATCGTCCTACCTTTTGGGCCAGGGAGGGGATTGTTTGCTTTCTGGTAAGGAGAACATTTCTTTTTCTCTCCCTTCCAATTCTTTGTTTTTTCTCCTGCCTCCATCCCATTAACTGGTACTGACCCTCCTGGCTTTTGGTCAGATTCAGTAATTGCGCTTTGCGATGCAGCATAAATACGGAGGTCCTGAATATCGGAGGGAAGCATTTGTCTAAGGGAAGCTCTTGCGGGAGAGCGCAGCGGCCCTGGTTCCTTGACTTGCTTTGATTCCAGTGCTGGAGAGAGAACCAGCTTCACTCTCTTTTCTCCCTTCCCCTTGCAGCCTCAACACCACCCACTCCGATGAGAACCAGGACACACTCAACCAGCCCATCTACACCGAGTTTGATGACGACTTTGAGGAGGAGTTGACGTCTCCCATAGGCACCTGTGTGGCTCTCTATCAGTTTGAAGGTACCTGCTCAGCAACTATATTTGCAAAGGGACGCGGGTGGTGCTGTGGGTTAAACCACAGACTTCCGGAATGCATTCTGTTTGAAAACCAAGGTACAGCTGTGTATCAGCAGCTATTTGTAAGATGGCGAAGAACCTGAACCACAGAGCCTAGGACTTGCCGATCAGAAGGTCGGCAGTTTGAATCCCCGCGATGGGGTGAGCTCCCGTTGCTTGGTCCCTGCTCCTGCCAACCTAGCAGTTCAAAAGCACGTCAAAGTGCAAGTAGATAAATAGGTACCACTGTGGCAGGAAGGTAAACGGCATTTCCATGCGCTGCTCTGGTTCGCCAGAAGCGGCTTAGTCATGCTGGCCACATGACCCGGAAGCTGTACGCCGGCTCCCTCGGCCAATAATGCGAGATGAGCGCCGCAACCCCAGAGTCGGCCACGACTGGACCTAATGGTCAGGGGTCCCTTTACCTTTACCTTACTATATTTGCAAGGAACAGTCCTGCTTTTGGACTGTGCTGTTTGGAATGTGCTATTTCACCCTGCTAACTTGGCAGCGCCAACTTGTGAAGGAGGCAGTGGCCAGGCCAGGCTCCTTTTGGCCTATATGGCTTCGCCTAAGAAATTATCTGCCTGCCCCGCCAGCACAGTTTTCTAACAAAAAGTAGTGTCCTGTATCCAGAAAATGTGATTCCTCATCCTATAAGTTCTAGAGAAAGCAAAGGTAGCCATGCTGCCTTGATGTGGGGGAGGAACCCAAGAGCCACAAAATTTACACTGTACAAATCCCCACAAATTGTTTTATTTGTAAAGCATGTGCAAAATGGTCCAGTTTGCATAATTGTTTCATTGGGGCTTCTACCACTGCGCACTTTCACCCCTCAAAATAATAATAATTTATTATTTATACCCTGCCCATCTAGCTGGGCTTCCCCAGCTGCTCTGGGTGGCTTGCAACAGAATATTAAAAACACGGTAAAACATCAAACATTAAAATCCTTCCTAAACAGAGCTGCCATCAGATGCCTTCTGAAAGTGAGATGGTTGTTTATTTCCTTGACATCTGATGGGAGGGCATTCCACAGGGTGCGCACCACTACCAAGAAGGCCCTCTGCCTGGTTCCCTGTAACCTCACTTCTCGCAGTGAGGGAGCTGCCAGAAGGCCCTTGGGACTGGACTTCAGTGTCCGGACTGAACGATGGGGGAAGTGCAGTAGCGAAAAGGAAGATTCTCCGGAACCTGAGTTCTGTTGTACCTTTCCTGCACTTTGGCAGACCCTCAGCAAGCAAATAGTCCTGTCACAAGACGCCCCTCCCTAGAGCGAGAATGGCTCATCCAAGATGGCAAAGCTCACCCCATACAGTTTTTCTGGGACTGTGGAGGGGTTGCTACAGCTGTTTCCCTGCCAATGTCCTGGCTGGGAACACCGGTCAAGTATCCCAGCTGCATGGGCTATGGAGGCAGAGGTAAACCAACCTAAATAAACCACTGAGCCTCTTGAGCTTGCCAATCAGAAGGTCGGCGGTTCAAATCCCCGTGATTGAGTGAGTTCTCATTGCTCTGTCCCAGCTCCTGCCAACCTAGCAGTCCGAAAGCACACCAGTGCAAGTAGATAAATAGGTACTGCTATGGTTGGAAGGTAAACGGCGTTTCCGTGCACTCTGGTTTCCGTCACAGTGTCCCGTTGTGCCAGATGCAGTTTAGTCATGCTGGCCACATGACCTGGAAAGCTGTCTGCGGACAAACGCCAGCTCCCTCAGCCTGAAAGTGAGATGAGCGCTGCAACCCCATAGTCGCCTTTGACTGGACTTAACCGTCCAGGGGTCCTTTACCTTTACCCTTTTTTCTTTTCTTTTTACTTTTGGGTTATTCCTTAAGCTTCTGCTCACTTGCCGGCTTGCTTGCTCTCCCCTCCCCAACCCCTCCACTCCAGGTTCCAGTGAAGGTACGATCTCCATGCTGGAGGGCGAAGAGCTTGGCTTGATGGAGGAAGACAAGGGCGACGGGTGGACCCGTGTACGGCGAAGCAAAGGGGGCGAGGGGTACGTCCCCACTTCCTACCTGCGGGTCAACCTCAACTGAGTGCCGAATTGGCCGTGGTACGAGGCCTGCGGCTTGGAGACTTCTGAGTCAACAGCAGGGCGCGTGTGGAAGAGAGGTGCAGTGTTTCAGCTGACTGGGGGAAGGACAGTGCAATGCCGGCTGCGGGTAACCCCATCCGAGAAGGAAGGTCACACCAAATCACCGCTGCAGAAACTGGGGGAGGCGACTTTGCTTGCCTGAAGAGAAGAAATGATGGCTGCAGCCCGCTCAAAATCTTGGATAAGAGCCATGGGGGGAGAGGGGTGGAATTGGTCTCCATGCTAATAATGTGCCCCCAACCAGTAATTCCCCTTTCCTCCCTCCCCGCCATGCCTTTGGAGGCAAGCCCAGCTACACTAGATCCCTTGCAAAACGTTCTCTAGCAGGAACGGATCAAAACGTGCTGCTTGCTTCCTCCTTTAGCAACCTTGCGGTTTTGCATAAAGGATGGGGATGCCTCGCTTCCCGCCTCTAGCCCTGGGTGGGTCTCCCATAGTGTAAGCGCAATTGGTGTGGCATGCGCGGGGGAGGGGGTTGCTTCCTCTCTCCCAGCTGCCCTGGGCAAAATGGGCCCGCCTTCTCATGGGGGCCAGGTGGCAGCCATCCCCCTCAGTAGGGCTGGTCGGAGCAGAGCTCTCTCTAAGGAATCAGTAGCTGCTTTGCACTGCAAGTCAGTAGACTCTGTGTGTTTGTTTGTGTGTGTGTGTGTATGTGTGTGTACCAGTGAGAAGGGAGCCGGATTGAAAGGAAGCCTTTAACTTGCACCCTCATGCCACTGTGCCTGCCATTGGCTTTCTGGGGTAGGGTGGAGGGAGAACCGGGTTGTGAATAGCTGCTTGGCAAGGCAGTCGGCTGCTATCGCTGCGTAAGGTGTGAACACCACTCAGCCACATCAAACACACCCAGCTCCTCTTTCCTTGAAACGCACTTTATTTTTCCTGGATTGATTGGCCTGGCCCCTTCAGACATTCAGAAGTGCCTACTCCCTGGAGTCACTACCCTGAACCCTGAACTTTGCCATTGGGGACAGCCACCAATTGCTTCCTGGCCCCCAGATCTGTGGACTTTTGTGTGGCTTTGTTTTTAGGAAACAAAACAAAAAAAGAGGACTCTTTAACATATTAGCCTTTTTATACAGTGACCAATTTATTTTACCACTCAGTTTAGCTTCTTACTCACATAATCGGTAAAATGTCCCTGGCTCTTAACCCTGGTTCCCCCATAAAGCATGGAGAGGGGGTAAGGGAATTTGGGGGGGGGGCCCGAGCCACACTCTCTCTCGAGATGTAGAATGTATTTGCTGGTGCCTTTTTACACTTTATGTAAATAGCAGACAAAATTTAGCCTGTGCAGTTGACTGTTGGTTTCTCTGGCCTCCCAAGTGCGGGTTTTTAAAGAAGTTTATAAAAATGCTAGACGGCTGTGTATGTTGATCATTTGGGAGCAAGCGGACTACCCCCTGTCTCTATCACAAAGACCCCCTGCCAACTAACATTTCTGCCCCCTCTTTATCATAAGCTGCCTCTATGGCTTGCAAGCAAAGCATACATGACATAGACGGCAGCAAAATATGAAATGGCACTTGGCAAAAAGGGTGTTAGGAGACCCGGGGCCCTTCAGCCGGCAGCCCCCCGGGATTAGGTTATGGGGTTGCTGGAAGACCACCGTTTCCCAGTTTCTACTGCAGAGCTGCAGTGAGATGAGGGAGTTTCATAACTTGAGGGTTTGGGGGGGGGTGCTCAACTGCTTAAGATTAATTACATCTAATTCTAGAAAGAACCGTGCCTCGAGTATCTCCTTTAATTTTGGAGTGGGGAGACACCTTCCAGCATCAGTATTGGGCAAATGCCACTAATCAGTTAGCTGGGAGAGCTTAAATACATCTGCAGTTAAGTTTCAACAGCCTTGGTCCAAACACCAACACAGATACCTATAAGCATGTGCTGAAACAGAAGGGGTGTGTAAAATGTAACTTCCTGGGTTCTAAAACCATGCCGGTAATCCCAGATTTCCCCATCTGTAGCATTCTTAATTGGCATTCAAACTAGAGTAGGATGGGAACAGAATGCTTCCACCACGACATTGTAACAAAGGCCTTTGACTGCTTTCTACCCGTTCAGTCCCCAGCAGAGGCTGCCTGTATTCTCAAAGGCCGGGAAAGGCACCAATGGCCTCGGGCAGCATAGAAAGACGACCATTTGTTTCCTAGAAGGAATGTCTATCTCACCGAAAAGTCTCGGCTCCTTGCGGACGCTGCCGCCTGCGCCTTCCAGTCCCGGAAGTTTCTCGTAGCAGCAGCAGGTGCTTCCTCCTTTGGCTTCTCGACAAATTACTCTTTGCCGTTCCCTGCGTGCATCCCAGCTGGTGTGTCAGGAGTGCAAAACTCTTAGTCCCGTTCATTCCAATTTCTGGGAAAGGACAGTCAGGATCTGTTCAAATTTCTTGTGCCTCTCCACCCGGTCCACATCGGCTCCTCTGCTGCCCCAGAATAAGCGGAGGGAAAACTCAGTCTGGAATGCTTCCAGGAGTTCTGGAGTACCTTGGAACCCTGGAGAAAGGGATAAAAAACAGCCGTGAGGCTCCAGCAGTTGTCAGTGGGGAGTGAGAGAGTTACACATGGGTCAGGCGCCAGGTTTGCCCACAATAGAGGTGGTTCAAGGTGTGAAGTTGCACATTATAAGCTTAGAGAGAAGCAGTTCCAGGACATAACAAAACAGCAGTTTGAGCAGTGCTGGCTTAACGGAAAGGCTCAGCATGAAACCATATTCTTTAGATGCCACAATACCAGGTAGAAGAAAGGGCAGCCCCTCTGGGCCACAGTGGCGCTTTTGTGCATCAGCTTAA
Source organism: Podarcis vaucheri (assembly GCF_965113315.1). Lineage (NCBI taxonomy): Eukaryota > Metazoa > Chordata > Lepidosauria > Squamata > Lacertidae > Podarcis > Podarcis vaucheri. Next base: position 9,128,699 of record NC_138755.1, read on the forward strand.
ACACACATGCATGAAAACATTAAGGCAGCATGAAAAGGAATGCCTCTCTGCAAGCCTCTGCTTGAGGCACCAGGTGCTGGCTGTGCAGAATTCAGATCCTGGCTGAGCAAAGCAGATTATGATGTTATCACAAGCAACACAAGCCACAGTGGACAGATGTTGCATGTCCCAAATTTAACCCCCCGAGCTTCAGGGAAAGGAACTAACAGGCTACTCAAGTAGTTCTACAAGACATGAACTCCTGTGGGTTGGTTCTTGCTATCTAGCTTTTTTATTGGAAAGGCAGCAGAAAAGCTGGCTGGAGAAGGGAGAGAGTGTTTGCCTGGGGCTAAGACAAGCGGACACGGAAGAAAATAGTGTATGTGCAGAAGCCTTCGCTGCCTGGAATAAAATGTAGGTTAGGGAAGGCCTTGGCACAAGTTGCACGTGCGCCTGAGAGGCCACGCTTTGAGGATCCCCTCAGGTGTTTTTGTGATGTGCAAACTACACCTCTAGCAACCGTCCAAAAAAATCTCGCTGCTTCACATTTTAAGCACCAACGTGGCTACAGGATTTGACTGAGGACACCCAACAGTCTCTTGCTTGAATGGGGGGGGGGCAAACGGGGCATGCATCTGCACATGAACACATGGCATTTATGGAGGGAATGGCAATGTTTCTGCCACTCTGTAGGACAAGGGGGTGCCACCCATGGCAGAAGCAAGGCTGGACCTAGGAAACTTGGCTGGCAGGCAAAATACAGTCCAGCAACAACAGTAGCAGCAGCAGCCATTTTGCCATGGCAAAAGTCAGCGATAGAACGGCTGCCTGCCAGAGTTCGCTTTGGAAAGCCCAGGTTCCAACCCCTGCACAGCCACGACACTCACTGTGCCCCTGGAGGCATCTGTCTCTTTCTGCAGCTCAGCCAACTTCATTTCCTTAACTTTTTCGGTTTCTGGAAATCTCTACAACAAACAATCTCCATGTACTCCCAAGAAACGTTCCATGCATATGCAATTGTAAATGTTTTAGAGAATAAAATGTAAGTCTCTCATATACTGTACTCTAACCTGAGCACAAAATGAGACTGTAAAGGGATGAAGCAACCAACCTCTGGACAGGCTTGGGCTCATCAGTACTGTCAAGAGCTACCCTACCTTGGAGCTTTGCTTCAGCACTGATTCGGTAGGCACTGGCGTTGTTGGCCATGAACCGAGCTGCTTCCAGCGTCCGTAGAAGAGCGTCACAGGTCTCCTCGTTGCTACCCCAGACTTCTTCTCCTTCCATAAGGCAGAGGAGGGGCAGGATGTGGGGAACTGCAACCTCCTTCGGGGTGGGGACTGAATTCCCTGTGGGGCAGAAGCACAAATCACTTTAAATTATTTTTTAAAAAAGAAAAATGGAAGGGGCCACAACTAGAAGAGCCCATGCCTTGCAGGCAAAAGTCCTGTGTTTGATTCCTGGCATCTCCAGTTAAAAGGACCCCAGGAGCCTCTTTGTAATGGGAAAGACCTTAAGGAGTTGCTATCAGTCAGAGCAGACAGCGCTGGCTAACAGGCTGACATGCAGATTCTCAAAAATGCTGCTGCTTCAATTTAGAGCTCAGTAAGTAAATTAATAATGCTTTTTTAAAAACAAAAAATGGAGCTTCAGGAGACAGTAGGAGAGCAACGGTATATTAGATGCAAGTATATAGGAAGGATGAAATTTTTCTCCAAGAGCCTGTGCACATAATTCATCTGGGTGTCATCCAACTGAAAGGAAAGCCTACAGAGAGTGGTCCCCAGCTAAAGGCAAGGTAGTTGCCTCCATCCACACCTACTTCCAAGACGGGGAGGCAGCAATGCGTTCACATCACCCCCAGCTCACCCTGCACAGGCTTTTTCTTCCTGGGGCTGTAGCCAAACACCGTCTTTTGCACGTTGAGAGGAGGGTACAAAAGTGACCTGAGCTTGAGATTGGGGGGGGGGGGCTGCAATGACAAGCCAAGAGCTGCCATAGTGTTTAGTACCAAAGCACGGAAACAGGAGGTTTCAGAAGGGTACCAAATGGTTTTAAATAGGTCCTTCCAACTCTGCAATTCTTCGGTTCCAGCAAAGCCCTTCCTGTGAACTGTGGCACAGGCAGAAGATCCAGACATCATAGTCTCCCATGTGGAGGCCACAAAAATAAACGTCTGTGGGGCTGTACACTGTGCGACAGCTGCAAACCACAACTAGGTTCAATCATGTGGAAAGGGAGCCATAGAACAATGTCATCACGTAGACGTCATGTTCTGCATCCTCAGGCGTGCCTCCGTCAAAATGGCTGAGAGGTCTCACCTTCAGCCCGGTTCAGGCACCCCATGAGAGGCTTCAGCATCTTCTCAAAAGTGATGGCGCTCTGCGTGTGGTTCTGGCGCAGGTGCCTCCATGTTTGCTCCAGTCGTGTGATCTGTAGAGGGAGAAACAGAGTCTTACTGGACCAGCTACCAGCAGACTTCTGTGTCACAAAAAGACCTGGGTGATTGACCTGATAAGGTTTTTTTTTTAAAAAAAAAAAGAACCCCGCAGAGCATTAAAACAGGGGTCAGCAACCTTTTTCAGCTGTGGGCCAGTCTACCATCCCTCAGACCATGTGGGGGGGGGGGCTGGACTATATTTTGGGGAGGGTGAACGAATTCCTATACCCCACAAATAACCCAGAGGTGCATTTTAAATAAAAGCACACATTCTACTCATGTAGAATTCTGATTCCCAGACCATCCGTGGGCCGGATTGAGAAGGCGATTGGGCCGCATCCAGCCTAATCCAGAAGAAGAAGAAGAGTTTGGATTTGATATCCCGCTTTATCACTACCTGAAGGAGTCTCAAAGCGGCTAACATTCTCCTTTCCCTTCCTCCCCCACAACAAACACTCTGTGAGGTGAGTGGGGCTGAGAGACTTCAAAGAAGTGTGACTGGCCCAAGGTCACCCAGCAGCTGCATGTGGAGGAGCGAAGATGCGAACCCGGTTCCCCAGATTACGAGTCCACCGCTCTTAACCACTACACCACATTGGCTCCCAGGGGTTGCCTACACCTGATATACAGGATGGAAATGTGTTAAATCCACACAAGGGGGTTAATAAGTCTGTGTGCAAGCTTCTGCATAACAGCCAGGGCTGCTTCTATATTCACACCCTGTGGTTGGGCAAATTTAAATTCGATCCCTTTCACTGGCATTAATCTGCACATTTTTTTCTGAGCCCCAAACCTCTTGGCTTTGAATGGCAAGTTAAGGACCAAAATAAGGGCTGGCATTATCAGCACGTGCAGATTTATTGAGGTATAACTTTGTACATGCCAGGAGCAGGGACTTTTTAATGAAACATCAGAAGAATTCAAGAAGGATGTTGATAACTGGGATGAAGCCTCCCCATTCTGAGGAAACATGGCTCTGTTGAAATATCCACGCTCTCATGTTCTAAAGCACATTACAGTGGTACCTCTGGTTACGTACTTAATTCGTTCCGGAGGTCCATTCTTAACCTGAAACTGTTCTTTACCTGGAGCACCACTTTAGCTAATGGGGCCTCCCGCTGTCACCGCACCGCCAGAGCACGATTTCTGTTCTCATCCTGAATCAAAGTTCTTAACCCGAGGTACTATTTCTGGGTTAGCGGAGTCTGTAACCTGAAGCGTATGCAACCCAAGGTACCACTGTACATCCTTCAGTGAGGCCCAGAAACTAGATACTTGTTTTTCAGATGAAAGTGGTTTGAGGGGAGGAGAGATCACAACAGCCATCTAACAGCAAGTCACACAAAGTGAGAGCAGGGCTGGCTTTTCCGAAGGGCCACGCTTCTCCGTGGCCCACTACACAATCCTTCTGGGCAAACAGCTGCTCCACAGCCTTGGCTTTCCATACCCTGCAGCAGATCCCGTGACCAGAGTGTTGGCAAATGCCTTACTGTTCATTTCACTCCCCTACTCATCTCTCACCTGCGGCAGCTGCAAGGCTTTCATCACAGCAGAGAGGGCAAAGAGGTCCCCCGCTGACTTCCACAGCTCCACCGCCAGCTGAATGATCTTGTGCAGAATGGCTGCCCGCTCAGTTGGGGACCCTGTGCAGCCTAGGATGTCCACAGCGATGCCCAGAGCGATGAGGTGGTGCCTGAGGGTTAGCAAAGGGGGAATCTTGAGTGGACAGACAGGGGTCGCTGCTGCCCTCAAAACAAACACAGTCTTGTGCAGCAGCAATGACAGATAATTAGAGTTTTATTTTGTCCTCCCACGAAATCACCACAAGAGGGTGCTGTGCCACAGAAAATGGACATCTTAAAGGTAAAGGTACCCCTGACCATTAGGTCCAGTCGCAGACAACTCTTGGGTTGCACACTCATCTCGCTCTATAGGCCGAGGGAGCCGGCGTTTGTCCGCAGACAGCTTCCAGGTCATGTGGCCAGCATGACTAAGCCGCTTCTGGCGAACCAGAGCAGCGCATGGAAATGCTGTTTACCTTCCCGCCGGAGCGTTACCTATTTATCTACTTGCACTTTGACGTGCTTCCGAACTGCTAGGTGGGCAGGAGCAGGGACCGAGCAACGGGAGCTCACCCCGTCACGGGATTCGAACAGCCGACCTTCCGATCGGCAAGCCCTAGGCTCAGTGGTTTAAACCACAGCGCCACCCGCGTCTCTTACTCCCATCTTATCCAATGCTAAATGTGTTTGAATATACCCATAATTCAGGAAATTCCTAATCCCATCACCTACCATCAGAAGAACAGAATTTTATACTACTGCTGAGTGATCAAGTAACATCACAACCACATTATATCGCAAACCCTTGCAAACACAGGAGTGAATTCTTGGGGGCTGAGGTCCCCCATAAAATATTTGAGGAGGTTGCCCCCCACCAATGTTGATGGGCATTGCCACTCAAATGGTGTGTGTGCACATCATGTGATTATGTGGGGTGGGGCCTACCTGCCCCCCCCCAATATTTTACTCAAGTTGGCCCCCCTGCTTGCAAGGTAGGCAAGTAGGATTATTCCCCTATTGCAGCTGTGGGGTTGACATTGAGAAAGTCTGCCTAAGTCACAGTGTGAACTCAGAACCAGACACCCCCCCAAATCCTTAGCCTCTTAGCCACTCCACCGTATCAGAAAGGTGTAGCATAAATTTTAATAAGTAAACGTTCCAAACTCAGGAGCACAGCAGCAGTTTTGTGGTAGGAAGAGGGCTTGAGGCCTGTCTGACCAATGCTTCAATTTCAATACCACACCTTGAGTTTCCCACCACAAATGTTTCAACTCTCAAGGCTTTGAATTTTGCACGTGTGATTTCTAGTCTTGGGGGAAACACTCAGGTTTTCAGATTAGCCAGAATCACATCACAGCCCAGGTGTGAAACTCAACATGGTGCATACAGAGAGGTTTGGGCTGCTGTTTGCTGCTCAGACTATTCAAGTGAATACAGTCAACCAGTTGCCAAGCGGTAACCGTGTAGTTACAAGATCACAGTGCTAAGTTAGCTATTTATTTGGAGCTCTGTCTGGCCAGAGGCTGGGTGACTCCCCGTAAAAACCCTCCTGCTGGATTTTCCCTTGCTGAATTTCCCACTCGAACATGTTTCCACTTGGCAAACAGCTTTGCATACTCATCTCAAGCCCTAGAAGGAGGAAAAATGCAGCCAACACACACAAAAGTATTTCAGGGCCCCTAGAACACTCAGCCTAGGAAAATTCTTTTCCGCCTCCCAGTACATTCATTAGCAAAGTTTACAATTTCCATACTGACTTGGTTGCCCCCCACACCCGATCTCTCTCTCTCTCTCTCTCTCTCTCACACACACACACACACACAAACACACAGAGCAATTGCATGAGCCACAAGCAACCAACTCCTGGGGTAGCTGTGGTCATCCTAGGAATGCCACTCTCCCCTCTTGTGGGGTCTGCTCCAGGAAAGGTAAAGGGTAAAGGGACCCCTGACCACTAGGTCCAGTCATGGACGACTCTGGGGTTGCAGCATTCATCTCGCTTTACTGGCTGACGGAGCCAGCGTACAGCTTCTGGGTCATGTGGCCAGCATGACTACTTGCTTCTGGTGAACCAGAGCAGTGCACGGAAACGCCGTTTACCTTCCCACTGGAGTGGTACCTATTTATCTACTTGCACATTGTGCTTTCGAACTGCTAGGTTGGCAGGAGCAAGGACCAAGCAACGGGAGCTCACCCCATCGCGGGGATTCGAACCGCCGACCTTCTGATCGGCAAGCCCTAGGCTCTGTGGTTTAAGCCACAGCGCCACCCGTGTCTGCCCCATTGCCCACTCCCAAATGTCAATACCTTTCCAGCAGGTCTTTCCGCAACTGATGCCCTTGAGGGAGGGTTATGAGTTCCAGACCTGAGCTGACCCCCATCACCCGCCGCTGCTCCTTGGACACTCCAATGATTCTGGCAACCTGAAGAATAGAGGGGGGACATTTTGGGGAAAGGGTGAGGAACTTGAGGCAGCCAACGGCCTCCCTCCCGCCATTCCGCTCCCCAGGCTGGTTTCCCTTGTGAGCTGCCACAGATATCGTGCTTCCCACCTGAGGTAAGCAAGCATAAAAATCTGCTTTCTGTGACGAGGTGCACAATGAGAAGTGCTCAGGTGGGCACCCAAGAACTAAACGCGAACACAATGTGGTAGTAAAAATCATCATTTTTGGGACCCAATGTGTGACAACCTTCCCTGGTCCATTAGAGCGAGGAGAGATCAGGCATTTTAGGAATCGGAACATTTCTTTGAAAGTTGCACTATGTAGGAATGCAAAAATGCAACCCACATGCATTTTTTTCCATTTAAAAACAAGTTGGCCTTCCCCACATCGCTTCCACACAGCTCCAATCTCATGGCTCTCCATTGCCTTCATAAGGCTTTTGAAAACTTGACAATGAATCTCTGGCTTAAAAGCAAACCTATCTCTTCTGAATGAGGCAGCTTTATTTTGTTAAACAAAATTAAAACAGTGTCATAAATAGCATGTGTGCAAGAGTAAGCAAGAGGGCTGAAGGAAGAGAAATCTTGGCTCCAAAGCTTTCTGCTCTGAGATTTATTCATTGATTTTAAAAGAAAAGTAAACGTCCACCTTGTCATGTTCAGTTCTCAGGGCAACACCATTCATCTCTCTCTCTGTCTTGAGATGTACTAAAGACAAAGGTTACCTACCTCTTAACCAAGGCAGGTCTTATCCTTAATTATTTAGTTTATTATACTTTTACCATCTAGGATGGACTGTGAGTGGGTTTCAGAAGGATAGCACTGTGTTACAGTAAAAACAACAGTGTCTTGGGGCATGTTGTAGGCCAACAAAGAGATCAGCTTTTGTGAGCCACAGAGCAGTTGGACACATAAACGATGGTCTAGCCAGTCGACAAAAGCTCTTGGCACAGTCCATCTGTCAGTTTTTGCATCATCTTAAAAAGAATGAAAGCTTTGTAATTTATGCTTATGGGCAGAGAAGAGATTCTACAGTCATACCTCACGTTATGAACACTGTGGGTTGCACGTTTTTGGGTTGCGGACCGCGCCGAACCTGAAAGTACCAGAATGGGTTATTTCCAGGTTTCAGCGCTCGAGCATGTGCAGAAGCACACGAGGACGTCACGTGCATGCGCAGAAGCGTTGCAGGTTGCGAACATGCCTCCCGCACGGATCACGTTCGCAACCTGAGGTATGACTGTATTCTGCATTTCACTGAAATGTCCAGTAAAATCCTGATGCCGAAAGTGTAGATTTTGGTGGGGGTGGGGGGGAGCTCAACAACTTTGGGCAAAACTAGAAACACCCTCCCCCCAGCTTAGAATAGGGCTGGGCAATATATGGATGTATCACCTAAAACTGCTTTGAAGTCCGCATCCTGATATTGGTTTCACAATTTTTGCCTGGCCATATATTGCAAATCATGGTGTGTGTTTGCGTGTGCGTGCTATTGTAAAAATCACAATGTGGGGGAAACTGTGAAGCCAGCCAATGCCTCTCCATAGTTCCATTCTCATTTCAGATATTATGATGTATCCGTACATTGAAATATTTAGCTGGTGATATATCACAATACTGAAAACCAGATATTGCCCAGCCATGATACTGAGCTGGAAGCCAGGTCTCCTACCTAGATTTAGCCCCTACCCCATTGTGAGAAGGAGAATTCACCCCCTACCAAAAAAACACACCTCCTAGCCCAGGGGTCTGCAACCTTTAAGACAAAAAGAGCCACTTGGACCCGTTTCCGAAGAAAAAAACACTGGGAGCCGCAAAACTCGTCATTATAAAAATAACTTTTTTGTCACTTTTTAAATTATTTCTTTGTTTGACCCCTCAGAATTACTCCTCCTCATAGAAATAAACGTTAAATTAACAAGTTACCTTTTTGTGTGTGTGTGTGTTCTTCACTCCCCTTCAAAACAGTGACCAGCGTACATGCCCCCTTTCAATGCAGTGACCAGCGTACATGCCCCTTACAATGTAGCGGGCAGGAAGGTGACGTCGGGACGGTGCGTGACTAACGCACGCACCGCCCTCATGCGACGTCAAAGCCAGTACAGCGCCCGCCACAGTGGGGAGTGTCGGGGCGAACAATGCGCCTCCTCCCCTCGCTAGTATCCACCCCGGAGCCGCGGCAAAGGTGCAAAAGAGCCACATGCGGCTCCAGAGCCGCGGGTTGCAGACCTCTGTCCTAGCCGAAATATTTTGCGCACCAGCCACAGTGGTGGTGCGGCAGAGAACATACTACAGATCAGCATTGAGCTCAGCAGTGAGCTCTCAGGACAGGTTTGGACAAAAACAGTCATCTATAAAACGCCCAAAATGTGCCATACTTAAGGGTGGGGGCAGGAGATCACCGGGACGAATGGTAAAGTGAAAAGTTGTTGTTGTGCGTCCCCCACCCACCTGCCGCTGGTCTCTCTCACCTGGCAGTCTACCTGGAGAATGTGTAGGGCAGTTGCCCGGCAGTCGTGCTGGGCAAACAGGTCCTTGAGACGTTTTAGGGCGCTGGGCTCCAGGGGTTTGTTGTCAGGGGCCAAGAGCAGCGACTTGAAGTGGCGAGGCTGGAAGGAGGAGGTGGTCTCTACCAGGGGCCTTTCGAATTCTGGCTCCTCGGCAGCCTCCGCCGTGTCAGGGAGGGTAGAAGGTGCCCCGTCCGAGTCCAGGAACCCAAAGGACGTCTCTGTGACGTAGGCCTGGCCCCGCCACCGTTCTTCCTTCCGTAGACGTTCCACGTGGCTCCCGGGGCCTTGGGGAGCCTTGGGAACCAGTTCGCAGTAGTCGCTCACCAGCATGGACGGGGCCCTCAAAGGTTTGGGTGGAGCCTTGGAGTGGAGCCGTCCCTCAGAACCGCTCAGTGGTGGACCTCCCAGTGGGCAAGGCTTCAGGGCGTTGGGCCGCAGGACAGGGTCGCTGCCTGTGCGGAAGGCAGGAGACAGGGGAGGGAGCTGGCACCGGTCCTGGGCTCCAGGTGATGTTTCTGGGATACCTGTGGGTCAGTAGAAAGAACAGGCACCAAGTCCACGCAGTGCCAGGGACTGGGCAGAGGAGGAATGGTGGAGACCACCTCCCCAGCCTGAACCTTCCTGAAGGAATTGCAACAGGGGTTTGAGGGGGATCACAGCTCAGAGGAAGATGAGGGGGAAAGTAGGGAAATAATGGGAGAGGATGAGGCAGAGACGGAGCAGCTGGCTGACACGTTATCTCTAGAAAGCATTCCAGACCATAGCTGTCAACTTACAGATTTGAAAATAAGGGACCAGCAGCCAAAATAAGGGATTTTGCTTAGCTTACACACAAATCGGCACTCATAGAGGAATGCTGCTTTTGCTGCGACTGACTGTGTTTTGCAGGGGGCTGGACTGGATGATCCTAAGGGTCTACAACTCCGACCAAAGAAGAGTGGCAGACAAAACTGATGAACAACGTTGAGGTGGCAAAGGTTACAGGCAGAATTAGAAACCAGGAAGAGGACTTCTTTAATAAAGAATGGGGAAAGTTTATAATTTAGTTGAAAAGCTACTGTAAAGAGTTGCATACATTGGTAGGACTGACAGAAAACTTGTAGTAAAAATTTGAACTATGGATGGACAAATGATTTATAAAAATAGAGTTATGAAAGGGATGCAGAGGGGGAAATCACTACATTAAGATGCTGCACTGGTTGGAGGGGATGCTAAGCAGCACGGCGGGGCTGCCGTCGTCCTGGTGCGAGGAGTTCCATCGGCCCTTCCCCGCCCGAGAGGGAGGGAGGGAGACTCTCGCCCACACCGCCGCGAGCCCAGCATGAGGCGGTTGCGGCACCGCGGCGGCCGCTGAAGCGCCACCCTTCTTTGTCCCTCCCCATCCTCTCCTCTTCCTCCTCCCTCAGGTCGCCTCCTCAGCCGCTGCTGCCACCGCCTCCGGCTTCTGCTGGCAGCGCGGCGGAAATCTCGCAAGAGAGGGGCTGCCTGCCCGCCTACCGCCACCCGTCTCCTCACAACGCGCCCCTGAAGGGGAAAAGGGAGAGACAGAGACGTGGCAGCTCGTGCGTGCGCTCTCTCTCGAGGTGGAGGACCCCGAGCCGTTGCTTCCCTCCCGAGCAGGGCGAGCATGAAACCCGGGAAATTTAAGGGACATTATCAATCTGGGACAGCAGTGAGCACCGTGGGAAACTTTGTTGCGGGAGGGGGCCTTGTTTTCCTCTTGTGCCCGAAAGATGGCGCCGGGTCAAGTCTGGGACAGCAGCGGGAAACGGCGCTGGGATAAGAGAGTTTCCGCCAAATAAGGGACAGTTGACAGCTATGTTCCAGACCTGCCATCTCCCAGAACCTGGTGAGCCTTAAAAGTAGGAGAGCAAAGGGCTCAGAATCAAAGGGGCCTCAGCGCCACCTGCTGACGAATGAGGAAGTAGGAGAGAAGGGGGGTGGAGATAGACCCGGGAAAACGCCATTATTCCAAGAGGCTACATTCCTAAGCCTTTCTCTGCAAATATTGAATAAAAAGTAGATAGTAAGGACTTTTTCATGTCTTATCTGTTCCTGGAAGGGTGGAGAAAAATCAGCGATTTTTTTTAAAAAAAATTAAAAACCGATATATATTTTTAAAATAGGATATATATTTTTGTTTAAATGGATTTTTTTTATTTAAATTGTATTTTTAAAATAAAATGCTTTTGGATGAAAAATCTTTCTAAAGGTAGTTTTCTATTTAAGTTACATTAAGGTCCAAAGGTTATTCATCAGGAAATAAGGATTTGTTTTAAGTTTTTCATCTGTGCTAAAACTCAGTCTAAGTTTGTTTGTTTGTTAACCACATCAATTAAGAAACATGGATGCATATGCTATAATGTTATTGTTTTAGTTAAATAAATTGTTTAAATTATTATTAAGGAAATGGTTGTTTTTCTCCTTCCAATAAAGTACAGCAGAAAAGTTGTCCAAATATAAACAGTTAACTTATTAAATCTCACAATAATTTCATAATTATCTGTCTATGTATTTTGAAGTCTGACTGACTAGTGATTTAAATCAATTTGATTTAAATCAAATCCATCCTGGTTCCTGGCAACCTGCCGTGGGGGTTGGTTCCTCTGCAGCCTGACAGGCAGTAAGCTCCAACTCTCAAATTAAGCCCATCAAACCCAGGTCATCGTATTAGTCGTTGGCCAATGATGCTGATATTCAAATATCCAAATCTGGGTTATCGTAGAGCTGAAACAATGCCCACTGCTTTACTCAGTCAGTAGAGCATGAGACTCTTAATCGTAGGGTCGTTGGGCAAAAGATTCCTGCATTTCAGGGGGTTGGACTAGATGATCCCGGGGTGCATTCCGACTCTAAAATTCTATGTTTCTGAGACCCAGCTGTCCTTCTCGATTGGCACCCACTCCAACAGCAACAATTGCTATCCTCATATATACCTCTTCTAAATAAATAAGCAAAACAGCCCAAGGAGGTCTGTTCTTCAAAATCCCACAATTTAGAACCCGCCTGGAGAAACAATCCATGATTTACTCTGGTTCTGAAGTGTGGTTTGGATTTTGTTGTTGTTGTTGTTACTGCTCTCAACCCATTAAAGTAGGACCTTTTGGGGTTGCTGTTTTTTCATTGGTAAATTCCATGATTTTTGAACAGAATGAAAATCTCTCCTTTCGCATGAAAAAATAAAAAGTGAAACATCATGTCTATTTTCAAGCTGGATGACAGAAGGTAAAGATAAAGAGGTTAAGGACCCCTGGACAGATATGTCCAGTCAAAGGTGACTATGGGGTTGCGGCGTGCATCTCACTTCAGGCTGAGGCAGCTGGTGTTTGTCCACAGACAGCTTTCCAGGTCATGTGGCCAGCATGACTAATCCGCTTCTGGTGCAGTGGGACACTGTGACGAGTGCCAGAGCACACGGAAACGCCATTTACCTTCCAGCCACAGCAGTACCTATCTATCTACTTGCGCTGGTGTGCTTTCAAACTACTAGGTTGGCAGAAGCTGGGACAAAACAACAGGAGCTCACCCAATCGAGCGGATTCAAACTGCTGACCTTCTGATCAACAAGCCCAAGAACAACTGGACAGTGGAAAACATCCCAGAAAGCTGATGAAAACTTAACAGCTTGCCTCTTTTAAGTCTAGTAATAACTGCACTGAACTTTTACCATTGCTTACCCACCTCCAGCATTACAAACAGAAGCTGATATTGAGCCTGCCATCTCCACGTCACTCACCTGTCAGCAAATTGCTGTCCGACTGGGCACCATGCAAGGACGGCTTCCGATCCAACTGGTCTAGACTACTGGGGTCACTTCCACTTCGATCTTTTGTCCTGGGGTGGGGGGGGCGGATAAGAGGGAAATGACTGACCCATTCCAGCCCACCAATGCTGCCTTTCAAAAACCTGCAGAAAAGCCACTTGAATGTGTGGACCAGCTGCCAGATAATGCTTAGACTCACATACAAATGGACATCACACTGACGAGGCTTCAAGAGCCACAACGCAAGGCAGGTCAATTCACACGTTTATCTCATACTTGGACAGAAGGGAGGGGAGTAGGGAGTCCAAGGCCCTCTGAAGCACTGAACTATGGTTTGGCATTACGTCTGAACGAGACCAGGGAATTGCTCACAGCTATTTAGACGTACCGTATTTTTTGCACCATAACACTCACTTTTTTCCTCCTAGAAAGTAAGGGGAAATGTCTGTGCGTGTTATGGAGCGAATGCCTGCGGGTGGCGGGGGAGATTTGCTGCCGTCGTGAGCAGAGGATCCATGGTTCCCCTTCCTTCCCTCCTCCGTGGTTACAAAGCATGGATCCACATGGATCCTCAGGATTTTTGCATTGGGCTACTCCAAACTCACTGTCAGATCACATGTCTGTGGCCACAGCATGAACCACAAAAATCATATATCCACTATTTCGTTTAGAATATTTTTTTCTTGTTTTCCTCCTCTAAAAACTATGTGTGTGTTATGGTCTGGTGCGTGTTATAGAGCGAAAAATACGGTAGGTCTAAAAGTTGTGCTTCCTCCTAGTTGGCCTGCTTAAATCACGGGAACTTGTGGCTCTCCAGATGTCGTTGAACTACAACACCGATCATTCACCCCTAACCAGTACTATTTTTCTAGAAAAAGAGGTGCTGGAACTCACCATGAACAACTCCTTCTTTCTCTTAGAATGGCAATGGTGTCCACTTGAGAGGTGCCAGAACTCACCTGAGAGATGCTGGAACTGAGTTCCAGTTGGGGGGGGAGCCCTGCCCGTAACCATTGGCCATGCTGGCTGGGAATGGGATTTGGGAGTCCCATTAGGCACTGGCTTAGATTTGCGCCACAAGAAAGCCATGCCATGCCCACCATCGCAACCTCCCCCAAGACAAAGCTCCCACAGTAATTGTTTGCTCACCGAAGCAAGCTCCCGTCTCCCGTCTCCTCCGCATCTGCGGCTGCACGGAAGCTGAAGCGCCGAAGGGGCACCCTGCCCGGCCCCGGGGGTTGGCCAGTGTCGCTGTACCGCTCCTTCAGCCAGCGGAGGGGCACGCTCCGGTTGACAGGCCGGGACACCACGGCTCCCGAGGCGTCCGAGATGGCCTTCTGGTTGCCCACGTAAAAGCGCACCAGGGCGGGCACGTTGTCAAACTGCTCCTGCTCAAACTGGAAGAGGGTGCGGGAATAGCCCTTCCGGGGGCGCAGCACCACGCGGATGATCTTGAAGTGCAGGGCCTGCCCGCCCCAGCGGCACGACAGGACGTAGTCGCCAGAGCTGGACCGTGAGTCACGAATGAGGAACTCTCCGTCGTCCTGCAGCAGAGACTCTGCCTCCTAAGGCCAGAAAGGAAAAGGAGAGAAAGAGAGAGAGAGAGGAACTTGGTTTGTGGTTGGAGGTGGCCGAGGAGATCAGGAGCAAAAACAGTGTACAGTGGTACCTTGGGTTAAGAACTTAATTCGTTCCGGAGGTCCATTCTTAACCTGAAACTGTTCTTAACCTGAGGGCCTCCCGCTGCCACCATGCCGCCAGAGCACGATTTCTGTTCTCATCCTGAAGCAAAGTTCTTAACCCGAGGTACTATTTCTGGGTTAGCGGCATCTGTAACCTGAAGCGTCTATAACTGAAGCGTCTGTAACCTGAGGTACCACTGTAGCAAGAAAGGAGGGTTGTCTAGCAGGATCCAATGAGCCAGTGTGGAGAGGTACTGCAAGTCCATCGGCAGGAGACCAAATCTGCTATAGGACACTCATACCTTTGACAGCTATATCAATCTCTCTTCTGGGCCAGATACAATATGCACCCTTCAAAACTCTTCCCTTCCGGACAACTATTAAAGGAGAGAACCTTGCAGCTACTGAACGCAATAAGCCCATAGGGCAGTGGTTTTCAACCAGTGTGCCATGGCACCCTGAGGTGCCTTGAATGATGGTCAGTGCTGCCATGGGCAACACTGGCCTCTATCCCTCTTTCTTTCCCTCCCTCCTCTGATGCCCTCTTGCATGTCTCTGCCTCCCAAAGACCTGCACGGCTGTTTGTTGCAGCATCCCGGCTATAAGCTCCGCAGGCGAATGGTGCCTCTGGGAGACACCTCTCTTTGGGGCGGGGGGGGGGCAGCTCACAGACCAGGGGCGGCAGCAGTGGCTGCCAAGAGGACTCCTAAGGAGAGTGGAGAGAAGGCTGGAGGAACCCTCCACAAGGGAGGGTGTCTGGAAGAGGGAGAGAGGCTGCCAAAGATTGAAAACCTCTGCCATAGGGAATCCACAGTGGGAAGAGATTTTATAGGGCGTTGTACTGGGTGACTGTTTGGATCCCTTCTAACTCTACAATTCTATGATCTTCCCCCCCCCCCTTTGAGAGGACATGGAATTTGCAGCTTCCGCACACTTTGGAGACACAGAACCATCTTCATCTATGATTTCACCACCACTGTGCCTGCTCTCTGTGCTGAAACAGCTCCTCCTCTTTGTCCAAACTTCCGAAAGAGGCAAAGAGGATTAAGATAGCTTTGTAAAGGGCTTTGCGTTGAGCAGGGCAGGCATTACAAATAATACCATCGTGCTGAATTCCACTACATTTTCTACTGCATGTTATTGTTTCATTCAGCTGTGAGCCAACGCAGAGGACTTAGTTGATGGATGGGAGAGAAATGGAACAAGTAATCATGAATACATTGGGAGAAGCAGACCTTTGCCATTCAGAACAGTTTAGGGTACCACCGGCAGATTTCTACACTTTCCAAGAGTTAAGAGACAGTCCCAGGAAAGCATTGTTAAGTTCTCCTCCCGCTCACTGCCACAGTATCTGTGGGCTATTACCTGGCGTGGCAGACAGCCGTGGTACCAGGCGTGGCTGCGAAGTTGCTCAGGGTCCAGTTTCAACTCCTCTTCCAGCTCCTTCCTCAGCTTCTCACCAGCCAGTTCCATATTCTTCTGCTCAGGTGCCAAGTGGTTTAGATTGGAGCAAGAAAGAAGGAAACGGCGTTAACCAGGCAAGGGGCACAAGACATAAAACAGCTGCTAAGCTGCGTATAAGAAAATATTGATGTACAGTACAACATAAATAGTCCGCAATGTTAGTCCAGGTAACTTGTAGCTTACGTGCATTTAAAACTTGTGTGCATTCAGCTTTACATGCTTGGCAAAAAAAATATTTAAAAGGGGGTCAAAAACGAGTAAAAAAGACTTTGGCAATCTCACCACCCTTGAAGGCAATGTGTTTTGACTATACACAATTTTGGCTTTGCCTGGCAATCCCTGCCTAAGTTGAGAGTTGCCTGCATAAGTAGATTTCAGCAGTGCATATTGGTTCAAGTGCCCAAACTAGGACTGGCAGATCCGCTCAGCCTTGGAGCTCAGTGAGTGGCCTTGGGCCAGTAACTCTCTTATGTCTCTGTCGAGCCCCACCTCACAGGATGATGTGGGGATTAAATGAGGGGGAGAATCAGGTGCACCATCTTGAACTCTTGTGGGATATAAATGGGGGGAAAGCATTACAGAAGACAGTGGACTGTTTTAAACAAAAATTGCCCTTTTCCCTTATGGAGTATCCAAGAGCCCATATAGAGTCCTTACATAGGTTCCCTAGTGGTAGGAGAAAATAACAGAGGCCAACCAGAGAAAATTGAGAAGCAAAGCAGCTAGTAAGCTTGATCTTTATTGATCTGTTGCAACAGGGTGCTCCCCTCACCCGCAGGAGAGAGGAGGAACCCAGAAAAATGGCATCCAAGGCCTTATAAAAACTTTTGAAATTGCCACCCTGTAGAACAAGACCACCCCCAGAAACATCATACATACAGTGGTACCTCGCAAGACGAATGCCTCGCAAGATAAAAAACGCGCAAGATGAAAGAGTTTTCCATTTTTTGAGTCGTTCCACAAGACGAATTTCCCTATGGGCTTGCTTCGCAAGACGAAATGTCTTGCGAGTTTGTTTCCTTTTTCTTAAAGCCCCTAAGCCACTAAGCTGTTAATAGCCGCTAAGCCGCTAAGCCGCTAATAGCCGCTAAGCCGCTAATAGCTGTGCTTCACAAGACGAAAAAAACGCAAGACGAAGAGACTCGCGGAACGGATTAATTTCTTCTTGCGAGGCACCACTGTACATCACAGAAGGGGTGTAACCTAAGACCCCCCTCAGATACATGATACCTACATCACAGAAAAGGCGGTCTTAAAACAGAAAATTGAATGTTGTTTTTCTGCTGTCATTGTTTATCTCCTGTCTGGCAGGTTACTTGATTGGGTTGCCTGGGGAGCCTGGCCAGTCTTTTGTAATGATAAAGAGTTTCTGGGCCAGATCACAGGCTCACACCCTATTCATATTTTAAATGTGCCCTTAAGACAGGATTTGTGAAGGAAAAGACAATGGGGAGGCTTTTCCACTTTGACCTTGCAGAGAAAACATTTGCTCAGTTTAGGAATCAAAATGGCTTCAGGTCGGTCTTCCTGTGCTGATCTATGTACGTGCTTGGTTGGTACACTTATGAACATTTTAACATATATCTAAGACCTCAAAGTGGGACGCGGGTGGCGCTGTGGGTTAAAGCCTCAGCGCCTAGGGCTTGCCGATCGAAAGGTCGGCGGTTCGAATCCCCGCGGCGGGGTGCACTCCCGCTGCTCGGTCCCAGCGCCTGCCAACCTAGCAGTTCGAAAGCACCCCCGGGTGCAAGTAGATAAATAGGTACCGCTTACCAGCGGGAAGGTAAACGGCGTTCCGTGTGCTGCGCTGGCTCGCCAGATGCAGCTTGTCACGCTGGCCACGTGACCCGGAAGTGTCTCCGGACAGCGCTGGCCCCCGGCCTATAGATGTGAGATGGGCGCACAAACCCCAGAGTCTGTCAAGACTGGCCCGTTCGGGCAGGGGTACCTTAAAACCTAAAGACCTCAAAATTCCTATCACATGACCAAACACAGTGTACATATTCATAGTTGTGATGCCAACATGCTCTGCAATGTTGCAAGAAGTAAAAGAGGTGCACTCCTAACCCCTCCATTTCACAGGGTACCTGCTTGGGACAGGTAAACTTCTTGGGTTGGCCCTGCAGGAGCAGGTGGGGGGGGAGAGATAACAGCCAGCAGCAGCCTGGAGCCATGACAACCTACCAGAAAGAAACAAGCACTTTCTCCTTCTGGTGTTGTTTGCCTAGGGATGGAATTAACCATTAACAGGAAAGGAGTGTTGGAAAATGAAAGCAGTGCTGTCTTCAGAAGCAGGCTCAGCGCAGGTGAAGAAACGGAAGCCAAAAAGGCGTGACATGAATCCCTTGCCCAACAAGCTGGTCAACATTTTCCAGCTAAAATCGCCTCTCAATCTTAAGGCTGCACGGCCATGATCAGTAGCGCCATTGTTCATAGGAATCTGAAAGATCGTTCCGTTCTGACCGGGGGGGAAAAGAGTTGCCAACCCAGCCAGAAAGTGCATTTTCAAAAGTCTCCTAAAGACTCCCACTCCAAGCAACATTCTAGCTGGGTGCCCCCATTGTACCACCTGAATTAGAAGCTTGATTAGAGTGTTTCTGCTTCCAAGAATGCAACAGTGCGGGGGGACTCTGATGCGGCCCCACCCTCAAACCCAATTAAATGGGCTTCATTGTATCTGCACTCTCTCTTACTTGGAAGTAAAGCTCTGGGATTTGCAGGTATTGACAGCCTCTTCCCCACCCTTGACCAGTGTTAGAAACTCAGGTATATAACCAACATGATCACAGGTTCATTGAGGGCTGGGGAAAGTTTACAGATTACCTGAAAAGCATATGTGATGAACAGACAACGTTAGTAGGATTTAAAGAGGTTTTGTGAGAGTTAAAGATGTATTGTAAAAAAGAAGTAGATCTGAAAAGGATATATTAAATGGCAATATAATGTTAGAAAATGCATTAAAATAGAAAATATGGATGATTGGTGGAAAAGCTGGTGGAAGTCCAAAAAGTTGAAATTTGTGAATATTGTTTGGGATGGTGAATTTGTAAAAGAAAAATTTAATAAAAATTATAAAAAAGAAACTCAGGTATATAAGCTAATCGCCAAATGGCACCTCTTAAACCTGGGTTACGGTCGGCACAACAGAATCTCTAGGCAGGTTTTTTGCAATGGAACTTACTGTTATTATTATTAATTTTATTTCTATACTGCTTTATATTTTAAAGGGGAAAAAATCTCAAAGCCATTTACAACACATTAAAACAGGGGCCAGCAAACTTTTTCAGCAGGGGGCTGGTCCACTGTCCCTCAGACCTTGTTGGGGGCCAGGCTTTTTTTTTTAGTGGGGGGGAGTGAATGAATTCCTATGCCCCACAAATAAACCAGAGATGCATTTTAAATAAAAGGACACATTCTACTCATGTAAAACCACACTGATTCCTGGACCATCCGCAGGCCGGATTTAGAAGGAGATTGGGCCGCATCCAGCCCCTGGGCCTTAGTTTGCCTACCCATGCTCTATTCTCCCTATTCAGATACAGAAGCTCATAGCCGAACAGTTTTGAGTCCCGCATTTCCTAGCAGAAAGGGAGCTTAACTCACACTGAAAGGTACCATCCAAACACTTTCCCTGGATTTTTCTTGAGGAATGCATTTAAAAAGGAAACCAATAAGTAGAAAGTACGACATACCATCATCTCCTAATAATGGCTTGTTGAGGAAACAACTTCTCCAGTGGTAGATGTGTCTCTATCTCCTCCAGAAACATTGACAATTTGCACGGAAAATGACTTCTGACCGTTCCCCATTCACCAGCTTCTGAACTGCCTTCCAGCCTGCCGCCACTGACTCTACAGCCTGCATAAAAAACACACTTCCTTTTAAAGGGGCAGGAAAGGTGATGACAAGACTGAGGTTACAAACTCACTGAGGGGGAGGAAATCGATGTCACAAAAGTGTGTCACATACAACCAGAAGTCCCCTCTGAACTCATCCACCTCAAGGGGGGGGGGAGAGAGAGAGAGAGAGAGAGAGAGAGAGAGAGAGAGAGAGAGAGATTAACACACTGGCTTAAAAGAAGATTTTTTAAAAAAAGAAATTCCAGAGGATCGGTACAATTTCACCTCATGCAAGGAAGACTTGAGTAAGTGGAGTAAAGAGAATGAGGAAAATGGAAACAAGAAGAATTACCGACGGAAAAATAATGGCAAATGAAATTAATGGACTATGCAGAATTAGATAAATTAACAGGAAGGATTTGAAACCTACCGGACCAGAGATTCTTAGAAGACTGGAGTAAATATTTGAACTATCTGAAAAGCAATTGTAATAAACAGATTACACTAGCAGGACTGCAAGAAGTTCTGTAAGAAGGACTATGTGAAATATTGCAAGGAAGACTATGAAGAGAATTATTAGTTAATGATAATTAAAAGTAATAGAGAAATTAAGAAATGTAGAACAAGTGATAAAGAACAAAATCTTCAGAGGTTGTTGACGGAAGTCTAAAGTATTGTATAAGATAAGAAGTTACGTTAAATGATTGTTGGAAATGATATGTTAAAAAAACTAATAAAAATGTATATTAAAAAAAGAGAATGAGGAAAAAACATAAGAGGCTTGCAGCAGATACTGGGAATGGTTCTTTTGCTTCAACAGACATGGTGAAGGTGGCAGAATTGACTCTTTCTGTCTACAGTGGTACCTCAGGTTAAGTACTTAATTCGTTCCGGAGGTCCGTTCTTAACCTGAAACTGTTCTTAACCTGAAGCACCACTTTAGCTAATGGGGCCTCCTGCTGCCGCTGCGCCGCCGGAGTACGATTTCTGTTCTCATCCTGAAGCAAAGTTCTTAACCCAAGGTACTATTTCTGGGTTAGCGGAGTCTGTAACCTGAAGCGTATGTAACCTGAAGCGTATGTAACCCGAGGTACCACTGTAATTTGATTCAGCAAGAATGGCTCCAGCCAAAATAAACTCACAAGCAAGCCTGAGGCATCAACCTGGAATGCTAGGGAGAAAACAACTGAATTAAATGGCCCTGCGCCCTGATTGGAAGGGATGCCTCCTTACAAACCAAAAAGCAAGACACGAGATGTGGAAGGGGGAATGGTGCATCTAGCTTGCCTACCTTGCTCTGATCTCAGAATAAAGTTATCCAGGAGTCTGTCACTAACAGATAGATGTGAATAAAGGAATCCAAAATCAAGACCCCCTCCTCACATGTACACACACCACCATGTGCACATGCACGGCCAACTTTGCCACTGCCAAGCTAATAGGCACAACAGTCAGCTCCACCAGCTGGTCAGAATCAACACAGAAAGAGGCCAGGGTGAGCCACACAATAGAGAGGAAATGCTCCCGTCCAGTGGGTGCTTCCCCTCCCCCCCCCCTCAAGCTTTTCGTGCATTGCTCCCAGCACAGGACCCACACAAGCAACAGCTTTGGAAATCCTTGCAAAAGCAGCTTGACTTAGGGAGGACGGCCAGAGGCACAGACAGACAGACAGGCAGGCAGGCAGGCAGGCAGTGTCAGGCCAGGTGTGCTTTTTCCTGGAGAGCACTTAAAATCTACCATCCTGTAGATTTCCACATCAGGCACAGCTGATACATAACCACAACAAAACCTGTTTGAATACACCCAGAACTCCCTAACTCACTCTCTCTCTCACCAATACATCCCCCCACTGAAATCTTCCGTGTCTTCAAAAGAGCAGGTTACTGAATACCCCAGAGCAGCACCCCAGATCACCAGACACTGAAAATAGCCACAGCAGTGCTTACAGCCTCACACGGACCCCCAGAGAAAGATCCAGACATACCAAGCCAGCCTTGCAGTTTGATCCCTGCATTGCAGGGGGTTGGACTAAATGACCCTTGGGGTCCATTCCAACTCTTAAAGGTAAAGGGACCCCTGACCATTAGGTCCAGTCGCGGATGACTCTGGGGTTGCGGCGCTCATCTCGCTTTACTGGCTGAGGGAGACAGCATACAGCTTCCGAGTCATGTGGCCAGCATGACTAAGCTGCTTCTGGCAAACCAGAGCAGCGCACAGAAACGCTGTTTACCTTCCCGTCTGAGCAGTACCCATTTATCTACTTGCACTTTGACGTGCTTTCGAACTGCTAGGTTAGCAGGAGCAGGGACCGAGCAATGGGAGCTCACCCCGTCGCGGGGATTCGAACCGCCGACCTTCTGATCAGCAAGTCCTAGGCTCTGTGGTTTAACTCACAGCGCCATCCGCGATTCTTTAATTCCATGGGGAGGGTGGCCATTTCTCACCAGGGTTTGACCATTGATTCCAAAGGGGTTTGGTTCAAAAAGAATCTATCCTGAAGACAAGGAAGAGAGACACCCTTCCTATAACCTCAGGTGCTCTGTTGGTGTGTGTGTGTGGTGTTTTTTTTTTTTAAAAAAATGATCTGTAAATTCATCTGGGAGCCCTTCTGAATGAATGAATTAATCAATCAATGAAATGTCCAGATGCATCCCTGACCTTTGCTTGCCCACTCTCAGCTCTCCAAGGTCCCCTTGCTGCCTCAAAAGACGCTGCCCTCTATGCCTAGTACTATTTCCAGAACACCTACACAACAAGTCCACCTCTCTTCCTTCTTTCTAATCCCTCCGCAAAGCACAATTTCATAGAATCATAGAGTTGGAAGAGACCACAAGGGCCATCGAGTCCAACCCCCTGCCAAGCAGGAAACACCATCAGAGCTCTCCTGACATCTGGTTGTCAAGCCTCTGCTGAAAGACCTCCAAAGAAGGAGACCTTCTCCGTGAAGCCTTTGGCACAGCCCCCTAATGTCACATTTATTAATTTAAAGCATTTTACTCTACTCTTCCGATTGACACTAAGCCTATGTAACTAAGCCTGTGTAACTGCATATTCCTCCCCAGTTTCCTTTTCGTTCTATCCTCCCAGTGTCGCATTTAAATGAGAATCCTTTTAAGGCAGGGCCCTGACCATAAATAGCAAATAGCTAATTATACCTCCAAACTACAGCCACCTCAACTAGAGGGCCTCGCAGAGGCGAAAACAGTGGTTCCCAAAGTGGGGAGGGGGTGTTCCGGGGGGGGGGGAGCAAAGAGGCAAGTGAGAGGCAGGGGCCCCTGGAGGTGTCATTGCCCATCAGTCTCTGAAAAGCTGGCATCACTGGATCAAGTTCATTAACACTGCTGAATTAATCAAACTAAGTAGTTTAAATTGAATTTTGAATAAATGTGCAACTGATTGTCACTGTTTTGAATTTTACTGCGTTATTATCTTCCTGAGTGGGTTGTGCAAACTTCCATTCTGAAATATTGTTTTTATATGTTAAGGAGCACTGCATGCAGATGAGTTTATGGAAGCAAGGTGGGGGAAGGTGGCCTGAAAAAGCTTGGGATTCTATGATTCTAAGTTCCCACACCTCATAACAGGAGGGTTTGGGGTGTCATCGTCTTAAGAGCACCATGAGTCATTTCTTCTTCTTGACAAAGCAGAAGCACGAAAGAGAAGACACTTCCCCAATTTCGTTATTTATTATCTCAGTCGTTCCACGGTTCATTGCGGTCACGGCCCTGATTGCGGCTAGCTGAATAAGGTTCCCGACACAAACTGTGCCGCTTCACTGATATGAATTAAAACGGGTGGTACTGTGGGTTAAACCACAGAGCCTAGGGCTTGCCGTTCAGAAGGTCGGCGGTTCAAATCCCCGCGACGGGGTAAGCTCCCGTTGCTCGGTCCTAGCTCCTGCCCACCTAGCAATTCAAAAGCACGTTGAAGTGCAAGTAGATAAATAGGTACCACTCCGGCGGGAAGGTAAACGGCATTTCCGTGCACTGCTCTGGTTGGCCAGAAGCGGCTTTGTCATGCTGGCCACATGACCTGGAAGCTGTAAAGGAGCGCTGCAACCCCAGAGTCGTCTGTGACTGGACCTAATGGTCAGGGGTCCCTTTACCTTTACCCACTGGCCACAAATATTCTTCCTTGGAATCATAGAACTGCAGAGTTGAAAGGGACTCCAAGGTGGACTACATGGAATTGGTGGAAATGACTGGTAGAATCCGAGACCAGGGAGAAGAGTCGGTGGAAGAAGATTGGAAGAAATTTAAAGACTATTTACAGAAGTATTGCAAAATTAATGAGTGTTAGAATGATGTTTAAATGAAGCTAAGCGGTTTCTAGCTGTAATGATATAAAAGAATATGGAAAATTGGATTTTTAAATAGGTAAAAATTTAATGTTATAATATATTAAGATCAAAGATCAGGATAATAAGGAGGGAAAGAAATTGCTGAATTAATTAACTGAATTGGAATACAAAAAAGGGAGGTATGAGGAGGTCAGGGAAACAAGGATATGAATGTAAGATATGGAAAGGTTGATTTTTTTATTATTTTTTCATCTGTGTACTTATTCTGTATTTTTCTTGTATTTTTATTTTTGCCTTTTATTCTTGTATTTTTTGCTTTAATGCAATTCCTTTTTCTGAAACTTTAATAAATATTTATTAAAAAAAATTTAAAAAATGAAAGGGACCCCAAGGGACATCTAGTCCAACCCCCTGCAGTGCAGGAAGCTCAACTCAAGCCTTCATGACAGATGGCCATTCAACCTCCAAGGAAGGGGAGTCCACAACCTTCCGACTCCCAGATGAGTCTATTCCACTGTCGAACAGCTCTTTCTGTCAGAAAGGTCTTCCTTATGTTTAGTCAGAATCTCCTTTCTTGTAACTTGAGGCCATTAGTTTGTCTCCTACCCTCCAGGGCAGGAGAAAACAAGCTTGTTCCCTCTTCTTCCCTTTAGCTATTTGAAGATGTTTGTCATATCTCCTCTCAGTCTCATCTTCAGGCTAAACATACCTAACTTCCTCAACTGTTCCTCATAAGGCTTGGTTTCCACACCCTTGATCATTCTGATCGCCCTCCTCCAAGTCATGCATAAAGACATTGACCAACCATGGGCCCAGGACAGAACCCTGTGGCACCTCACTTGTCACTTTTCCCAGGAGGATGAGGATCTTGTTCAGCTTTAGCTCTCAGCTTCCTCTTAAAAACTGAGAGCCACTCCAGTCAGACCAGAGTCATGCCTTTGATTCCTAGAAGGGAAGGAGTCACCAAAGACTAAGAGTCTGTCTGCAAATCACACTCTCAGTCCTAGAAAAGCCTCAGGTCCCAGACTCAACTGGTTGGGATTTCTTGCAGATGAGGGAAAGGCACTCACTCGATTATTATTTCTTCATAATAATAATAATTTATTTATACCCTTCCCATCTGGTTGTGTTTCCCCAGCCACTCTGGGCGGCGCCCAACCGAATATTAAAAACATGATAAAAGATCACACCTAAAAAACTCCCCTAAACAGGGCTGCCTTCAGATGTCTTCTAAAAGTCAGATAGTTGTTTATTTCCTTGATATCTGATGGGAGGGTGTTCCACAGGGCGGGTGCCACTACTGAGAAGGCCCTCTGCCTGGTTCCCTGTAACTTCACTTCTCGCAGTGAGGGAACTGCCAATGGAAGCTGACCAGCCACCACTGATTCAATGAACTTGCCTACCCCTCCCGAAATGTTTTTTTACATCTCTAGGTCTGTGTAAGTGTCTATAATTCATGTACAGTGAATGCATTTTATAACCAACAGCCAGTTCATTTTTTGTAGTTATGGGGAAGGTTCCACGTGATTAGGAAGTATCCTGGCAATACTGTGAGTTACTATGACTTTAGTGAATTGTATGGATTGTGTTGATGAATGGGATGTTGTTGTTGTTTGCTTTACATATGAGGGTGGCACTGTGGTCTAAACCACTGAGCCTCTTGGGCTTGCCGATTGGAAGGCTGGCAGTTTGAATCCCTTGCTCTGTCCCAGCTCCTGCCAACCTAGCAGTTTGAAAGCACACCAATGCAAGTAGGTAAATAGGTACCACTGTGGCAGGAAGGTAAATGGTGTTTCCGTGCGCTCTGGCTTCCATCATGGTGTTCCGCTGTGCCAGAAGCAGTTTAGTCATGCTGGCCACGTGACCCGGAAAACTATCTGCGGATAAACGCCAGCTCCCTCGGCCTGAAAGCGAGATGAGCACCACAAACCCCCTACTCACCTTTGACTAGACTTAACCATCCAGGGGTCCTTTACCTTTTACCTTTACCTACTGTGTTTGATATTACAGTGTTTGCAGTGTTCTTCCAGCTTTACAATTCTCAGATTCCTGTGTGCCACTTTTGAGCTCAGCGTTTGTTACTGAGAAAGTGGGATGCCAATTTAAAATCCACTCTACTCAACTATGCCATGGGGCGAACTCGGGGCCATATCATTACTAGCAGTATCTGAATGTTGTCCAATTCCCTTCAACCTGCAAAAGTTGTGCAGCTCTTGGATGGTGATAACTTTGTGTGTGGAGTTCGGCTTGGTGTTGTGTTGGGGGGGGCAGAGGGACACACATACACACACAAACACGCCCACCTTGCAATACAGTGGTGCCCCGCAAGACGAATGCCTTGCAAGATGGAAAACTCGCTAGGCGAAAGAGTTTTCTGTTTTGGAGGTGCTTCGCAAAAGGAATTTCCTATGGGCTTGCTTCGCAAGACGACAATGTCTTGCGAGTTCCTGCTGTTTTTTTCCCCTCCCCCCCCCCCTTTTCTAAGCTGCTAAGCCGCTTATCAGCTGATCCGATCAGCAGATAAGCCGCTAAAAGCAGCTAAAAGCCGCTAATAGCGCTAATCCACTAATCCTTCAATGGGCTTGCTTCACAAGACGAAAAAAAACCCTAGACGAAGAGAATCACATATTGGATTCTTTTCGTCTTGCGAGGCACCACTGTATCAGGTAAGGATACTGCTCCACAACTCTGACCAAAAACTAAGCTGGATTTTGGCACACGGAAACCCCACGGTGGCAGGGCCGGATTTCGGTTTGATGAGGCCCTAAGCTACTGAAGGTAATGGGGCCCTTTATATGTCCAGCCGTCCTTTGTCAACAACAAATTGTCACTGTTTTTTGTGTTGAATATATGCTATATGGTCATTTATGGACCTAATAGTAATTTATGGTAATTTATGGACCCTAACCCTAAAGCCATCTGCACAGAACAAAATATATATTTTATCAAAGCAATTGTTGAACTGAAATACGATTAAGAAGTATATTAAAACACTGTTACTGTATGTAGGTTTTATTTTATTTGTTTTATTTGTTTTTATCTTATATTTTGGAAATGTACATACAGGGGTTTTTTTTCTTTAATTTTTTTTTGGGGGGGCAAGAGAGTGGGGCCCTAAGCCATAGCTTAACTTATACGTAAATCCGGCACTGCACGGCGGCGAGTCGAGCCGCGAAGTTCCCCTCCCCAGTCCGGAGACCAGGAAACGGCGCGCTCGGTGGGAAAGGAAACGCGGCCGCGCGCAGCTCCGCCGAAGCCCATCTATGGTAGCAGAGAGCCAGCTCCGTTTTGTGCGCCTGGAAAAGGACAGGCGGCCCAGAAGCCTAAACCTCCGACCCTTCCCTAAACAGAAAGAAACCCAGAGACTCACCTTTCCTCCTTCGGGTGGGTGAGGCCGGCGGCGAGGAGGAGTAAGGCGCCCCCGAAGGAGCGCGGCTCCCAGGAAAGCCCCACCTTTTCAAAGGTGGGGACCGCGGAACTCCCCGCCCCGAGGGAGCCCGGCGGCGGCTTCCCGGTTCCCGCCCGAGCTCTCTTGGAAGCGATTACGACCGCGCAGCGCTCGTCCTTCCCGCTCGCCGTCGAGCCGCCGCGCCTGCTGCCTCCTCCCCGCGGCTACCTGCAGCCGGGGAGGGGCTTCCCCGGGCGCGCCTCGCCTTCCGACCTCGCCACCTGCTGAGCCCGGGCGGCGGCTCTCCTCCAGACCTCGCCGGGCCCGTCCTGGGCGCGATAGGAAGGCGCGGAGCCGCGGAAAGGGGTCTGGAATGTCCCTCCGCCGGGGGGGGGCACCTCCTAGTTCTGCTTCACAATTATGGAATAAACTTGAGTAAAATAGTGCGGGGGGGGGAGGTAAACCCCGCCCTGCATAATCGATCGCAAGACGCAGCGCGCGCGCACTATTGGAATGGCAATGCCAATCAACTTTTTTTTGGGGGGGGGGACCCGCACCCGAAGGGACCTCAGTCCCCAGGCAGGGCCGGATTTAGTTTTGATGAGGCCCTAAGCTACTGAAGGTAATGGGACCCTTAAATGTCCAGCTGTCCTTTGTCAACAACAAATTGTCGCTGTTTTATTGTGTTGAATATATGCTATGTGGTCATTTATGGACCTAATAGGTATCTAAAGCCATTTGCACATAACAGAATCTTTTATCAAATTGTTGAACTGAAATACAATTAAAAAGAAGTTTATTAATAGAGAAATATAATGAAGAAATATATTAGTGAAATAATTATTAAGCTCTAACTTAAAATGACTTTTTTATTCATAACAAACTTAATGCAAACACATTGGCAATAACAAAAGTTCCTTTGGAAACACAGTTTACAAAGACTCAAAATCTAGTTTCTAGAAACTTGCTGTAACATGAAATAATAATTGTAGGTTTTATTTTATTTGTCTTTTATCCTATATTTTGGAAATGTTCATCCGGTTTTTTTCCCTTTAATTTTTTTTTGGGGGGGGGGCTCAAAAGAGTGGGGCCCTAAGCTATAAACTTGTTTAGCTTATACAGTACGTAAATCTGGCACTGCCCCTAAGAGTTGGCTCCTCCGCTTCACATACTTGTATTTGTCAGCATCCTTCCTAAATTGTGGTGCCCAGAACCGGACACAGTATTTCAGGTGTGGTCTGACCAAGGCAAAAGAGAGTGGTACTATTACCTCCCTCGATCCGAATTTAGGAAGGATGCTGACAAGCTGGAACGTGTGCAGAGGCGGGCTATCAAGATGACCAAGGGTCTGGGGGAAAGCAAGGAGAATAAAATAAATACAAATGCAATGGGTCTTATTCCCAGGGAAGTGTACATACTGCATAGCAGCCATCCCCAATCTGATGCCTTCCAGGTGTTTTAGAATATACAGGATACCAGGCTGGGGGATGCTGCTACATAGGATTGCAGCCTAACTGCAATCCTATACATGTCTGTGCAGACTTCTCAGACTACTGGATTCAATGGGACTTACTCCCAGGTCACTGTGTAGAGAATTGCAGTCTAAGAACTTCCTTGGGCCTTACTCCCTAGCAAGTATGTTTCAGATCACAGAATTAAAAGGTGTTTTTTTAAAAATATATTTAAAAAACCCCCACACACAATTGCTTAGAGTTTATATCCAATACTAATAGCTAGTTTCCAGGGTGAAACTGCTGTGATTCCCCCACCATGACTACCTAATAAGAAGCACTTGCCACTGAGACAGACCACCATTCAAGGCACCCCAGGGTGTCACGGCCAGGGCCGTCTTAAGCATAGCTGTGGCCACGGCAGGCAGAGGCTCTGGGTGTGGCACTCCGCCTCTTCCCTGGCACCCTCCAGAACTTGGCGCCCCGGCGTTCCACGCCACTTGCCTCTATGGGCAAGACACCCTGGTCACGACACACTGGTAGAAAACCCCTGTTCTAAGGCCTGGGGTGCCTTGAATGGTGGTCAGGAGTGCCGCTGGCAGCACTGGCCTCTGTTCCTCTTCCCTTGCCTCTGATGCCCTCTCCCATCTCAGCCTCCCAAAGGCTTGCACAGCTGTTTGTTGCAGCAGCCCTGGCTACAAGCTCCCCAAGCGAATGGTCCCTTTGGGGCTGGCCAGGGGGTGCTGCTGGTTGCCAGGAGCTGAAGCAGCCTCAGAGTAAGCAAGTGGGCGAGGGAGCCCAGCCAGTCCACCAGCCCTTGCTGTCGGGAATGGACAGACAAGAGGGAGGCCAGGCAGAAAGGTGCCACACTGGCCTTGTGAACCCTGCCTGGGAGCCGAGTGCCCAGTGCTGAAAGGGAGCCTTTCCACCATGCAGGCCTGACAGCGCCCGCTGCTGCCTCCCCAGGTAAGGTGCTGGCCTCACGTTCACCTTTGGCAGGTCTTCATTGGGCCACTAAGGCTGGGGGCATCCTCTTCCCAGGCCCCTGTGAGGCAGTGTGAGGAGGCATCTCTCTTTGGGGCAGGAGGGGCAGCTCAGAGACCAGAAGCGGCTGCCCAGAGGACTCCCAAGGAGAGGAGACTGCCAGGCTGCCAAGAGAGGGTGTTCGAAAAGGGGTGATAAGCTGCCAGCTTTGCGGGCAATGGGTGGCATAACTGGGCTCCTGAGCCTCACGGGTGCCACAGGAAGAATGGATTTGGTCAAGGGAGCCGTGGACTCAGAAAGGTAGAAAACCTCTGCTGTATATTACTCAAACTGATGAAAAAGTAAATATTAAAGATTGACCAGAACAAGAGCTCAGCTTCCCACCTTACAAGGATACGAAGTATTCGCCAGCTCGTCAAAGCTGAGATCTGCTCAAACGGGCCACTGCATGCCTAGTGTTTGAACCAAGAAACACAGTAGTTCTTATTGGTCCTGGTTCTGGTTGAACCCAGCCCACTTTCACATATGCCAGTGCTATCACAAATACTGATTCACTCCCATCTTGCCCTTTCAAGCTATTGCATCCTCTTGTGTTTTGAATACTTCGCTCTGATGACTCAGTCCTAGAGAATGTCTTCGCCTGAATACTTAGAATATTTTTCTTAAACTCTGGTATACATTGCTGTATTGAAGGCTTCAGTAAGATCTTGCTTCTTTATAAGGAACTACCAAAAGGAAGGTGATCTTTTGATCTCGCCCAAATAACCACCCATTGCAAGTCAGATCTGAATAATTCTTGAACATGAGGTACACATTCACGTTAAGCGCAGCTCACATTTCCGCTGAGGCTGTTTTTCAAAAGGAGAAATCCTGCTAAATCAGCTGTTTGGTATGGAGTGGGGAGGTAGAACTGAACCCAGTCTTTGGTAAGCCGAGCAGCTGATTGCAATAATTTTTTTACTTATTTTCAATACATTTTTTATCAACCGGGGGGGGGGCTGCGTCTTTTATTATTTATTTGTTTCAAATATTCATAGAGTGCTTTTCTATTTAAAGCAATACCCAAAAGCAATTCACAGCCAAAGCGACTATTTTTTTAAAAAAGCTGCCACAGACAATAAATAGAGATCAATAAATCAGAATAGCAACTAAAAGACTATTCAGCAATATTGTGTGCTATGAAGAGCCACTTATAAACCACCGCAGTCTAGAGCCTCATAGCTGTACTTGACCATTGTCCATTGTTAATTTCCACCTTTTCTTCCTAAAATACCAAGAGACTCCTTCTCAGGTCAGAAACTGGATGCTTAAGGCAATATCCAATTAAAACCAAATCTCAAAGAACACTTAAGTATGCAGATTTTGGCAATAAAAGGGAAAAGTAGTTTAGGAAGGCAGAAAGCTCACAAAGGATTGGAGAAATCGATAACTTGATAATTTTGACAGGAGAGTCTGAGTGGCTAGGGAGACCTAACTTCCATGTTAAGCAGTATATTAATTGTCTAAAATGAATAAATAATCAATAATTTGGAAGCCTAGGGGCTTTCCGTTCCCATGGACTTATTGTAGGGCTTTACACAATTCACCTTGCTTCAGTTTCCATCCTATAAATGCAGTGGAAGTAAGGGTAGGCAATAAAATAATATAAATTGTATTTGCATATTTGCCAGGCTTATTCCGCAGGTGGCTGGGTGGGAACACAGCAGTAAGTTGTTGTTGTTTTCTGGAAAAGGTTAGGATTGGTTTAGATGGCATAAAAGCTCTTTTCAAACTCCTGGACCACTCTTCTGCACCATCCAGAATGCTGGCTGGAGCCCCCACATTCAGCCCCTCCCCCAGTGCCCCTGAAAATACTGCTGTTCCAAGTAGCGACATTGGTTGCCCAGCTGCGTCCCGTAAGCAGAAAAATGTGAATGTCAGCTGAAGCTACAGGCCATTTGCAGATCCCAGATTAAGTGGATGAAGCTGGTTTATTGCCAGCTGCCAAGATTGCATTTTATGGAGCAAAACGACCTCTTGTGGGTGCATTTGGTAAAAGGGGGAAGTTTGGTTCGAGAGGAATTCTCCAGTTCTGACACTCCAGGGCAGGGGTCAGCAAACCTTTTCAGCAGGGGGCCGGTCCATTGTCCCTCAGACCTTGTGGGGGGGGAGACTATATTTTGAAAAAATAATAATGAATGAATTCCTATGCCCCACAAATAACCCAGAGATGCAATTTAAATAAAAGCACACATTCTACTCTTGTAAAAACACGCTGACTCCCGGACCGTCCACGGGCTGGATTTAGAAGACGATTGGGCTGGATCCAGCCCCCGGGCCGTAGTTTACCTACCCATGCTCTAGGCCAGGGGTCTGCAACCTTTGAGACAAAAAGAGCCACTTGGACCCATTTCCAAAGAAAAAAACAACTGGGAGCCGCAAAACCATTGCGACATTTAAAACAAATATATCTCCAGAGCCGCGATCTGACAGCGGGTGGGAAGGTGACGTCGGGACGGTGCGTGACTAACGCACGCACCGCCCCCATGCGACGTCACAGCCAGTACAGCGCCCGCCACAGTGGGGAGTGTCGGGGCGCACAATGCGCCTCCTCCCCTTGCTAGTATCCGCCCCGGAGCCACAGCAAAGATTTAAAAGAGCCACATGCGGCTCCGGAGCCGCGGGTTGCAGACCCCTGCTCTAGGCTCTGAGGTCTTGCTGTTTTCTTTTCTTTTTCTTTATTTTTGATTGAATTATGTTGTATACACAAACAATTAGAACAAAACTTACAGTCGTCAAACAGATTAAGTAAATAAATAAATAAAATTAATAAGGAAAAGTAAAATTATAGAAGAAAAAAAGAAAGAAGTATAAAAGAAGAAAAGGGGGGAAGAATATATATGGATATATATGGATATATAACTAGGATAACAGTAAATCACTCATTCTTAGACTAATATTTTACAAACAGATTCTTAAATTAAAACACAGAGAACTACATACAAAACTATCTACAAAACAACAAATAAAGACTTCCACCAATACCACTACAGTTCATTGTTCTTAGTAAAGATACTATCCTGTATTTCAATTGGTTCCTCATCTTGGTACAGTGGTGCCTCGCAAGACGAAAAACGCGCAAGACGAAAGAGTTTTCCATTTTTTGAGTCGTTCCGCAAGACAAATTTCCCTATGGGCTTGCTTCGCAAGACGAAACGTCTTGCGAGTTCTTGCGAGTTTGTTTCCTTTTTCTTAAAGCCGCTCAGCCGTTAATAGCCGCTAAGCCACTAATAGCCGTGCTTCGCAAGACGAAAAAACCGCAAGACGAAGAGACTCGCGGAACGGATTAATTTCGTCTTGCGAGGCACCACTGTATCAGGACACTACTGCTTTTGCAGTGTTATTCTAGGCACAACCAGATCTTAGGTGCTGAACCTTGATTCATCAGGTAGTTATTTAAATGATCCTATTCTTTCTTAACTGTTGTATTAGATTTGTCTCTTAATAAATCTGTTAGCTTCGCGAGTTCCAGGTACAGTGGTACCTCGGGTTACATACGCTTCAGGTTACATAAGTTTCAGGTTACAGACTCCGGTAACCGAGAAATATTACAGTGGTGCCTCGCAAGACGGAATTAAGCCGTTCCGCGAGTCTCTTCGTCTTGCGGTTTTTTCGTCTTGCGAAGCATAGCTATTAGCGGCTTAGCAGCTATTAACGGCTTAGCGGCTATTAACGGCTTAGCGGCTTTAAGAAAAAGGAAACAAACTCGCAAGAACTCGCAAGAAGTTTCATCTTGCAAAGCAAGCCCATAGGGAAATTTGTCTTGCGGAACGACTCAAAAAACGGAAAACTCTTTCGTCTTGCACATTTTTCGTCTTGCGAGGCATTCGTCTTGCGAGGCACCACTGTACCTCGGGTTAAGAACTTTGCTTCAGGATGAGAACAGAAATCGTGCAGCAGTGGCACAGAGGCAGCAGGAGGCCCCATTAGCTAAAGTGGTGCTTTAGGTTAAGAACAGTTTCAGGTTAAGCACGGACCTCCGGAACGAATTAAGTACTTAACCCGAGGTACCACTGTACTCGGTCAGCTTGCATAACCATTCTTTGGTGGGTATATTATTTTCTTTCCAATATTTACCCACCAAGACTTTACCACCAGGTAAAGGACCCCTGACAGTTAAGTCCAGTCATGAACGACTGGGGTTGCGGCGCTCATCTCGCTTTACTGGCCAAGGGAGCTGGTGTACAGCTTCCGGGTTATGTGCCAGCATGACTAAGCCACTTCTGGCGAAACCAGAGCAGCGCACGAAAACGCCGTTTACCTTCCCGTCGGAGCGGTACCTATTTATCTACTTGCACTGGCGTGCTTTCGAACTGCTAGGTTGGCAGAAGCTGGGACCGAACAACCGGAGCTCACCCCGTCGCGGGGATTC
This sequence comes from Podarcis vaucheri, assembly GCF_965113315.1. Classification (NCBI taxonomy): domain Eukaryota; kingdom Metazoa; phylum Chordata; class Lepidosauria; order Squamata; family Lacertidae; genus Podarcis; species Podarcis vaucheri. Next base: position 9,162,915 of record NC_138755.1, read on the forward strand.
TAACCGCCGGCCTTCTGATTAGCAAGCCCTAGGCTCAGTGGTTTAGACCGCAGCACCACCAACATCCCTCGTAGCACCTACTGCCTGCTTAATTGTGTCGCTCTGTGAGCACTGATTATAAATTTCACGAAATTTATTTACTGTTTGTTGTCGAAAACTTCAGGAGAACTCTGGCTGGATTGCAGCATTACTTTGCTCCTCTGGAGGCGATTGTGGCAGGTGCTGTTCTGACCTTAATTAATTTCCCTCTCAAGGATACTGAGGCAATGCAAACTACAAAGATGTGCCATGCTCTTAATAATTCCCAATTTATGCAGTTTTCTATAGGTTATGTTAATGTTATTTATTGTGTTACAGGTTTGCATGCATGCACAATGGACATGCCCTTCTTATAATTGTTCTCTCTGATTTATAAGCATTATAAAATAAAATAATTAAAAGCTTTACAAAGAACAAAAACTTTGTACACTCCCTGTGCTAGATGCGATCTAAGACAGCAGAAAATAAATTAGCTGCTGAAGCAGAGAAACTGAATGAGGATGTTGAAAATTTGTCACTGAAAATTAAACAGGAAACATGAAAGTGCTACCACATACAGAATGACCTCAAGAACAGTGTGCCGGTGTGTTGTAAGTGACAGAATGGCAGCTAAAATAGAATAAGCATCATGTTGAAATAAGTCTTAAGTTTAAAAAAGCAAAATAATGAGATCTGCAAAGAACATGGGGTTTTGGAAAAAGAAAAGGCCCTGGAAGTGTTGGAGATGAAAGAAATGATGGCTAGACATACGCAAGAACTTGTGGGGAAAGAATGAAAAATAAGAGCCTGAAGAACAAATTGCCTGTATGAACAAGAAGCTGTAAGTGAGATATGACAGGCACCAACATTTCCCAGAGACAATTTTTGTTCGCTACAGCTGCAGGGCTCAGCATGACATCCAAAAAAAGCCATCTGATCGTTCATTCATTTGGCTGGAGTCTGGACAGTGAGACTTCTTTCTGTAAGTTGCTTTCTGTAGGCTGCTACGCTAGAGCAAATTAAAGGTTTATGTCTGCAAAGTTTATTCAGATGCCACATTGGTTTACAACAACTAGCAATAGTTTCCTATCGTATTATGATGATATTGTTAGATTGCAAACTTTTTCCAAAAGGGATACGTTTCCCGTTGCAAATAACCCTTTCAAGTATTGCCATCTTTTGAACCAGGGGTCTTGCAACTTTGCCACTAACAACTGTCTGATCTCTTAAAATGAATTGGTGATGACGTTTAGGTCCATCATGCCAAGATTAAACGTCCTGAGTAGACTTCGGCAGATTCCCTCCTTTTCGATATGCACAAAAGCATAGTCAGGTTGATTTATATGTGGCCTGTTGGCAAATCCATGATCTTTTAAGGGTTAGAAAGAAAGCCAGGGTCATTTTTAAAATCTAAAACCTTTTCGGGCTAAAATCTCTGCTTAACCTCACAAGAAACAGCTATTGAGATATCACGGGAGACAACTCTAAGGGCCAAGTTCCTTTCGCCACCCCAATAAAATATTTGAGGGGGCCAGGCCCTCCCCAAGTTGATGGGCATTGCCATTTGAATGGTGTGAGTGTGTCGTGTCCTTTGATCAATTATGCAAGGACCCTTTAAACAGCAGCTCAGCCAACCGCCTTTCCATTCTGCCTGTCCTCTATGAGGTCATGCGTGCTCAACAATGAAGGCCATGACATATAGCTGCTCGAATGTGCTCCTTTCCAACTGACTGTTTTAGAGAGCTCAGAGGAAAGATCTGTGGTTTTCTTGACTTGTTCGTGTTGCTTTTCTTGTTTGGTTCTTTTTAAAAATATTTAGAATTCGAGTTAGCTAGCTGTTGTTTGTTGAGTTTTTCATACACACACATGCAGATTTTGGGATGGATAAGGTTGATAAGCATAGGATTACTCATTTACTATGTCTGGGCAGAGCCCTTTTTGAAGTCAGAGACCAGGTGTAATGATATTTGTAGTATATTTTCTCCATACCAATGGTATGAAGATGCTAGTTTGGGGGGGGGAGCACAAAAAATATTGGGGCCACTTGGTAAGGGGAAGGGGTGAGCCTGCTCCTTAAGATCTTCAGGTCAGGAGAGAATCTTCACCGGGACCAGCCCACCCATGAAGCTGTCCCTGTGCAGGAACCCTGCCAAGTGTTTGCCGAAACCTCGCAAGAGCTCACCAGAACCTGTCGCGGTCGCATCTGCTTTGCCGCCACACAACCAGGTAAGAAGGGATGCTTTGGCGGGAGTGGGGTGGCATGGCAGCCGAGTAGGGTAGCACCTGAGGCAAAATGGGATGCCATGTCCCTGCTACAAGAAAGAAGATTCCACCTAAACATTAGGAAGAACTTCCTGACAGTAAGAGCTGTTCGACAGTGGAATTTGCTGCCAAGGAGTGTGGTGGAGTCTCCTTCTTTGGAGGTCTTTAAGCAGAGGCTTGACAACCATATGTCAGGAGTGCTCTGATGGTGTTTCCTGCTTGGCAGGGGGTTGGACTCGATGGCCCTTGTGGTCTCTTCCAACTCTATGATTCTATACTATGCTCTTCACCATGTTCCCACGGTAGTGGAAAGCACAGCTGGAGAGCCGTCCTTCCCATAGGGCTTAGTGGTGTGTTGCGCCAGGGCGCTGGCCTCTCAGGGGCTCCCGAGCAAGCGGGGGAGCCGCGCGGCTTTGCCGACGGCCTCTCCTTTCCCTGCATGCCCGCGAGCTGCGCCCCGCCAACCATAAGGCTGGCGAGCATGCAGCTTCCCTCCCAAGCCTCCTCGGGAGGAGAGCGATCCCTGCAGAGGCTTGGGAGGCTTAGGATGAAAGCTGCGCCCCGCCAACCATATGGCTGGCAGGTGCGCAGCTTCCCTCCCAAGCCTCTATGAGGATCGCTCTACTCCCAAGGAGGCTTGGGAGGGGTGCAACTTCACTCCCAAGCCTCTACGGGGATCACTCTCCCACAGCGGCAAGGGGGAGAGTTGCGCCTCTTCCCCCCCCCCCCATGGCTGGCAGTGTGCAGCTATGGCCACCCCAACACTATCTGTGGTAATTTGAGGGCACTGGGCGGATATTTGCACCCCGGCACCACATCTGCTAAAGACGGCCCTGCACAGCTGGTTGGCTGAGCCTTTTCTATGACCACCACGCCCAAGACAGTGGAACTCCCTGCCTCAGGAGATCCATTCAGCTCCCTCTCTCTCTTGACCTTTCATCAGGATACGGCTGCTGCTTTATGATTTCATAGCTTTTTTTGCTCGTCCTCTTGGTTATTTTATTATTTTGTTGTTTGCTCTCTGTGAAAAAAAGCAGGTGAAGAAAGTATTTACGGTAAATAAAATGAATGTTACTTGCCCCTCAGGGCTTCAAGATCCAGCCCGGTCTTCATACTTTGTATTTTTTAAAAAAAAATGTGTACGCTGCCACAGTGGCGTAGCGTGGGTTGTCAGCACCCAGGGCAAGGCAAGTAATTTGCGCCCCCAACCCGTGGATTTGCGCCCCTAAACCCTAACCCCCAGATGTTGCGCTCGGTGCGGCCGGCCCCCCCTGCGCCCCCCACGCTACACCACTGCGCTGCCAAGAGAGGCAACCTGAAATATTTTGGTTCCTGGCTTTGTACCCCAAAAATTGGCTACTAAGGCACACTACCTTAGCTGGGCCTTGTCAGAAAACTGCTCTCCCCATGGCTGCTGCTAGAAAAGAGAGGCCTTTATAGCACCCTGAACTCCTGGCAAAGAATTGAGCAAAGTTGAGTGAAAGCTGGGCTTTTTTGCTTCTTCTCTGGCACCTCCTCCTCCGGGGTGGGGTGAGGAAGTTCCCCAGCCCCCACACCAGCCCTTTTCTCTCTCTTTGTGGTCTGATGTCAGTTGCAAAAGAGGAAGCCGTCGCCTGTTGCAGTTTCGCAGCCGCCAGGAAGGGTGCTGCTGGTGGCTGTGGAAAGCAGCCCCGGCACAGCAGCCAGGAGCAGCCCCTTGGGTCTTGGTGGTGGTGAGAATGGAGCTGTGGAAGCAATGCGCCCGCTGGCTTATCCAGTGCCGGGTGCTGCCCCCCAACCACAGAGTGACCTGGGAGGGTGCCCAGGTCTGCGACTTGGCCCAAGCCTTGCGCGATGGCGTCCTACTCTGCCAGCTCCTCAACAACCTCACGGCTCACGCTGTCAACTTGCGGGAGATCAACTTGCGTCCCCAAATGTCCCAGGTAAGCAATGAGGCAAGGGAAAGAGGGTCATGTCGCTTGAGCCAGCAAGGTCGCTGTGTCTGCGTTGCTCTGAAGAAAGATCAGGGTAGGAAGCAGTGGCGTAGCGTGGGTTGTCAGCACCCGGGGCAAGGCAAGTAATTTGCGCCCCCTAACCCATGGATTTGCGCCCCTAACCTGTGGATTTGCGCACCCTAACCCCCAGATGTTGCGCCCGGTGCAGCCGGCCCCCCCTGCGCCCCCCACGCTACGCCACTGGTAGGAAGCACAGTCTCTCACAACCAGAAATACTTCAGTGGAGCTTGTGAAGCTAGCGCTGGTCGCTGAGGGGATCTACAGCTTTTGGATTTGTGTGTCAGGATTTGGGGTTTTAGCCTCTGAATAATTTGGGGTAGAGAGAGGCAGGTGTCAGAGGATCTAGGCAGCAAGAACAAGAGGAAAGAGCAAGGGAATCGAGTGTGGTATCTATGATTTATGCCACCAATATATGTGAGCTGTGATAGCAGGAAGGGAGAGCATGTGATGATGCGCACCACCCATAAGCCGGAGCATGAAATCCACCTCGTATTTGTACGCTGAATCTGGTGGGGAAAGGGTTAAGCTACCTCTGAGAAAGTAATTGCTGTGTGATCTTGCATGTGTGGGTGGGGAAGTATTGGTCTGCCTGTAGCTGCTGTGCAAAGCAAAGGATGGGGAGGGGTTTCAAGGTGCACAGTGGTGTGGGACAGATGTGTAGATTTCGCTTTGACTGTGAGACAGGAGGGCTGATGCCTCTGCTGGTGTATGTGCATGCGTAGAGATGAGGTGAAATCGGCTGGTGGAAATAAGGAGGAAGCACGGAAAGGGGTTATGCAAGAGTGATGTGGGACGTATACATATGGAAAGGCACAGGCCTAACCTAAGGCGAGGTTGCATGACCGGCATGTGAACAGCCATGGCTGCAGGCAGCTGATATGGTCCGAGAGAGGCTCTGTGGCCACTCAAGTCAAGATGTAAGAAGGGAATGTATACGAGACTAAATTGAGCGTGGTTCCTTTGAATGTTAGGCCCTTGGTGGTGAATTTTTCATCATAAAATGCAAACTCTGGAATCAGAAACCTTGATGAGAATAAGGGGTGCTCATTTTGACCATGACAGTTAACTTCTTGTACAGTTAGGTGGTGGTGTTTGTTTTTTTTTTCAAAAAAGGAAAACTTCTGCAATTGATAAGACATACCAAAATGACAGCAGGTGATATTTGGCAGGAAGGAAATTGAGGGAGAATCATTTGTGGGCTTAGGTCTTCAAAGTATGAGGTCTCACCTATAGAAGCACCACCCAGACCTTATTCGATTTAGCAGATGCTGCCTTCACCTTCTGAAGCATTTCCCCAGCACAACAGGTTGAAACTTGCTGTTTGTTTAGAAATGAAGAGAGCTCATATTTCTGAGAACTCTGTAAACTTTGTGGGCAAGTGGCAATTGTAGTGGGTGAGGCGGGGGAGACATTTTGTGTCAAGGAAGAAAGCTTGGTTTTGCTTAGGCAAATTTCTCTTTTGTGTATGGGAGCACAGTCTCACATTTCATATCACGGCAGTGTGGCCTACAGGGAAGAGAATTTTCCTGCAGCCATTTCCTCTTGGCTCTTATTGTACATGGCCTGACTTGCCTGGCGTTTAGCAAGTTGTATTTGTTTCTCAAACTGTTTGAATTCGAGTTGCACACCATACATTTAAAGCACATGACTTCCTGCAAAGAATTTTGGGATCTGCAGTTTCCCTCTCACAGAGGTGCAAATCCCAGCACCCCTCACAATCAACAGTTCTCAGGATTCTTTTGGGGGGAGCCATGTACTTTAAATGTGCATTTGGATGAGTTTTGAATGTACATTGAGGAACTGCCCATATTTTGCTCTCTCCCCAACAAGTATATGAACCCGACTGTTCAATGAGATCTGGCGAGTCGAGTGCGGCCACTTGCACATTACGCACACACAAAAAACCCCAGGGGAAGAAGCACTGGTCAAAAAGAGGACAGATTTACATAATTCTTTGCATATGTTAACTTGCATGTGCATAGGCAGAAGTAGAACTAATTACTGTAAATTTAAATACAGTGCATCTAACTAAAGTAGAGAAGACTGTGACCAGGTGACCTGGTTAGCCCAGGTGCTAACAGCTGATGGGCTTTTTTTCTTTTCTTCTTTTTTCTTTTCAAATATTCTTTATTAGTTTTTCAATTAGATACTCCACATACACATATTGTATTACATTTTACATTTATACTTGCTCTTCAGAGCTGACCTCCCTCCTTCCTTCTTCTGGTTTTTTATATCACATATAATTTTATCACATTGCTTTCTTCCATTTTATATATTTTTACTCATTTTCCATATTGGTCCATAGTGTATCCATAAACAAATAAGTCCTCATGTTTATACAATTCTTGTTGTCTGTCTGTATTAATTTACCACTACTGTTAGTTATATTAGTTTCCTTATACATTTTGCTTCTTCTTATTTTCGTTATCCATCACTTTTGTTAAACTTTCCCGTTATGAGGTTTGTTTCCAACTCTACTGGTTTTACCATTTCATCTTATCTTTCCTACATACAACATAAATTTTTGCTGATGGGCTATTTCAAGGCACCTCTCTCCCTCCTTATGTCCTCTGTGGGGTAAGGCAGATGTCCACCCTAGAAGCGCCTGGCTTGTTGATTAGGCCTGGGCCGGCCCTACCATTAGCAGAGTGGGGAAGTACAAGCTGTGGTTGCCACATGGCCTAACTACACACCTTGAGCTACTCTGCTGTCCTCTGTGGACACTATTTCTTAGCCAGCATGGAGATAATATTCAGTTGCCAGCCCAGACAGCTTCTGTGCAAGGAACGAGAGTGCCACCTTGTCCTTCTACAGGCAGCAAAATGTCTTGGGCTGGCCTTGGGGAAAGGATAGCAGTGCTGTTTTAAATAGCAGTGCTATTTTTCTAGTAAAAGGGGTGCCAGAACTCAGCTGCCTTGTTCTCTTATACAGTGGTACCTCAGAGGTTAAGTACTTAATTTGTTCCGGAGGTCCATTCTTAACCTGAAACTGTTCTTAACTTGAAGCACCACTTTAGCTAATGGGACCTCCTGCTGCCACCGCGCCGCTGGAGCACAATTTTTGTTCTCATCCTGAAGCAAAGTTCTTAACCTGAAGCACTATATCTGGGTTAGCAGAGGCTGTAACCTGAAGCGTATGTAACCTGAAGCATATGTAACCTGAGGTACCACTGTAATGGCAATGGCGCCCACCGGAGAGGTGCCAGAACTGAGTTCCTGTGAGTTCTAGCTGAAAAAAGCCCTGAATGTTAGGGTTTTATTAGGACACATGTAGCTCCCCACTCTCTGGATTGGCTCCAGTAATTATTGACTCAATCCATTTTAGGAGGAAGCAAGGAAGCCTGACAATGAGACAACATGGCAGATTAGCGTTGCCCACGCAACTGAGGTGTTTGGCGGGAAGTCCTGGCTGTTTTGTTTGTTTGGTGTCTGAGGCAGCTGTAAGGTATTTTTTGTGCTGGCACTATCATCAGCATTGTTATCACTTGGACAACTGCTTGATTTCTGTAATGCACAACCAAGGTACTAAGGGAGCCAGGCTTCTGGGCTCAACCCACCACACCATTTAACACGCTGCCATGCGGAGCTGCTGCAGCATGCATTGCTGGGCACTTTCTTTTGAGCCACAGCTTCTGTTGAGGCAAGATGGATGCTGCCCAAGCAATGTGGCACATCAGAAGAGTCACCTGCAGAAGAGTGGCATGTGTGTGCTGCCTTCACATCTTGTTTCCCGCTCTAGGATCCAGACACATCCTCAGCCCACTATATTAAAAACAAGGCGGTGCTTCCAACAGATTCTATCAGGCTTTTCCCCAGATACCAGGTTTTTTCACATCATAAGTTGGCACCCAGGGTTGCTGTAGCAGCTCTTCGACATCCTTCTCCACGCTACCCTCTTATAATCTGTTGCAGAATGGATCTGATTCTTAGGACTAGAATGAGGTTAATACTTGTTGGGGTGCCAGCGCCCTGCTTGAATGGCTTGCCAATGAGGTTGGGACTTGCACCAAAACAGCTCAAAAACAGCTTGAGTCCAGTTGCCGTTGACTTTGCACCATCTAGCAGTGGTTATTTCTCTAGGCTGCGGCAGAGGGAGAGAAAGGACGCAGGGATATTCCATGGGCTATGCTGAAATACTATCTGCCTTTGGCTCTTATTTTTCATCATCCGTCACCTAACAGTAATCATTGCATCTGGCAACCTGAATTTCTGCTTTCTTAATTGGACTTTATAAAAACTGTAAAAACTGCTGCCTGAATTTCCTTTTTTTCTTTTCCCTTCCCCTCTTCTACCTTTTCTGTCATGTCTTTTAAATTGAGCACCAAAGGGCATTGTTATCGCCTTGTTATTGATCTGTAGCTACTCTGGGAACCTTTTTGACCGAAGAGTGAAAATGCTTTAAACAAATTATAGAAGGACAAACCATGGTTTGATGTAGCCTGAAGTACTTATACTCATGATGAAAGTAAACATTACCTGACTGCTTTCTGTTACTGTGAGGGCATTTGAATCCAAGCTTAACCCAACAGAAAAATAAATGCTTGATGTGCACTAGGAAATATGTCAATGAAAGCAGAACATTTCCTTGCAGTATTTTCCTTGCTTGTTGTTTCCCTTGCAATGCTTTTAGATCAGAATACATATATTTGCCAGAGTTTGTTGTATCCACAAAACTCATCTCTGGACTGATCTGATAATAGCTTTCAGTTCTGCAGTAGCCACCCTAGGCATCTAGTCATGCTGTTGGTGGAAGCAGAAGTTCATTCCCAGGCAGCCCAGTCTTATGAGCAGCAATATATAATAATTACAGACCTCTCCAGAGGGATGTAAGAAGGCATCCATTGTGTTCTGCCTTGTATTTTTTTTGCAAGCATCTCTGTTTCTATTCTGCTGCAGTTCAGCTTTTTACAAAAACTACAATATTTGTCTCAATGGTCTGCAGTGGTGAATTTTTACGCAATAAATTATGTCCTTAAATTATCATTATGTTACTCCACACCATTCATTTCAGTGCAAATGAAACCCAGTGCAAGTTGGGGTGGGGGGTTGTCATCAATTTCATATTGTTACACATTGTTTGCAGGCTGAAAATCACAACAACAGGGAATACCAATCGTAGGCACTGAAACGATTTCCATTCTGGACATGGGACAAATAAGGGAACATTGGTGATTTCGGCTCCCATTTCTATCTGTAGCTGCTCCAGGAACCTTTTTGGCTGAAGAGCCACCAAGTCTAAATTTGTGGGAAATGTTACGAAGCCTGGAATTATGATCGTCACTCCTTCTAATAGCAAATTCATGCGCTGAGTGGTGCAAGGGTTGTTGCTAAGCTGAGGCCACTGAGAAACAAGAGGGAAGTATCAGCAGACTTGGGGAAACCCAGGGCTTGCAGAAGTACAGGAAAATGTTTTTTTTAAAAATACCCCAGAGAGCACAAAGGTGACTTACAATAGACGTTAAAACAATGAAAAACTGTCCAGCAAGAAGCTGTGAGCTTACAAAATGCTGATGACAGTTGAACCAAGAGGGAGAGAGAGGCAGGCAGCCAGAAAAGGGTCTGAAGAAACCAGAAGTCAGACTGTGAACCTACACTTTACTATAAGTGCATTTGTTGCAATAATATCAGGATCTGTTTTCTTTTTAAAAAACAACCATCAAATGTGCTTCCCTCCTCAACTAGATCAGGATCAGTGTGGTGTGAGCAATATGTGAACATAATACAGATTTATTGTATACTGTGGTCCTAAGATCTGGATCCCATGCTTGGTTTTTTAATAATATTAAAACCTGTGGTTGCTGCAAGCATAAAATTTAAAATATCATGTAGTTAGGCTCTACATGAGTCTATTAATTGATCCTGCAAATGCATGTGTGTGGCATTTATCCCTTTACTTCTGAAACTAGTCCCTCTCAAAGCCTTGACAGCTCTTCTTCCAGGCTGATAGGATCCCTGAACAAGAACGATCTGCTCCACGATAAAAAGTAGGGAAACATTGCAATATTCTGTTGCTTGTACCTATAAGTCCATCCGAGGGAGTTTCAGCACAGCTTCTGCAAAAGGAAGTACCCCAGCTTCACAACCTTTTTTTAGGATTTGTGGAGAGTGTTTGAGAAATAACGTCTTGACAAATACTCTCTCTAAGACTTGGAAGGAATTGCAGCTGTCATGGGATAAGGTGGCAGGTCATGACCTGAATTAGTAATAGTCCAAAAGACAGTAAATTGAGTCTAGCAAGGAATAAATGGACAGTGCTCATAATGAAGGAACCAGGAAGCGAAATTGTACAGGGCTTTGTATTTTTTTTTATTCATAAGCAATTTGGAGTTGAGGGCGAGTCACAAGGCAGCCAAGTAGCCAACTTTGCCGGCAAACTATTCAGGAAGTTGTTTTTTTAATAACTGAACTAGTAAGAGCTCCAAAAGTAGGGTATTCAAATTCTCCAAATCCCAACATTCTAGTTCCCCAAATCCCAACAGCCTAATCTGCATAGAATGCAAATTATTTCGCAGTTACACAAACCAAATGGTAGGTTGAGGAAGATTTAAGCAACGTTGCTTTTTCCATGGTCCCCTGCCAATGCTGCTTTATCTGGGCTAGTTTCCCTAGTGTCCTTGAAGTCCCCCTTCTCAAGAGCTCCTCCAGACAACACTTTTAGTCTGCATTCAAGGCAATCTGTACTGGGATGGACTTGCACGCTCCTGCATTCAGGGCTGCTTGCACCCTCAATAATTTCTGAACAGTGTCATGGCATTTGCAGCAAACTGTGTGGTATCCATTCCTCCCCCCCCCCCCCAATAAAAAGTTACTTTTCATACTAAAATTTTCCATTTTAAAAATACACCTCTGATGCGCTACAGCCCTAGGGTGCTCTTGCAGTATACTGTACTGACTTGAATTTGCTTCTTGCTGATGTGGCCACTCCCACATACTTCCTATTCATGAGGCATCAGTGGAAATGAGTGAGGGTTTAGCACAGCCAGCACATCCTTAACCACTGATCCCCTGGACTCGGGGGAGATAGTTATGCTGGGGTGGGATAACCTGCTTTTTTTAATAAAAAAAAAGATATTTATTAAAGTTTTTTTAAATATAACAATGAAAATGAAAAATAAAAAGAAACAAAATACAAAATACAACATAAAAACAGTTAAAAAACAAATAATTTTCCATAACATATCTTCCATACACTTATTTCCCCAGACCTCCTCGAACCTCCCTTCTTTGTATTCCACTTCAATTTGTTAGTTCAGCAAATCCTTACCATTAAACTTTTACCCATTTGTAAACCTTTTTTCCCCCGTATCTCCTAGAACATTACAGCTGGAAACCCCTTAGTTTCTATCCAACATCCTTCTAGCATTCATTAATTTTACAATATTTCTGTAAATAGTCTTTAAATTTCTTCCAGTCTTCTTTCACCATCTCTTCTCCCTGGTCTCGGATTCTGCCAGTCATTTCTGCCAATTCCATGTAGTCAATCACCTTCATCGGGATAACCTGCTTCTGTGTGGTGTAGTGGTTAAGAGCAGTAGTCTCGTAATCTGGTGAACCAGGTTCGCTTCCCCGCTTCTCCACATGCATCTGCTGGGTGACCTTGGGCCAGTCACACTTCTCTGAAGTCTCTCAGCCACGCTCACCTCACAGAGTGTTTGTTGTGGGGCAGGAAGGGAAAGGAGATAGCCACTTTGAGACTCCTTAGGGTAGTTATAAAGCGGGATATCAAATCCAAAACTCTTCTTCTCCTCCTCCTCCTCCTCCTCCTCCTCTTCCTCCTTCTTCTTGGAGAGCTGCTGGCCTGCTCTGCTTTGCTGCTACCTTTGTGGCCGGGAAGGCATATCCTCCAAGTGTCCCAATTTTCCAGGACAGTCCTGGAATTACGAAAGCGATCCCGGCTTCTGATTTGATCCCTGAACCTCACCACAGTGGTACCTTGGGTTACAGATGCTTCAGGTTACAGACGCTTCAGGTTACAGCCTCCGCTCACCCAGAAATAGTTCTTCAGGTTAAGAACTTTGCTTCAGGATGAGAACAGAAATCGCACAGCAGCGGCGTGGCAGCAGCAGGAGGCCAGGTTAATAACAGTTTCAGGTCAAGAACGGACCTCCAGAACGAATTAAGTTCTTAACCTGAGATACCACTGCACAAAGAAGTCCTGTACAGTGGTACCTCAGGTTACAGACGCTTCAGGTTACAGACTCCGCTAACCCAGAAATAGTGCCTCAGGTTAAGAACTTTACCTCAGGATGAGAACAGAAATCGTGTGGTGGCAGCAGGAGGCCCCATTAGCTAAAGTGGTACCTCAGGTTAAGAACAGTTTCAGGTCAAGAACGGACCGCCAGAACGAATTAAGTTCTTAACCCGAGGTACCACTGTATTTCCCCCGCCAGTGCCGCTGCTGCCAACTTCAGAGAAGAGGAGGTGCCAGCGCTTGTCCCGAGCAACAATGGTGGCTGCAGCTGCGAGGGAGCGTCTCACTGCCTCTCCATGGCTGCAGTTGTTGACCTTTCTTAGTTTTGCCCAAATAGGCTGCCATACGTCTGGATTTTCCCGGACATTTGCCTGATTACCGCCGACTGCAGTATTCTGGAGGTGTCCAGGAAAATCCGGGCGTAGGACAACTCTAGCCAGGGACCAGCCCTGTGTGATACACTGTCTCTGAGAGGCAGGTAGAGGACAGGGCTGCCCTGGGTGGGAAGAAAGGGCAACAGAGTGGAGTGCAAGGAGTTTTGATTTTAAAATATGCTTTGTGCATCCATTGGCGGAGGAAGAGGGGGGCAGGGGGAGCGGCCACCCCTGGCACCATGATCCCAGTGGGGTGCCATCGCAGCTGCCCCCCCACGCTGGGCATCACGCCCCCAAGACGTGTGCCATGCTCCGGGGCGCACCAGCCCCACCCCAGCCTGCTCTCCTCCTCCCAGTGCTGGAGCATGAAGCTCCGCCACTGTGTGCGTCTGCATCTAATCTTTCTCTTTTCTTAAAATTTATTTATTGGTGTGTGTTTTTCTTTCTGTAAATCTTTGTTGTTGCTTAGTCGTTTAGTCATGTCCGACTCTTCGTGACCCATAGACCAGAGCACGCCAGGCATTCCTGTCTTCCACTGCCTCCCGCAGTTTGGTCAAACTCATGTTGGTAGCTTCGAGAACACTGTCCCACCATCTCGTCCTCTGTCGTCCCCTTCTCCTTGTGCCCTCCATCTTTCCCAACATCAGGGTCTTTTCCAAGGAGTCTTCTCTTCTCATGAGGTGGCCAAAGTATTAGAGCCTCAGCTTCAGGATCTGTCCTTCCAGTGAACACTCAGGGCTGATTTCCTTAGGAATAGATAGGTTTGATCTTCTTGCAGTCCATGGGACTCTCAAGAGTCTCCTCCAGCACCATAATTCAAAAGCATCAATTCTTCGGGGATCTACCTTTATTATGGTCCAGCTCTCACTTCCATACATCACTACTGGGAAAACCATAGCTTTATGTCTGTAAATCTATGAAAGAATAAAACCAGGACTAATGGGTTTTCTCAGGACAGTGGAGGGCATGTGTACTGTGTCCCATTGGTGTCATGTGGGTGGCACTCGCCCTTCTTCTGATAGGCTATGTTTTGCTGGGGTGCAAAAAAGGAGGGTTGAGGAGGGTTAGTTGAAGGAGAGCGAGAAATGTCCCTAGTTTCATCTGAGGAAGGTTGGAGGATATGGGGAGGGGAGGTGCATCAGTGGGATCAGGAGTCAAGTGAGAAGTAAGGACCTTGTTGCTTTCCTTTCCTCCCTTTGCTCTTGGGGCTGTGACTTTCTTTGCCCAGCTGCGGGGTGCAGGGAGCTAGGAGAGGACCATAGCTGTCAACCGTCCCTTATTTGGCAGGAAACTCCCTTATCCAGCACCGCATCCCGCTGCTGTCCCTTATTGATGATGTCCCTTAAATTTCCTGGGTTTCAAAGGAAGCAGCTCCTCTCCCTCCCTCCCTGCCAGCCAGGGACGAGGGAGGCTCCAACTGTGTTGCTTGGCTGCGTTGCTCACCCAATAAGGAGTCTAAGAACTGGGGGGGTAGAGCTTGTATGACTTGTGCCGATCAAATCGGCCGCCTTGCCTGGGGACTCGCCTTTGCTCAGCGCTTCCCAGCGGAGAGGTGACGGTGGTTTTCCTTACTGCATCTCCTTTGCCGGGATGCTGCGCTGTGGGAACCACCGCTTGAGGCTTCGTTTGGCTGCTGGCTGGGCTTTCTGCCTTTGACTTGGAGGGACTCAGAAGTCGAACATACCTGTGTCCGGAAAATCCCTTATTTTGGCTGCTGATCCCTTATTTTCGAGGCTGCTGGTCCCTTATTTTCAAATCTGTAAGTTGACAGCTATGGAGAGGACTAGGGAATTGTGGCAGGTGAAGGGGCAAGAGAAGGGCTTTCCCTGCATTCCCATGCATAAAATCCAAGCTCTGCATACACAGCACTTATATATGCTTGGGGGTTTTCCCCCTGCAAAAGATGATAACACGGGTTTCCACTCAAGCACAATTGCTCAGAGGATCTTTCCCCTGTTTTGAACCACCACTGGGAGGTGGGAGAGAGAAGTTAACCTTGCAAATACTTACAGTTGCTCAAGTCTCTGTCTGAGCGTTTCCCAGACTCTGAGTCACCCACTGGAAACTCAGTTCTCTTTCCTTGGTCATTGGTTCACATGAAGTGCTTGGCTTGTGCATTTGACCCTTAGGATCCTAGGCTGGAATGGACCAAAAGGGACGTCAGGTCAGCAAATGCTCACCTATGAGTTTGGGACTTCAATGGTCAGTCCCTGCCCCAGGAAATACCGTAGTCAGAATGCCATAAGCAGCTGCATAACAAATCAGAGAATTCCAAGAACCCCCCCCCCCCAAATACATTTCTATGATGGAAGGACCAATCTGAAGGAACAAGCAACCCAGTGTTTTCTAAGTAGTGGTTATATTTTGGGGGTACTGATCAGGTGTGTGCCCCTGATCCCTTGCAATGTTGGCCAAGGACACATGGTTGGGATGTGCATGGCCATCTGTGATCTGAATGCGTCCTATGTGGCGGCACTGCAAGGATTCCTGGAATGGCAGGGTGGCCTGTTTTGCAGAGGGCAGTCCTTTGTTTGAAGGTGTGCTCTGTTAGTAGAACGGCTGCCTGGTCCAAGTGTGACTGAAAGATAAGGCTTCCCCACTGTGGACAGATGTACTGTGATTTAAATTATGATGGTTATTTCTGTGTTTGTATCTATGCTGATAAATTACCACATGCTAATCTGTGTCCCTTTGGGCCATCCTGTGGGGTGGACAAGTTGTGGCACACTCATTTCAGGTGACAGGTTTTCCTTGGAAGAACCACGGAGTCATTACTAGACAGAACGATATGGCAGAACCCCTTTCAGTCCCTGTAAGAACTAAATCTGTACAGCACATCTTTTCCAAGGAAATGTTATACGTGGAAAGTCCATGCCTTGGGGGGCCTGTTCTCTGAGGATGCAAGGAAGAAAAGAAAAACCCGAAATGTTAGAATGGGGTGTGAATTGTGCTGAATTGCGTGGGGTGAGAGAGAAGGCTTTTATTTATTTTTTGTTTTGGATGGTGAAGTACCTGCGGCAAAGTTTTGATGAAAAGTAGTATGGGGAAGAGGATAGTGGTCTCTAAAACATATCTGAATCATTGTATCCTTCTTTTGGAATAGCTTTTGGAACTAGGTTACCTGTGACCCTGAAGATATTGTTGAACCCCAAGTCCCATCAGCTGTAGGCAGCATGGCCAGCGGGGTCAGGGGTGATGGGATGTCCAGAAACATCTGGAGAATTGAAGTTCCACCCCGCTTTCAGATGGTGTCAAGGGAGCCATGTATCTTGAGGGGAGGGCCTGACTATTAGAACAACTTAGAAGGCCTTTAGCATTCCAGATGCTTCGGCAGGTCACAAACCTATAAACAAGCATGCACACCCAGTTGTTGATACTGTTGTTGAATGGGGCCAGGTGTTAATTAGAGGGAAACCAATCAAGGACTGGGTTTGTAAGGTAGTTGGTGTAGCTGCTCTAGGAGAGAAGGAGCCATCAGAGATTAAAAAAACAAAAAATAAAACCAAAGCTACGTGTGTCTTAGCAACAGGGCAGATTGTGATAGTGTAGATGGAGAGGAAGCCTTGAGAGGGAAGATAATTTTGAGCACTGGGGAAGAGCAGATTGCCATCGCTGTGTAAATGAGTTCAGATTAGGCCTTTCTCGGAAACGTCATAACTAGCAGTGCATGATGCGGCGATAGAGCTCGTGCTTTGCTTGCCGAAGGTCCCAAGACACAGAGTTGCCATGGAGTCAATCAAAAATCCCCTAGTGCAGCGGTTTCCAATTAGCTAAGTACTGTGGGTCTCCAGTTTTTCAAAAGCCAAGCCACAGACCCCCTACTTTCGAAAATGTTGATATCTCTATGGGGCCACAGACCCACTGGGAACACCAGTTGGGACCTGCTGCCCTAGTGCTACTCTCTGGTAGTGACTCTACAAGTAGGAGTGGAGCCACTGCAATACAGTGCCTCTCACTCCCAACTCTCAGAGCCACTCCAGAAGGATACTGTGGTCAGGTGTATTGCATGCCTGTGCAAATCTGTGGGTCTGTGCCCTCCTTAAGTCCTTTAAGTAGTGGACCACACCTCTAGTGTTGTGATAGTACAGACATTTCAGAATGGCATCTTTTCCCAATCCCTTTCACTTTCCTTTTTTGGCACAGTGACTCCTTTAGAAGTGCTGATAAGCAATCTTTACCAAGAGACAAAAAAGAGGAAACACAACTCTCTTGAGTTTGTTGGATCCTCTTGGAAGTTTCCAGCATATACACATAAAAATGATTTTTTAAAATTGGACTGCATGCAAAATTTGGCAGGAATCTGAGGGGATAGGCCAAGAGCGAGTCAGACTTTTCAGATCCAGGTTTAGATCTCAGATTGTGAAAATGCGGACACCAGCAGTGTCCGGCCTATGGTGTGCTTCAAGGCTTTCATCACTGCTCGGTTTTTATTGTAAACTGTTAGAAGAAAGCCTCTAGACTTGAGCTGATAGTTTGATTCTGGTTCTAATTTTTTTTAATCAATCTGAAAGCAGAGGTATTCACATCTGTTGCCAAGGGAATGTGGTTAAAGAGGCTGAACCAGAAAAACACACAGCTGGACTGCGAGCCAAGAGCTGCATCCAAGCATCTCCTGCAGCTTTGCAAAGGATCCTGGGGCACAACATCACAGCTCTTGAAACACAGGCTCTTGAACCCTCCCTGTCTTCAACATAAACCTCAGCCATCCTCTGCCTCAAATTTATTTGTAGAATGTGCACTTCTGTGGTCTGTTGTGCTTTGCACATGCACACTAAGTTCAATGCACCTTACTTCCTGGTAAGGGACTGGAGCCTCATCTTCTAAGCAGACCCTGTGTGTTCCACTTCTTGTTGTAAGTTCTCTATTTGGGTAGTTATTTTAGTTCTTCTCCTTTGCACCTGTTCCAGTTCAAATACCTCAGGGTGGCCACAGATGATCAAAACAAGACCATATTGCAGTTGTCTTTGATGAGGGATTGCCTGATTTTATGAGCACTTCTTGTTCTCCACTGAATACTCCGCTCCTCATATTTTGCCCTCCAAATGGCCTTCGCTTTGTACCTAGATAACAGTTTAGTGGTTTCATAGTTTTTCATTGGTCGAGATCCCCAGGCCTTTTTGCTTCAACGTAAGTTCCAGCAAGAGTTGCCAACCAACCCCTTGCTTGGATAGTTCACTTGGTAGAGCATCAGACTCTTAATTTCAGGTTCATGGGTTTGATCCCCACATTGCGCAGAAGATTCCATGCGTTGCAGGGAGTTGGACTAGATTACCCTTGTGGTCATCTCTGATTCCATGATAGCTCAATGATAACCAGAAGACTCCATCTTGGCCTGCTCTAGTGCCTTTAACAGCAGCTTGATCAGAGGGCTGTTCCCCAAAGGGTGGCTTTAAGCATTCAGAGGCAGATTTAGGGGAGCACTGAGTACCAGCGGTCATTCGCAGGCACCCTCCCGAGTGTTGCTGGAGGACGCTGAGGGGAAGGCAGTGGAGGGGGACGCCGCAGCCCAGTGGCCGGGAGCCGAGCCCTGGGCTGCGCTGATTTTGGGAGCAGCATACTGGGGCATCTGTACTTGGGCATCACTTTGTGTTCCAGAGCGCTGCCCCCAAAATAAGCACCACCCAGAGCACCCCACCCTCCCCACCCCCCATTGGCTACGCTACTGCTGGGCACAGAGCCTCAGGTGTGCTGCCAGGGATGCCACAACTATTATTTAGAATGCAGCACAAGGCAGAGAGGAGCTGGATTTTGGTGTCGCACAGGGCACTGCTGAAATTTGTGACCCTAAGATCAGCCGCTCTTCTTTTGTAAGGATTGACATTTGTTCTGATTCAGCAGTAAACAGCAGGTTTTCTTGGGGGAAGAGGCAGGGGAAGAGAAATGCCTTTTGGACCTGTGCTTAGAAATCACAGGACAAGTGTGGAAGAGCACTCAAGACTAAATATCAGGAAGAAATTTCTGGTGGTGAGAGCTGTTTGGCAGTGGAACAGACTCCCTTGGGAGATGGCGGTCTCCCCTTCATGGGAAGTTTTTTAATAGGTTGGGTGACCATCTGGCAGGGGTGCCTGAGTTGTGATTCTTGCATTATAGGGGGTTGAACTAGATATAGCATGTGTGCCAGCGTCCCCACACTTTCTGCGAGCTGAATCAGAACAAATGTCAGTCCTTACAACACAAAACAATGCTTCAGTGGCAGATCTTGGAGTCTCAAATTTCAGCGGTGCCCTGTGCGATGCCAAAATTCAGCTCCCCTCCATCTTGCGCCGCATTCCAAGTAATGGAAGCTGGTGCGCGTGGTTTCGTTGGCACCTGTTTCATGCCACGTCTGCTTTGCCCAGTGGGAGCTGTCCATTTTGGCTTGGTGCTGTTCTCTTGTTCTGAGGAGAAAACGGCCCATGACAATGATATTTATCTGCAGCCTGAAGATAAAATTTGATCTTCATAACTAGGTTCACCATAGTTCAGGGAGACACATAGTTTTTCTTCTTATTTCTTCTATATCTCAACTTGATCCCCTCCCCCTCTTTCCTTTTTCCTTCTGTGATGGAACTCCTCTTTGGGGACTTCCCTGGCTTTTTTCTGGCCCACGTAGGACCAGTCTGGATAGTTGGCCTTGATTAAGATTTGACCTTTTCATCCCCAAAAAGTTTTTGATTTGAGTTTCTACTGAAATGAGACTGCATTTTAATGTTGTACTTTAATCTTGTTTTTAAGTTGTATTTTGGTCAATTGTTTTATACTTGGTGTTAGCCGCCCTGAGCCCGGTCTTGGCTGGGGAGGGTGGGGTATAAATAAAAATTATTATTATTATTATACTCCCACAATATTAGAATTCTGAAATACTAGGCATTAAATGCCCCCTCCAAGAAAAAGCTGTGAAAGGACTAAACCCATACAAGGAATATAATCTGGTTCTTGGTACCAGTTCAGATTATGATGCAGCAGACTCATCACTCATAATAATTTGCTTGTGTTTTTACTTCTTTTTTTTTTTTTTAAGTGGGGAGTCCAAACCCACTTTGCTCTGCCCACAAATTCCCTCAGGATCTGGGTTCAAGAGGGGAGAGGAGGGCAAGGATAGCTTGAGGTGTGGAGAGACATGTACTTTACCTCATAATCTGTGTGGGGAAACAGGAGGTAGGGCCTTGTTTACTCTACCATAGATGCAATAGTGTCTCTGATGGAAGTGTGGAAGAACTCTGCAGCTCCTTGCCACCCCTGATGCCACTTCCCCTTTCACGGAAGGTACATGGGGCAGAGTTACCTCAAGGTGTCTGTGCTGGTATAGTTGGGGCAGCAAGTGGCTGCATGGGGTGTGTCGAGTGGGGCTGGTGAAAGGGCTAGAAATTTCCACTCTGACCTTTATGGGTCTTTTGCTAGCTGGCCATATTTAAGGGACGATGAGCCATCTCACTGCGGTTGAAAAATGTGATGAACACATCACCATCCCAGCCAGCCATGCCACTCAGCACTTTTTGGCAGGAAGTAAACGTGTTGGGGAAACATGGTCGTATGTCCCCATCCACGTGGGATGGGGAAGTCAATTGTGCAACTCAAACGGGGCTTGCTCCTTTCAACTTTCTGAGTTCATGTATGTGCTTGTTGGCATCTGTCTGTCTTGGGAGACAACAGAGGAGTGTGCCTTTCGGAGCGAAGTCAAACCATTGGAGAGTTACAGCACCTGTTGTGAGTGTGGAGACTGATATAGGAGAGACATGTTTTGTTGCAGCTGGGGCGTCTGGTTGTACTGCTGCAAGGTCATTCCTCCTCCACCCATCTCTTCTGCTAAATTTTGCTCCATTGCTCCACCTAGGAATTCACAAGTGTTAATTGCCACCTGCTTTAATTTTTATGTCTCAGTGTTATAATTTGAAATATGCAGCTCCCTTCTACGATTGGATGGAAGACTTATACAAACTTGCAACATATGAACGACTTGCATATAAGTGCAGGCTTGCCATGGACAAATTCAGTGAAATTTGGAATCCATTCTTACAAATACTGTAATAGGTTAAGATCTAGTGAAGTACAATAACAAGCTTGTAAAATATACAGTTTTTTTTTCTTCCCTCCCCCCTTTATTTTCTATTCTACACGGGTTTTGTTTCTCTTTTTCTTTTTCTCTCTTTTATTTACATATCAGCATGTTTAGTGCACATATAATTATATACTTTTTGGACTTTCAATAAAGATGTTTAAAACAAAGCAAAATATATGGTTTTTTTTTAATATGTAGCAGATTAATGGTTGGCTCCTGCCAACCTAGCAGTTTGAAAGCACATCAAAGTGCAAGTAGATAAATAGGTACCACTCCGGCGGGAAAGTAAACGGCATTTCCGCGCGCTGCTCTGGTTCGCCAGAAGTGGCTTAGTCATGCTGGCCACATGACCCAGAAGCTGTACGCCGGCTCCCTCGGCCAATAAAGTGAGATGAGCACCGCAACCCCAGAGTCGGCCACAACTGGACCTAATGGTCAGGGGTCCCTTTACCTTTACCTAGCAGATTAATGTGCATGCAACGTGCTAGAAGGAAACCTGTTGGTACTGGTTACATCATAGTAAGAATAAGAATAAAAATAGGGCTGGGGAATCCCTTAGAGCAGGTAGATCTGCTGTTGGTCACACACCCCCTTGGCAGCTTTGCTTAGAGTTAGGCAGTGATAGAACTGAATGTGCTGCATGATTTGCACTATGTTGAGCCATGGTGGTCGTGTTGCTGAGTCTCATTCTCAGCTTATGTTCCTTCTCTGTGCTCTCCTTCCAGTTCCTGTGCCTCAAGAACATCCGAACGTTCCTTGCTGCATGCTGTGAGAAGTTTGGTCTGCGCAAGAGTGACTTGTTTGAGGTCTTCGACTTGTTTGACGTCAGGGATTTTGCAAAGGTTTGATTGCTTCATCTGCCTTCTTCACAAAAATACAGTTTTCATAGGCACTTTGTTATTGTCTTCAAAGGAGTCAAGGTAGCCTGTGAATGTGAAACAAATCTGTTTCATACATATAATACGCAACTCAAAAATGTAGCTTTATAAAATAAGTGTCATAGCCACAATAGCCAATAGTCTCCATGTGCAATACATATTATCAAACTGATACATGTAAATATATTAATCAGCTGTAACATGACACATAAAATGTGCATGCTCTAAACAGATCACATGCTTACACAGAAAAACTATGGATATGCAAGCTGCCCAAAACTCATGTTCTTTTTTTGTGGTTCTTCAAGCAAACACCAAAATATTCCATTCCTCTTAAAACACTTGAATGTACAGGAGTCCTGAGGAAATGCTGACAACCCCCATTCCCAAGCCAAGCCCCACTTCTGACTCTGTCAAAAATCACTTAGCTGCAGTGCTCAGTGAGTGCAACTGTCAGGAAACAGCCAAAATAATGGAAACGTGCTATTTATCCGTATTTATCAATAATGATCATTTGCCATACTTTGTGGTTTTGATAACAAATAAGTGATTTATATTAGGGAACAAAATATCTTTAAGAATAAGCCCAAGTTCAGAGGTCATGACCGCTTCCTTGTTTGCAACAACACCTGCAGTCACATCTGCATTGGGTCTCGGTCCTGTATACCTGAAGGAGCGTCTCCACCCCCATCATCCAGCCCGGACAGAGGTCCAGCGCTGAGGGCCTTCTGGCGGTTCCCTCGCTGCGAGAAGTGAGGTTACAGGGAACCAGGCAGAGGGCCTTCTCGGTGGTGGCACCTGCCCTGCGGAACGCCCTCCCATCAGATGTCAAGGCAATAAACAACTATGTTACTTTTAAAAGACAACTGAAGGCGGCCATGTTTCGGGAAGTTTTTCATGTCTGATGCTGTATTGTTTTTAATATTCGGTTGGAAGCTGCCCAGAGTGGCTGTGGAAACCCAGCCAGATGGGCGGGGTATAAATAATAAGTTGTTGTTGTTGTTGTTATAAATTATTATTAACTAGAGTTTCGACGTCACTTGAAGCTTTGACCTCAAGACAAGCATGTTCTATGGGGCAGAAGATGGCAGCTTTGCCAGCCAGGGGGCAGGTGCTGGCCATGTCTGATGCCTCAAGAGTGGAGCCAGAAGAGAAAGAGGGAGGTGGCGTCCCCCAAGTGTTGTGGGAATGAGTTCTGAGCACCTTTTTACAAAAGGGAACATACATAAGGAAGAAGGAACTTGTGGTTTAAACCACTGCTTGAGTCTTCCGTACAGGTGTGTCTACCAGACCTTCCAGGCAGGCAGATATTCTCATTTACTGTATCTGCTGCCCACATTTTATCATTCCAAGCAGCTGCGTAATCATTCACAATCTCTGAGGAAGCAAAACTTCTTGAGGAGTCAGCCTCAGTGCAAAATCACCCTGAGCGCAGCATTGCCTCTGAAGGAGGGAGCTGCTGTATTCACACCAAAGCTTTGGGAGCTGCCTGACAGCATGTAAACAACATTCCCTGACCTCCCTCTCTCTGCTCAGTAGGCCAGAAAGCAAGCAGGCGCTTGCCCACAACAGGATATGAAATGCAGCAGCCGAACCACGCAGGCGAGTTGCAGTGGGCATGTTCTAGAGGAGGAAGCCCGTAACACGTGCAATCTTGCTGCAAAGGGTTTCCTTTAAGCCAAAGGTTTATTTTAAAATGCTAGCGCAGGGTTTCCATTCTTAGCTAAATGTTTGCCTGGCTGCAGAGAAAAGTGTGGAAAGATTGAGTGAAATGAATGGAAGGATCATAGAAGGAGAAGTGTAGGCAGGTATGATGGTCATCCAATTTAGATGTCCTAATGTAGCTTATCTTATACCAGGGCCGGCCCTACAATGAGAGAGAGGGAAGCAGCTGCCTCAGGTAGCAGATGTTGAGGTAGAGGGAGCAGCCAGAGCTTGAGGGTCACTTGGCCTGCCCTGGACCAGCTACACTAGCTTGAGGCCCTCAAGTGCACTGGGAGACATTGTCCTTTCACCAGTGTTGGAGTAAGAGGCAACTACCAGTCCAGCTGGCTTCTGTGGACAAGATGGTGCCCTGGGAGAGGACGCCATTTTGTCCTTCACCTCAGGCACCAAAACGTCTTGAGCCAGCCCTCTCTTCCACATGGAACTCAATCCAAACTTGGTTTGCTCGCGTACAAAATGAAGGAAGCAGGCAAAGGTCTAATTTTAACATTAGAAGGGCCACATCGAAAAGGGGAGTTGAATCCTCTCTCCTCGCAGCTGTGGAGATGAGTATGGAGAAAAATGCCTGAAGCAAGGCAGGGGAGAGATCAGTAATCCCTCAGCCGCACAAACCTTTTTTGGTAAAATAACAGAACAACTACTGTCAAACACATAAGAAATTACTATAGGGTGTGAAGGGGTCTTCCTTCTCTACTGGCATGGCATCTGCAGATTGCTGGCCAGCTAAATTTTCTGAGTGGAGAAAAACCAAGTTGTCTCCTCCTTCAATGAGCTTGGGCTGGCGTACAAAGAACGCCCCAACCACATATTTATCAATAGCTCTGTGAGGTAGACCCAAAGTCATCCAAGGAGCTTGAGGGCCAAGTAGGGGATTAAACCTATGGATGCCCCCATTTCTAGTCTTAACTGATGTTTCTAGTCTTAGCTAATGTTTATGGAAGCTTTTAATGTTTGATGCTTTATCACATTAATCATCATCATCATCATCATCATCTGTTGGGAGCCGCCCAGAGTGGCTGGGGAAACCCAGCCAGATGGGGGGCATATAAATTATTATTATTATTATTATTATTATTATTATTATTATTATTAGCATTAGCATTAGCATTAGCATTTTAAACACTGCACCACACTGGTTTTTGGGGCCTGCGTACCTTCAGTTTTAAATGTGACTGGGGCAGTTCTGTTAGTAGACAAATTTGGCAGTCCCATCATGCCTAGGTAAAGGTAAAGGTACCCCTGCCCGAATGGGCCAGTCTTGACAGACTCTGGGGTTTGTGCGCCCATCTCACTCAAGAGGCCGGGGGCCAGCGCTGTCCGGAGACACTTCCGGGTCACGTGGCCAGCGTGACAAAGCTGCATCTGGCGAGCCAGCGCAGCACACGGAACGCCGTTTACCTTCCCACTGGTAAGCGGTACCTATTTATCTACTTGCACCCGGGGGTGCTTTCGAACTGCTAGGTTGGCAGGCGCTGGGACCGAGCAGCGGGAGCGCACCCCGCCGCGGGGATTCGAACCGCCGACCTTTCGATCGGCAAGCCCTAGGCGCTGAGGCTTTTACCCACAGCGCCACCCGCGTCCCCCCATCATGCCTAATTTGACCTAAAATAGATTCCTACTTAACCTTTTCCTGATTGCTTTTGAGAAAGAAGTTTTTGTAACAGAAGCCAGCAAGGTTGAGAGTCAGATGCCCTGCTTACATCATCTCTTTTGATGCCCACTGTCTTAGCCAACTCCTTGGATCGCTGATGCTGCAAGTTTGGCCCTATTCTTGCAGCTCTTCCAGAATCCTTGTCGCAGCTGGATTTCAGCCCCAGAGTTGCAACAACTTTTTAAGAGCAAGGGGCACTGTAGAGCCATAGATTCTGAAAAGAGGGGGCACCGATTGCAGATACATGAAGTACCAAAATAATGAACTAATACAGGAATAACAATACAATCCAGCCAGAATCGAGCATTCTTAATATCTAAGCGAGAGATTTCAGTATGTGTTTAACTTTCTCAAACGGGACTTAAAAGTGGTTAATTTTGGTTGGATTGTGCCCCTTTATATAGTTACTTTCCTAAACACTTTAAGCACTCCACACACATTATCTTAGCAATTCTTTAAACAGCCCTGTAAGACTTGTCAATAGTGTTGAGAGCTAAGGCTGATAGCTTGCCCTGTGAATTCATGGCTGAGTCAGAGGTAGAATTTGAAGTGGGGGATTCCCTTCTCACACACTGAGTCACTGTGCTGCATCAGTTCTCAGTAGCAATCATGGAAACAACAGAGGCCCCAAATGCTTTTAAAAGTATAAAACCACTTTAATAAGTCATGGCTTCCCCCAGAGACTCCTGGAAACTGTAGTTTGTTAAGGGTGCTGAGAGTTGCTAGGAGACCCCCTTATTCCCCACACAGAGCTACAGTTCTCAAAGTGGTTAAACAGTCAATCCCTCTCCGCAGGGAACAGTTTGCTACTATTCTGGAAATTATTATTTAAGGGGCATCTGGAAACTGAGCAAACCGGCATTGTCCTTCATCTTGATAGTCTCTGAGTGTATTTATATGTGTGCGGATTAGGGTTGCCATATTTTGAAGAGCAACAAAGAGGACACATTTGCCAACTTCTCCTTTTAACTATAGATCTCTATGATGATTCTCATCATGAAAAAGAGGGCATGTCTTGGAAAAAGAGGACCTATGGCAACCCTGGAATTAAAGCAGCTCTTACTTCCACCCCACCCCAAATACGGCAAACATGACATCTCCTAAGTAGCCTTATCAGAATGTTTTCGGTTAAATTAAAATGGAACAATTGTACCTTAAGTAATTATAGTCAAGGTAACAGGAAAGGCTTAATTTATATGCAAACATTCTGGAAACATAGACTAATTTCATTGGCGTTTATGCAACATGTCAGCTAAATAATGTTAACAGTACAATGTGATACATTACAGCAATTAACAATTAGATCGTGTTCTTCCTTTCAGTTATTTTCTACGTTGTAAAGGCTTTAGAAGTGTTTCTAAAAAGAAATTCAGAACTGGACAACCAGCTGCAAAGTGGCATTCCCTGAGCCCAGGCTACTTAGTAAAGCTCTCTTCATCTTGCGCCATTTTCCCCATCTCTCTGGCTGGCTCTTCATGCTCTGGCTGGGCACTGGGGACTGGGATGTCTCTGGGATGGACTTGAATTTCTGTTTAATTCATTGGGCTTTATTGTTTTGTTGTATATTGTATTACTGGCTCTGCTTTTTGACATTTCAACAAAAGCTGCCTTGGCTCTACAAAACATGGTGGAATATTAATGTTTAAAGTCAATAATCAAGTACCCATGGATTAAGTCCAATGTTACTGACTCTCTCTCTCTCTCTCCTTCCACGTAGGTGATTGACACCTTATCAATACTTTCGTGGACACAGGTTGCTCAGAACAAAGGGTTTGTGTAAGTGCAGATGGCTTTCATGCGTGGCTCACACGGATGTGGCATTTTGTGAAACTGTTGTAAAAATAGGGACTGTGCCTTTGCTCACTCTACTCCCCTGCCATCTCTGCTCACATTAACACGCCCCACCCCCGAGTTTCTCCTTCCCACCCCATGCAACTGCGAAGCTCATGTCACCTTCCAGTGTGGTGTAGTGGTTAAGAGCGGTAGACTCATAATCTGGTGAACCGGATTCGATTCCCCGCTCCTCCACATGCAGCTGCTGGGTGACCTTGGGCTGGTCACACTTCTCTGAAGTCTCTCTGCCTCACTCACCTCACAGAGTGTTTGTTGTGGGGGAGGAAGGGAAATGAGAACGTTAGCTGCTTTGAGACTCCTTCAGGTAATGTTGGTGCTGACCTTTAAAGCCCTAAACGGCCTCGGTCCAGTATATCTGAAGGAGCGTCTCCTCCCCCATCGTTCTGCCCGGACACTGAGGTCCAGCTCCGAGGGCCTTCTGGCGGTTCCCTCACTGCAAGAGGCCAAGTTACAGGGAACCAGGCAGAGGGCCTTCTTGGTAGTGGCGCCCTCCCTGTGGAACGCCCTCCCGTCAGATGTCAAAGCAATAAACAACTACCTGACATTCAGAAGACATCTGAAGGCAGCCCTGTTCAGGGAAGTTTTTAATATGTGACATTTTAGTGTATTTTTCATCTTTGTTGGAAGCCGCCCAGAGTGGCTAGGGAAACCCAGCCAGATGGGCGGGGTACAAATAATAAATTATTATTATTATTATTATTATTATTATTATTATTATTATTATTATTATTATTATTATTATTATTATTATTATTTTATTATTATTATTATTATTATTATTATTATTATTTTATTATTATTATTATTATTATTATAGTGATAAAGCGGGATATCAAATCCAAACTCTTCTTCTTCTTCCTCTTCCCAACCTACTTTCTGAAGCCACTTCTCTCTTGTATTCTGCAGTGCTGCTTTGCACCCTAGTTTTCACCTGCACCACATGTCCATGCCTTCTTTTGTGAGACCCCCTTTCACACAGAAGTCACCCCCCCCATGGTAACTTCCTGCATCTTCCTCCTCCCACGAAGTACATCTAGTAAGTCCAATTATTAAGCCACCATCCCCTTCAGGCCCTTTCGTGCCCCAGCTTTCCTCTTCAACCCCATACAATTACCGTACTTCCTGCTTTTCTCAACAATCCCTTTCACACAGATCATCCCCCATTTCCATGCCATCTCCTCTCCTCTCTGCTGTGGTGCAACTCCCTTTGTGCGTGTGTGCACACATACACCCACCGGCCCTATTGTCATCTCTAACCCCTTTTTCCTATCTCTTTTTTTATCCCCCTTGCACACAGACCACTGTTTTGAGTGTTCCTCCCTTTTCTCTGTACTCGAACAACAGCAGAAGTTTGAGTAGGTGTGGAGGAACATTGAGGTGAAAATTGTGGTTTTTAACAATGGCAGAGGTTTCAGTAAATCGGGGTGGAGGGCCAATAAAGGTTGTTTTTAAAAATATATACTGTATATTAAAAAGATAACCAACAAATTTTAACAAGGAGAAATAGCAGAAACGGGTATGACAGAAACTAACACCAAAAAGCCTAACATACACAGCCTGTCCCAACTTTCTTCTCGCTGCAAGCAAGCCTTGTTTTAATCTGCCACTTCC
Organism: Podarcis vaucheri; assembly: GCF_965113315.1. Lineage (NCBI taxonomy): Eukaryota > Metazoa > Chordata > Lepidosauria > Squamata > Lacertidae > Podarcis > Podarcis vaucheri. The sequence goes on from NC_138755.1 coordinate 9,191,513, forward strand.
TCTCATCCATTTCGTTATAAGAAAAAAACTGCTCCCCTTCCCTTATGGGGTATCCAAGGGCCCATATAGAGTCGTTAAGTAGGTTCCCTATCGGAAGGAGAAAATAACAGAGGCCAACCAGAGAATATTGAGAGAAGCAAGGCAGCTAGTAAGCCTGATCTTTATTAACTGTTGCAACAGGGTCCCCACTCACCACATGCAAGAGGCAGGGGGGACCCAGAACAATGGTGAGCAAGCCCTTATATAGACTTTTGAAGTTGCTCACCCTGTAGCCAGAGACCACACCCCAAAACATCATACATACATGACAGAAAGAGGCGGTCTACAGCAGAAATCTTGTCTGCCAGGATACCTGATAATGGTCACTGATTGCATTACTTGGACAGCCCACCCATTCTTTTGTGATGGTAAATATATTAATTCCTGAATCCAGGTCACAGGCTCATCCTATTCATACACACATATGCCCTTAAAACAGGTAAGCAAAACACAGTGGAGAGGCTTTTCCATTTTTTTCCTCCTTGCAGAGAAATATTTGAGGTCACTGGGAGAGTCAAAGTAGTTTGAGAGAGTCAAAATGACTTCAGGATTGTTCTCCTGTACTATTTCAGACACGTGGTTTATATACTTATGTATAATAATAATACGAATAATAATAATAATTATTATTTATTTATATCCCACCCTCCCTAGCCAAAGTCGGGCTAAGAGCGGCTAACATTTGCCTTGTAGATTTATGCATTTATGCATATGCATTGGCCTTGTATTTTTATGAACATATGATTTATATATATGAGACCTTAGAATTCCTGTAACACTTTCTTAATCTACTCATACCTCTGCTACTGTTTAAAATCACTTTTTCCTCTCTCAGCGTATTTCCATTCATCCTTTACTGCTGTTGTTTAAAACCACCAATTTCCTCTGTGTCTCTCCATCCCTGATTTATTCAAACCTCTGGTGTTGTTTTAAACCACCATTTCCCTCTCGGTTTTCCCCATCCCTGCCTTGCTCAAAGTGCCAGTTTGGCTTCACCAAAGAGGGGAGCCATGAACCTTTTCGTGGTCTACTCCAGCCCAGTTCTATTGACAACTGGGCCAGAAAGAGAAGATATGTTCACAGCTATCTGTATGCCAAATAATCTTATGGCACTCCGTACATTTATTGCACCTTAAATTTTCCTTGACTGAAGACCAACCACTGAAGTTGCAAATAATAAATATTGTTGATAAGTCCGCAATAAATCTTACTTTGCCGACAATGTGTCGGCCTTAGATGACAGATAAGTTCATCCAAAAGAAGGTTGGTGGTTCGAATCCCCACGACAGGGTGAGCTTCCGTTGCTCGGTCCCAGCTCCTGCCAACCTAGCAGTTCGAAAGCACATCAAAGTGCAAGTAGATAAATAGGTACCGCTCTGGCGGGAAGGTAAACGGCGTTTCTGTGCGCTGCTCTGGTTTTGCCAGAAGTAGCTTAGTCATGCTGGCTACATGACCTGGAAAAACTGTCTGCAGACAAACATCGGCTCCCTCGGCCAGTAAGGCGAGATGAGCACAGTAACCCCAGAGTCGTTCGGGGCTGGACGTAACTGTCAGGGGTCCTTTACCTTTACCTTTTTACTTTGCCGACAATCTGTCGCCCTTAGATGACTGATAAGTTCATCCAAAAGAAGTTACCAAGCAAGGGGCTGCAGCATCTGAAATAAGCATCCTCTGATACCACTATAAATGCTATATCTATATAGGCATATATCTAGTTGCAGGTACTTGAGTAGCTTGTGGATATTACATTCTGATCTTAAACCATCTTTGTTATTTTACAGGCCATTCCCTACAGAGGACAGCATCGCTGATGATGATATATACAGTGGCTTATCGGATCAGATTGAGTAAGGAGCAAGACCATTCTGGGAGGGGAGGGGTAAATCATTCATGCTGCTTTTCCCTGGAAGGAGTCCTGGGCCTTGGAAGAATGCATGACATCAGAAAATGACCAAGTGGATCTTTTTCTTATCACTGTACGCTGGCAGAACCTTCCCCTCCTGAATTCCTGCTGCTTCTACGATTGCTAAAGGCGCAGAAGTATTGATGGGAAAATGATTGTCATTGTGCCAATAAGCTTCTCTCAGGAATACAGGTCTTTGAAAGTAACTGAGGGTAGTCTAGATAGCGACTTGAGGCAGACTCCCGTGACCCATGGCAACTGAAGCCACAATGGTCTCATTCCAACAAAATCTACCTTCTCTCGTGTCAGGGGTGGGAGGGCTAAAGTTATTTCTCTCTCCCTTTCCACCAGTGACACCATGGAGGAAGATGATGACCTCTATGATTGTGTGGAAAATGAGGAGGCTGAAGGAGATGACATCTACGAGGATCTGATGAGGTCAGAGCCAAGTGTCATGCCGGTAAGTGGCCAGGAGGTGGTAATCTATCTATTCCTTGGAAGGCGCAATTACTGCTTCCAGCTCCACCCACCATCAGAAGAAAGTCATTGTGCAGTCTGTCAAAGAAAGACACTGCATGATTTATGCGGGTATAGAAGGTAAAGGACCCCTGGACGGTTAAGTCCAGTCGAATTCGACTATGGCAGACATCCCCAAACTCGGCCCTCCAGCCGTTTTGGGACTACAATTCCCATCATCCCTGACCACTGGTTCTGTTAGCTAGGGATGATGGGAGTTGTAGTCCCGAAACAGCTGGAGGGCCATGTTTGGGGATGCCTGGACTATGGGGTGCAGCGCTCATCTCTGCTTTCAGGCCGATTTATCTATCAGATTTATCTCTCAGACACAGCAAGCATTTTACCATCTGCAACTTGTTCATCTTCACAGCAGCCCTGTAGAGTAGTCCCTGGTCGCCATTTTAGAAAGATTAAATTAAAAGCAAACAAGTCAGTGTTATTCCTGTTTTATTTATTTCTTATTGATTTATTAAATTTATCATGAAAAGATCTCAGGGCAATTGACAGAATAAAATACAAGATAATTAAACCAAAACAATAATGACCGCTCCCCGCATAAAACAGGGGGTGACCTTTGCGTGGACGCGCACAGCCCCTGGATCTGGAGTGGCTCCATCAGCATAGGCTTGGCTTTGCCTTCCCTCAGGTGGGATAACCTGGAGGTCTCCACCTACCCCAGTCAGTTGTCCAATCCCACCTGGGGGAAGCGTTGCCAAGGAGATCAGGCCAGGTAGGGGAGGGATTACCTGCCCATACAATAGAGGGAGGATCTTACCTGGGAATCCTCACTTGGCTCCAGAGCAGATCTCAGGGAAATTGACAGAATAAAATACAAGATAATTAAACCAAAACAACAAAACAATAACCCCCTCTTCCCCCAGACACATTTAAAAGGCTGTAGAATATTAATCAGCCTAAGGCCTGGTCGAAGAGAAATGTTTTACCTGGCGTCTAAAAGTATATAATGAAGGCACCAGGCGAACCTCCCTTTTTAACACCTGACCCATTAACATAGTTAACATCATTAGGGCGGCCTAGTGAGTGATGCATTTGAACCTGAGTCCAGGGCCCAGGCTTCATCCACTGACCCACAGCAACTCATCTGATAACATGGTTCCCCACTGTGCTGTATGTTTTGCAGCAGCGGATGACTGAACTGGACAAGAGGAAATGTTGCCTTCAGGAGATCCAACAGACGGAGGAGAAATACACAAGCACACTAGAATCTATCCACCAGGTACTCATGCCACTTCCGCCTCCTCCCTTCTCACAGAAGTTCAGGTGGCCGAATTTCTCTTTGCCCCACATTCAGTCCTTATTCGAGGCCACAGAAGCAGCACCTCCCTGTCTGGTTGTCTTCCTCTTTCTTGCTTTTTGCAACTCACCAGGCGATGTTGTCGTGCTGTGAGTTTCCTCGCTCCTGCCAGCGGTTGTGGGCGACGTGGAGCAGGGCCAGAGAAACTCACTCAGCCAGATGGCGTCAGGTCACAAATTGAGTTGCACCAGTGATTATGGGAGTTGGAAGGAGAGGTTAAAATGGGCCTGAGGTTTTTGGTGGCAGCTGCTCACCATGTCTTCATTACTTAGTTCTACCCTTTGTTTGTAGCGACAAAGAAGGGGGAGCGTGGCCCTCAGCCTGATAGACTGAGAGAAGGATCCCTCCCCACAGTGGCATCTTCCTCTGCTCACAGCATGTATAGTGCTAAACTGGGCATGCAGAAATTTCTCCCCAGTACTGTATGGTATATTCATCCCCCATCAGCCAATGTGCATCTTGCTGCCTTGAATTGTGCTTGTTATTGGATCATTTCAACCAGGTTGTGCTCTTTCCAGCATTTCATGAAACCTCTGCAGCTGTTTCTGCAACCACAGGACCTGGAGAATATTTTTATTAACATTGAGGTAAGAATCTAATCTTTCAGGCACATTGCTTTTTTTAAGTACTCCTCCTCTGCCAGCCGCTCTAGATATATTAAGTGCCCCACATTACTGTTGTCCATTGTCTAAGTGCTAAAATTACCGTATTGGCCTGAATATAAGCCTCACTTTTTTTCCAAATTCTGACCGTGAAAAGTTAAAGTGCGGCTTCAATTAACGACCTTACAAAAATCAGCTTTTACAATATCGCTGCTGACAAAGATATACGGTAAAACGGAATGGGTGTGAGTGCCTGCGGAATTTTAAGGGAGCAGCTTATATTCGAGTATTATCTTCCCCCCCCCCTTGAATTTTAAAGGTGTGGCTTATATTCAAGCCAATACGGTAGGTTGGTTTAACATAGCAACCAGTTTGTGACCGAAGCCTTGGTGGCTTTTAGTAGTGATGCTGCCAAAGTCATAATTCCCTGGCTCAGGATATGAACCTCTGTGACTTATGTGAGATCTGGGACACCACAGTTCTTCTCTGGCTCAGATTGTAAAAAACAAGTTTCCTTTTTTCCCATTTTTTTAAATTAATTTTCCAAATTTGTAACAGAAATAACATACAAAACACACTAAAGAAAACACATTACAATACAAAAAAGAAAAAAGACAAATAAAAACACTTATTACTTCTAACCTAATTTAACTTTCATTGTTAACTGACTTCCTCAAATCCCCCCTAACTGAATTTCATTGTATCACCTTGTAACAGTTCTCCAAAATCATATTTCTTATAAAATTAACTCCTTCAATTTACTACCCTCTTCTCTTTTATTGGTATTCTTATCCTTAATTTTTTACAATTCATTCTTAATCTAATCCTAAGCCTCTTTGATACTTCCAAGTGATTTCTAATTATCTTATATTACAATATTTGGCTAAATATTCTTTGAATTTCTTCCAATCTTCTTGATATTCCTCTTCCTTCTGGTTGCGGATTCTTCCAGTCAGGTCGGCCAGCTCCAAAATGTCCACCATCTTCATCTGCCATTCTTCTATTGTTGGTATCTCTTGCGATTTCCAATTTCTGGCTAGTAAAAGTCTTGCTGCTGTAGTGGCATACAAAAACATTCTAACAACTTTTGGGGGCATAAAAAGCAAGTTTCTTAATTCCCTCCTAACTCCCCAGACGCTTGCCCTTCCCTTCACTGGTCTTAACCACATTTTCCTTTTGCCCATGCTTCCTAGGCACAGGTCCGTGCTTTAAAGCTCTGTGTCTGTGTGCTCCCCCCTTCTTCCTCTTTTTTGCCCTGGTTCTTTCCACACACAAAAAAATGTTCCTATTTCTGAATTGGAACAAAAGGCAATTTGGGTTTTCAGAGGATTGACGTTTGCTCGCAGTAAAGAGCAGGTTTTCATGGGGAAAGCGCTGAGGGGAAATAAAAAGTGCTTAGACAGAGTGCTATAAAGCACAGGCCTGTGCCTAGAAACATGGCAAGAAAGAAAGTCTAGATGAGCCCATGGTTACCTAGAAGTGGGTATAGCTTTCTCTTTTCATCCTATGTAATTTTTGCATGTTTTTACTCATAGTTCCATTCATTCACACATAAGGGGAGCGGGTGGTGCTGTGGTCTAAACCACTAAGCCACTTGGGCTTGCCAGTTGGAAGGTTGGCAATTCGAATCTGTGAGCTCCCATTGCTCTGTCCCACTCCTGCCAATCTAAGCAGTTCGAAAGCACACCAGTGCAAGTAGATAAATAGGTACCGCTGTGGCAGGAAGGTAAATGGCGTTTCTGTGTGCTCTGGTTTCCGTCACGGTGCTCCATTGCGCCAGAAGCAGTTTAGTCATGCTGGCCACATGACCCGGAAAGCTGTCTGTGGACAAACACCGGCTCCCTTGGCCTGAAGCGAAATAAGTGCCACACCCCATAATGTTGAGGTTCAGGGAATCCTATCCCTCCCCTGAGCGCAGCCAAAAAAGCAGATAAACAAGAAGAGTTCTTACCGCACAATTTATTCAGTATTCACAGAGAGAGACAAAGGAATGTAGTCCCTATTCAGTAATGACATTACTCCAAGTAAAGCTCAGCCCCCTCCATCTCTTTTATCCTCCGTCATCCATGCACCAGCTGATCTGGGCTTTCTGCCTCTGAGCTTTCTGTCCTACTCTCCTTGTCCTGGGAGAGGGGGGCTCAGGAATGCTGTCCAAAGACACCAAGTCTGTCAGCTGTCTCTCCCCTAGTGTTTCTTCCTCCTGCTGTTCCTCTCCCAATATTTCCTAGCTTTCCCCCTCTGCAGTCTCTGAACTATGCCCTTCTGCAAACCACTGTTCTAAATCTATACAGTCCTCCTGTTCTTGGGAAGGTTCAGGAGAAGGGGCACCCAGTCCCCATCATTCCTCCTCAGTCCAGCCCGACACATAGTCACCTTTGACTGCACTTAACCATACCTTTTACCTTACCATTCCCACATAACTTTGTACTTTGTAATCAAAATTCTTAGGTAATTTTGTATTTTAATATGCATATTTTCTCTTGAAATATCTTTTTAAATGGAGGTGGGTGTTATACATTTGCTGAGCACTGTGTAATAACATTTAGAGGAGCATAAAGTCTGTGGTATAGCTAAGTTCTGATCCAAAGCTTCTGAAAGGTCCAGGTCAGGACATTTCACAGAAGATTTTGCAAAGAGCTAATTCAGCCCAGCAGTGTGGCTGCTATGGTGATGGGAAACAGACTCCAGTATTTTTAGAAGTGCTAAGGTAGGAGCATGTAATCTGAGATAGGACCCCTTACATATCACAGAGGATACTTCAATGCGGTTTCTGGATATATAGTGAAGATTTTAGTTCCACCACACATGCATTCTAATAGCACATCTGCTTGCACAAAGATTTGTCATCACGAATATTCTGGGACAAGAGATAATTCAAATAAAGAGCGCAGGATGACACTAAAGAAGGTGCTTTGACCAATCACGAAAAAGAGAACAATAAAGTTTTTAAAATCAATTTTAATAAGATGTTCTTATAAACACACACATCCCGCTAATTAAACAAAGTAAAATCGTTTTGTAACTGGATAGCAGCCCATTTCACTTTGAACCAATGCAGCCCCTCTCCCACTTCTACCTTGTCTGCCGGACTTGTGCAAACGCATTGGTTTTCCAGAAACGCCCTGGAACTGAAAAACACCCACCTAGCTGTGATGGCAGCATGCACCTAAAAGCATGAATATTTGCCTACTTTACTGTGAGCCAGGTAGCCTCAGGACAGATTGTTTATTTCACTGCAGTCATCTCCATCTTGCAAGGCTACATATTTGAGTTCACTTGTGGCCTAGACTTCCTTCCTCTGCTAGGTCCTCTGTAATATTTCATGCAAAAGGGTATGTGCATATATGTGTCGTTTCTTCTCCAGCCAGAATGACTCACTTGTAAAGTTAAGTCACTCATTCCGGCAAGAGTTTTTCTGCTTGATCATCATTTCTGAACGCAGTAGAGACTGAAGCCATGATGATGGGATCCTACCCAAGTCACAGTTGCCTCTGGTTTCCTTGTCCTTCCACAGCCAACAGCTCCCCAACTACAGAGGCACAGCCAGGCATGCATGAGGTAGCAAATAGCTTGGTTCCAGTTTGTTGATGACACAGGGTTTGGGGGGACTGCATAGCCTAGGGGACAAGCAGAGTTTTGTTTTGTTTTGGCTTTTAAAAACACCTCCATCTCCGCACCCAGCCTGTTTCTCTGACAGTAAATGTAGAAAATCTTCAGATGGGTGAGCAGGCCATGCATGTAAAGACGCGAGTGAGGGCAGCATGGGAATACTTTGGAATTGTTTTAATCTTTCGAACGTTTTGAATCTTTAAGAGTTTAATCTTTCACGAGTTTTGAAAGTTATTTATGGTATTATATTTTAAGATGAACATAGTTTTGAAAAGATAAACAAGAAGCTAAAATAGGATTTACAGTTGCCATCTGTGAGAAACTCAGTTTGATCTGATGAAGCACGAAACAGGATGCAATCCAGGAAACCTCGTTGAAAGTGCTTGCAGAAATTGTTGTAGTTGTTGCAATTGTTACATAACACTGGCCATCACTTATCATTGCATATATGTGTTCATTTTACATTGTGAAAGTTTGTCAACTTATCAATCACTTTCACACTGTTTTCATTGTTTTTGGAGTTCCTCTGATTTTGTCTGGGGTGCCTTTTTCCTCCTAAAAACCCATAACTGCAGACTGCCCACTAAAAATCAGCAGTGTGTGTGTGTATGTGTGTGTGTGTGACATATTTAAAGTTGTTGAGGGATGGAGCCTACCTAATTTCACACAGAATGGAGTTCTGTAAATCCGGGGCCAACACCAAAAAGGTAAACGTATATAATAACAACAACTGGAACCTTGTCTTTACAAAGTTTCACACAAAACTTTTCCATAGCAATTACTGGCTTTAGCAGCAGACTATATAACATTCACATGGATCATAGTGGGATCAGCTCTATAAGAAATATTTATCAGTAAGAATGGAAGAAGCAACCCTTTCCTAAATTATTTTGCAGTTTCCCTGTGAACCTGAATAAATGTAATGTTTGCACAAAGTTCAAAAAAAACCCAGAATGGCCCCAATCAGTGTCCTCTTAGAGTCGTACCTTGGTTGTCGAACGTAATCTGTTCTGGAAGTCTGGTCAACTTCTGAAAACATTCAACAACGAAGGTGTGTCTTCCAATTGGCTGCAGGAGCTTCCTGCAGCCAATCAGAAGCTGCTTAAGCTGTGTCGGACGTTTGGCTTCCAAAGAATGTTCGCAAACCAGAACTCTTACTTCCATGTTTGTGGCGTTTGGGAGCCAGAATTTTCGACTCACAAGGCATTTGGCATCCAAGGTACGACTGTATTCCCTTTTTCAGTCCTCCTACAACTGTGGTGTTGGAGACTGCATTGTTCCCTGGGTGTCTGCCGTGATTCTACGGAGCTCTGAAAACCATGACCACTGTTTTGAGTATAGATTCTCCTACAGAGTCCTTGTTCTTTGGTTCGTTCATTCTTCTCTGTACTCTGTTTTCCTCCTGCATCAGGAACTTTTGAAAGTTCATCGGTGCTTTCTGGTGGATCTGAAGAGCGCCCTATCTTTTAGCAACTCTCAGAACCTTTACCAGGTGTTCATCAAGTACAAGGAGAGGTGAGTTCCCCTCCCAGCATGATTGCGTGTGTCCAATAATATTGTGGCCTCAGGCAAAATCCTGGTTAAAGGTAAGTCCTGGATTCTTCAACCTAAACCCATGCAGCACCTCCCCTGAACAATGTTTAGATGCAGTTCATGCCCAGGTGAAGGAGAAGAGGTTGAGTAGGAGGAATGGTGGAGATCGCCCAACCCCTTCTCCTGAAGCTTCCAGAGAAGAGGAAGGCAGTGTTGAATTACAGCAGTGGTTTGAGGAAGGTCACAGCTCAGAGACAGGTGAACAGAAGAGTTGGGAGGTGTTGGGAGAAGAGAAGGGGGAGACAGAGACAGACACGTTATCACTGGAGAGTATTTCTGACCCCCCTTCTTCCAGAACACGCCGTTCATTGTTGGTGCAAGAGCAAAGGACTCAAGAGACAATTATCCCCAAGCGGCCACCATAAGGGGAACTGCAGTTGCTAGGAAGGGAAGGGGGTGGAGCTCAGTTGGAGCAACACCATTAACGGGAGACAAACTGCATTCCTGGTCTCTCGCCATGTTGATTGAAGAAACTCCTTAGTAAGAACTCTTCCTTGTTTTTCTCTGCTTCTTGCTGCCACCAGGGGAGGGATAGACTTCCCCGAAGCCTGGCACCAGGTGTCTGTCCAAAGCTCACCGGACCTCCATTCACACCAGCTTCTTCTGCTTGCCTGCAGGTTCTTGCTCTATGGTCGGTACTGCAGCCAGGTGGAATCCGCCACAAAGCACTTAGACCAGGTGGCCAATACCAGTGTGGATGTACGCATGAGACTGGAGGTGCGGAAACTGCTCTTTGACATTAATGTGCTGGACTCCCACCACATACCAGCTTGCTGCTAAACTTTCTTATCCATGGATCCCAGCAGTAGAGATTACTGTTTTCCTCAGCCTGTTCCAATTGTATTATGACGTGATGTATTCTGTGTTTGGGACCTCACGTTATAGGACACATGCCACAACTGGGCAGCGCAATGGTATTAAAATGTAGTGCTGTAAATCACCCGGCTTAAAACTGAAACCCTAATAATAAAACAGCCAATCCAATCCAGGGCAGAGTTAGGCACAGGGGCACCAACTATAGGGGGGCCCGAGCACCCATAAAAATTTCGTTGTGGGTGCTCAGCACCCACACTGCAGTGCCCCCGCCTCAACTTCCGGTGCCTCACAAAGCACCAGAAGTGATGTCTGAGTCCTCAGAGATGCTGTCCAAAGCCTTGCAAGACCTCAGAAACTGACTTCTGGTGCCATCATGGTGTTGCAACATGACATCATGACGATGTCGCAACGTGACATCATGATGATGTCACGGCATGACATCATGTCATCATGGTGCAACCTGGGCCACAGTCGGTGCCCCTGGTTAAGTACACCTAAGCCCATTGGTTTCAGTAGTTCTAGGTGCTCCTAGCTCTGCAATGGATGAAAACAAAAGTATTATGCAATGGCAATATTTACATTTTAACATTTGATTTGCTATGGTAGCAAACTGGAAGCTGGGCTCTAGACCCTTCTTTGTAAGCCACATTTAACCTATTGAACTGAAAAGCAGACCTCCTAAAATCAGTGGCTTGTTACGGATGCTGGCTGTTGACCCCTGGCTAAAGAAAAAGGCCTGCAAGTGAGGACAGATGTTAAGAAGGCATCCTTTTCCTGTTCCACCCCATGTTTGTCACACTCAGTGCAGTTTCTGCCCTGCCTCCCCTCATCTTCTGCCAAAACTACATTGTACATCCCACTGTCCACTGTGACAAAATTGAGACTCCCGTAATTTATGTGAATTACGTTTTCATTTCATTATTCCACCCCACTCATTTCAGTGTAAAGGAAACACAATGCTATTAAGGGCCAGGAGGGGGGAAGTGATCTGTTAGGACTATTCACGGACTGAAACAACAGCAGTGAATACCAATTGCATGGTTTTCCACTCCGGGACAGAAAAGCCATTTCCGCTCCGTTCCCATCTTTCTCAGAATCCTCCGTCCACTCTAGTAGCAGGTTGGCCAGGATTTAATAACAACAAAAATTTAAATGGACATTGACAGTGAAGTAATCCCTTCAGGTAACACTTTTGAGTGGAAAGGGGCAGATGGACATGTGTTCCAATTCAGTGCTAAAGAGTGGATTTTCCTGGGGAAAGCAATGGGACAAGCCGAAAACCTCTTGGACGCCTGCTTTCTAGGGATAAGCATAAGTGTGGATGAGCCCTAAGTCACATTCGGCCCATTTTTTGTTAGCCCAAAAATGGAAAACGAGTGAGGTCCCAACCAAAGAAGAATGGCAGCTTAAACTCTTGGAATATGTGCAGCTTGCCGATCTAACTTATAGAATAAGAGAACAAGAAGAATTTTTTTTTGAAGAAGATTGGAAAATGTTATTGAATATATCGGGGGTAATTGTGTGCACTTGAAAACATTGGCAGCATTATGATAAATTTGACAGTGTCAATAAGTTTTGATGGAAGTAACAATGGAATACTGAATGGTTTAGTTTATATAAAATATGCAAAATGAAGCATGGAAAGAGAAGAAGGGAAGTAATTTATATTTTAAGGTTGTCTAATTGAATATTCTAAATTGTAAAACATAAATTTTAATAAAAAAAATGAAAAAGAGAGAGCTGGATTTAGCTGAACCTGGGATCCCACTTTCGGAGGCACATAACCCACCCTCTGGGGATTCAGTGTAGGATGAATTGATCCCAGTTTTTAGGAATCTCCTTATTTCCAATAGTCTGCTTGTATATATGTAAAGAAAGAAAACGTTACAAACAGTGCTGTTTTTCGAGAACTTTGCTCCAATTTTCTGCCTTTTAGGAATGTTCGCAACGAGCCAATAATGGCCGGTTCAGCCTGCGAGACCTCCTCATGGTACCCATGCAGCGGGTACTGAAATATCATCTGCTTCTGCAGGTAACAAACATTGATCAGATTATGTAACGCCAGGGAGAAGGAAAAGGAAGGGGAATATTGCTCTGAAAATATATGGCACAATTGTCTTCTGTGCAGCCTCCGTTCATTTTGACCAAGCTCATGCTGGATAAATTCCAGTTAGAGTGAGCCAATTCTAGGGTTCTTTCTGCCTCTAGATCAGGAAGGTGTTTAAAGCATAGTGAGTGAAAGAAGGCAAGCTGGGAGCCAAGAACCCTATTGTTTGTTTGTTTAGGCAAGACATCCCCATCTCTGGGACTCCTATTTATAAGCTCCTGCCGTAGGAAAAGTGAGCTTCCTGGAACGTGAGTTTCCTCTTTGTGCTGATGTAATTCGAAATTCTGCACTGGACTCAGCAACTCTTTACTGGCAAAAAGTATTGGTTTCAGCTCTCAGTAATGATGCTGACATATGAATGTTAGCACATAGTGAAGATTACTTTGGCTATTTTATCTCCCAAATGCAGAAGTTTGCTCATTTTTCTCTGCCTCCTCCCTCCCGCCAGGAGCTGACCAAATACACAGTGGACCCAACAGAAAAGGAGAATCTGCGGCTTGCGCTAGATGCTATGCGGGTGAGACATATTCTAGGGCTAGGCAGATTCTAGGGAATGTATCGTGTTTGCAGCCTTAGAATTTCTGGGGTCCCGTGACAAAGGGAGGCTGTACACCCATCTAGGCCACCTGAGGATATTTGTTTGTGTATCTGTCAGTTGGGTGGGGGAGTGGTTCTGGCAAATCAGCTGGGTGGGACTTCAGGGACTCCCATGGCCATAATCTGAATTCTAGGAGAGAATCTTTCTCAGCCCTGATGCTTGAGATAGAATTTGAAATGTTGAGCATTAAAGCTGAGTATTTTTATTTTATTTTATTTTATTTTATTTTATTTTATCTGCATACAAAGCATGTACTAGTGCAGGTCTCTTATTCCGTCTCTTATTCTGGTTTATAGCAAGCAACAGAAGATGGTGGAACCTAGACCTGGTGGGGCACCTAGGGGGTCACATGTGGGGTGCCTGGCTTCCCAAACTCTTCCCGTGTAATGTTGTTGTAGTACTAAGTCAACCACTCTGCGGCTTGTTTCCCAGTTCAATTAAGGGAGGTTCTCAGTGCAACTTACTCTCATGTAAATGGACAGAAGACTGCAGGCAGCATACATCACTCACTAAAATCAACAAAAGCCACAATAACAAATGTTGGAGATGTAAATCACAAGTGGGAACCTTCTTTCATATGTGGTGGTTGTGCCCAGGAATTTAAAAAGTCTGGGGCACGATCAACGAAGAAATGAAAAAACTATTAAAATTCACATTTCCCAAAAATCCAGAAGCATTCCTTCTTGGGATTTTAACCACCGATATCCCAAAAGAAAGAACAATATTATTTCTATACGCAGTAATGGTAGCCAAGTGCTGGAAAACTGAACAGATCCCTACTAGAGAAGAATGGGAATTAAAGTTAAACGAGTACTTGGAACTTGCAAAAATGACCGAATCATTAAGGAATAAACCAATCGATGTAGTCCAAAAGGAGTGGGAATGCGACAAGGCTCAACAAGCAAAATTTGGTTGGGGCTAGAATAAATCCGTAAATAGAAAAAAATGTTTCCTTATACCAAGATGAGGACATGAATTGAAATACAGGAAGAAACCGTATCAGATAGATAGAATGAATCGTAGCGAAGTAGATGGAAGTCAAAAATAAAGAGAATTTGAGAAGTGATGCTTTGGGATAGTATTGTATAGTTAATTTCATTTCATTTTTGTTCATGATTTTATTTTTGGTTTTTTGTTTGTTTTTTCCTCTTGTTTTTTTTATTTGCTTTGTTTTCTGTAGATTTGTTTGTTATGTCTAGTCTTGTTTGTATTTGCACAAAACTCAATAAAAAAATTGGGGGGGGATTATAGCAATTACCCCAGTGTCATATAGTTAGCTTCATGGCTGAGTAAAGTTTTGAATCCGGGTCTTCCAGGCCCTAACCCAATAGCCTTACCATTAAACCTGTATACAGAGTACCTCTATAAATTACAATGCAATATAAATTACCCCAGTATACTTTTATTTCTTGGAGCTCTTCCAGTCATTGATGCACATGAGGGGGAAGAATTGCAGTGGCGCTGGAATGAGGGAGTACGACGGGTGAGGGAACTTTGGGGTGGTGATGGCAGCAACCTGCAGGTGTGGCCTACCTGCTGCAAGGTGGCGTCACCACAACAGACATCTTGCTTCTTTCTGTGTATGTTCTCATTTACTGTATATTTTAATCTCCAAAAGCTTGCTTACTTGCATGTTAGACCCATGGAATACAATGGGACGTACTCCCAGGTAAATGTGCTTAGGTTTTCAGCCCCAATGTAGACTTGTCTGCGGGTTCCAACCAACTGGAAAATCTTGACAGGGGTTCCTGATTTATTCAAAATACTAAAATTAGTGGAGGACAGACTTCAGGATTGTGAGTCTGGGATCTACCTGTGTTTTACCAGAATCCCAAGAGCCACCAACTACAGACATACATTTAGGGTTCATCCACACTTCTGCTTCTGCCATGCCTAGAAAGAACAGGGCTCATCAGTTTTCCGTTTGACCCACACTTTCTCAGTACAGATCCGAGCTGTTTTCCCCTACCCCACTCCTTTCCAAAGGAAAACCCGCTCTTTAGTGATCAATTGGAACAAATGGCAATGCAGGGAAAACTCAAACTGCTGTTTGCTCCGATTGAATGCTGATTGAACAGTGATTTTCCCCAAGGGAAAGCAGTGGGACAAGAGGAATTCCAGATAAGCCGTTAGTGTGAAAGAACATGGGAAACTGAGAAGAGCTTACAATCTTTCTACACGAGGTTCCATTCATAGTTTCCGCAAGCTTTCTTAAATTCAGTTGTCACATTTCCAAAGGGTGTGTGCCATTTGCTATTGTGAAACAAGCAGAAGTTAGAAATTCTTGGCAATTGACTAAAATCTTCCAGAGACCTACTGATAGATTCCAGTTTACCTCCTGCCCTGCACCAAACCATTTGTATGAACACAGGCCTACCGTACAGGGTTGTGAGTGCTTACAAGAATAAAACTATGATGAAAGGTACGACTCCTCAGAACATTGCCAAAAGGGGTTTGTTGCATTGTTGTTGTTGTTGTTGTTTAACTCTCACTTACCTCTTTGATCTTTGGCAAGTACGCCAACCGATCATTTCTTTTCGAATAACGGATCTCATTATTTCCTGCTTTAGGATCTGGCTCAATGTGTGAATGAAGTCAAGAGGGACAATGAAACACTGAAACAAATCACTAATTTCCAGCTCTCCATTGAGAACTTGGTGAGTGTTGCGGCAAGAGATTTTGCCTACCTTCTCTTGTTTTTAATAAGGTTTTTCGACTCCAGCATGTATCTTCATATCCATTGAAAAATATAAATTTGTATTTTGTTGATTTTCAGTTACAAATGAATTAGATACAATAAAAAAGGAGAAAAGAAAGAGAAATAATACTATCAACAATCATATCCCATTCTTATCTTGATTATTGGAATTTCTTTTGTTCCCACTTTTGCAAAGCTGCCATTCTAACAGCTTTAAGTAAACAAATAAAAAATTATTCCTGCTAATGCCCCATCCTCCCTGTTTGCTTCCAGAACTCTCCCCCCACCCAAAAAATATGTAATATGTCTTCTCCTATGCTCCTACCATCTCCAAAATTTGTAATCTTATCAGGGACATACTGTATTTTTCACTCTATAGGACGCACTTTTCCCCCTCCAAAAATGAAGGGGAAATGTGTGTGCGTCTTATGGAGCGAATGCAGGCTTTCGCTGAAGTCTGGAGAGCATAGGTGCGCCCTATGGTTTGGTGCGCTCCATGGAGCGAAAAATACGGTATATAGTTTTGAAATGAACTACTGTTTGAACAAAAGGTTGTAAAAGCTTCCCTTAATATGAAGGCATATAATTCTTAAAGGAACTGCCTGCCATATCCAGCACTTGCCTTTGGAGGATCATCAGGTCTTGCAAAGTGCTTGCATGGGATTTTCCAAGCTTCAAGGATCAGCTGATGAGCTGATGGTTGGCTCTTGTGGAGTGCTATGCTCTGGGCTTGGCAAGACACGTGCTATGCAGGTTGTGACTTTGCCCACATGGTTTAGTTTCAAACCATGCAGGCGAAAATAGGTCACTTGATGGCTCCATCCACCTGTCGAAGTTGCCTGGCAAGGGTGGGGGAGATAACAGTTTGGTCCAGTCCTAAATAAGCATCTTCTGAATGCAGCCAGTTGATCTCCTGTAAAGGAACACGTTCTCCTTCTCCCTAGACACAATCCCTGGCTCACTTTGGGAGGCCGAAGATTGACGGGGAGCTCAAGATCATCAGCGGGGAGAAGCGCTCAAAAATAGACAGGTGATGGCATGCACATCCTTTAGAGAAGAGGTTCTCAAACTCTGGTCTGTTGGACACTGGTTGTCTATGAGCTTCATTCAGGTGGTCCATGGAAAAGTTTAATGAGTATCCACACTTGGCCCTGTACTTGGTTTGGTCTTTTATTTTCCAGCAGTGGAAACAGAGGCTGTTCTGAACAGGGCCAGATTATCAAACAGGCCAGCAAGGTCCTGGGCCTTGGGTTGGTGCTTTTTTCATGATATGGCTCTGGTGTGGTCTGCTAATATTTCCCTAGGAATTTATCAGTTAGACACTTCTTGGTTTGCCTAGCGTGGGGCCCAGGATTTTCATAACACAGCACAGGTTTTAAATAGGATGTCAGCACTGAAGAAAAGACAATATTAAGTGGTTGGATAAGACCCCTAGCAAACTTCAAGATCTTTTTTTCACCCCACAGCTTTCCCCATGAAAACCTGCTCTTTAAACACAACAAACCTGCTCTGAAGCGCAACAAACAGCAATTTGGATTTTTCTGTGGATTGCTGTTTGCTCCAATTCAGTGTTAAATGGCAGGTTTTCGCGAGGAAAGCTCTGGAACAAACGAAATATTGCTCAGACACAGGACTATAAAGCACGGGCTGTCTGGTAAGTGTGGAGGAAAAATAAGTGTGGATAAGCCCTTTGTTGAAGCAGCCCAACATTTTCTTGGCCCACAAACTCCCTCATTGTACATGGTTTGGTTTTTGCAACTACTTTCACATTCACTGTCTGCTGCTGTTTCCGCATGTGAGCTATATCCAGCTTCAGCATGCACCGAGATGCATGTCTGCATTCACCCATAATTATAATAGTTCATCTCATTTGTGGTTTTCAATGGCAGATTTATCGGTGGCATCCTAGTCTTAAGTGCTCAAGCAGAGACGACATTCAGTGCACAGCAGAGCCAGAGGTTTCCCTCGTAGAGAAAACTGCAGCTTTGGATAGCACCCAAAAATATTACCAAGGGAAGCCTAACAAAGCAAGGTTGTTTGTTAACTGCATTCAGTGCAGGAGACTGCATAATAAGATTATAAAATGCATGCTTTTTATGGGCTCTTCCACACTTCCTCTTGTTGCACCGCTTTCCTCCAGGGAAAATTCACTGTTTACAGAACAAAAGGAAATTGGGGTTTTTTGCAGATTGAGGTTTGTTCTGATTCAGCGGTAAACAGTGGGTATTTTCCTGGGGAAAGTGGCAGGGCAAACATAAAACCACTCGGCCCCCTTGCCTAGAAAGCATGGAACGAGTGGGAAACCTATTCGACATGTGCTTTCTATTTTCAAAAAAATATTTTTATTAAGTTTACATTTTATAATATTTAAACACATTGTTATTGTACATTTAACTTCTTTTGCTCTCAAGAGTTTATCAACTCCCCTCCCTCCCACTTGTTGGTTTTCAAAGTTAATCTTTATATCATAGCATTTATACATTTTCCAGTTTACACTTCACTCATTCTGAAGGTCACAATTTTAAAATAAATGTAAAAAGTTAAAACCAATTATCATTATAAGTCCTCTTACAATCCTGCTAGTGTTGTTAATTGCTTACAATAGTCCTTCAAATATTGTATAAATTTACTCCAGTTTTTTTTGGAAAGCTTGATCGTGCTGGTTTCGGATTTTCCCCGTCAGTTTCGCTAATTCTGCAAAGTCCATCATCTTAATCTGCCACTCTTCTTTTGTTGGTATTTCTTTTTGTTTCCATTTTTGGGCTAAAACAATTCCTGCTGCAGTTGTTGCATACATAAATAATTTTTTATCTCCCTTTGGTATTTCATCCCCCACTATTCCTAGGAAAAAGGCTTCCAGTTTTTTAAGAAAAGTATTTTTATACATTTTCTTCAACTCGTTATATATCATTTCCCAGTAAATGATGTATAGGTGGTATTCAACACCAACCAAACTTGCTAAAATGTATAGGACAAGAAATAAAGAGTGTTGGAAATGTAAAGAAAAGGAAGGGATTTTTTATCACATGTGGTGGACCTGTAGAGAGGTGAAAGCTTACCTTTCTAGACATGGGACAAAAAGAAGTGGGTATGATACCTTTATCTCACCCTTGTTGGAATGTCTCAAGTTAAAACTGTCTTGCAGGTATGCTTTCCTCCTGGACAAAGCCCTGCTAATCTGCAAGCGGAAAGGAGATTCATACGATATGAAGAAATTTGTCGATCTGTCCAGCTACCAGATCCGAGATGACTCTTCTGTAGAGAAAGACAACAAGAAGGTAATGTTTGGGTATGCATTTGGGGGCTGGGCTGGGGGGGGGCTGAGAAGGGAATGGGAGTTGCGGCCTTAATTCAGCAGGCACCTCCACCCCAGAACAGAACTCTGTTCTTCCCATTCTTCCCAAATGGGACTAAGAGGGAACAAAGGAGTCCATGTCAATAAATATAGCCCAGCCAAGATTTTATGCTAATCTGTTATTCCCCTTTTCTTTCTTCTTGCCAGTGGACTCACATGTTTGTCCTAATCGAGCTTAATGGTTCCTCGGGCTTTGAACTGTACTTTAAGACGCGGGAGCTGAAGAAGAAATGGATGGAACAATTTGAAATGGCCCTGTAGGTCTACTCTTCTACTCCTGCCCCTGTTGTATGCTATCCTTTACAATCCCAAGACTGTTGCGATCCGGCTGCAGATCCATTCTAGTCACTGGAACATTTCCATGACAGTACCATGATTCTGCAGCATAATATTGACCATAATATTACCAGAAAAAATGTGTAAAATTGGCAGATTTGATGTAAGAATCTGAATCTTTCTGAAGGGCTGGGATGGACATCCAGGGCCCATCCAGGGTGGTGTTTTGTTGTGGGTGTTTTCTGCAACCTGTTCTTGACACAATGATGTCTTTATTCTGTGTGTGCTCCAAACAAACAATCCATAAGCCCATGAATTTGATGTAGCCACCATTGTTGTAAGCTGCTGACTCCCTGTTTCTCAATTTCTGGTGCAGCTCCAATATCTACCCTGAAAATGCTACAGCAAATAGGCACGAGTTCCAGATGTACTCCTTTGAGGACACCACCTCCTGCAAAGCCTGCCAGATGCTGCTGAGGTACATATCCCATCCCACTCTACCCAACCACACAGGAGGGACAACCACCATATTGGCCCAAATATAAGCCACACTTTCCCCCCAAATTCTGACAGTGAAAAGTGCGGCTTATATTCGCGACCTTACAAAAATTGGCTTGGAGCGTACTTGTCCCCAGATGTTGGCTGGTTTTGGCTGGGCCGGCTTCCAAGATGGCGGCGCGATGAGGGGGTCCCTGAGAGGGAGCCAGAAGGTGGCGAGGAGGAGGAAGGGAGGGAGGAGCGTGGATGACAGAGTAAGCAGGTCTGCAAGGAGGAGGAACAGGAGATGCAGTTGGTGTGCTGGGACTGGTGCTAGTCCAAGGTGCTGCCTGGCTTTAGCCTGCTGAGGGGCGCATAAGTCCCACCAGCAGCCGCCTCTCTCTGCCCATCCTGTTGGGGGGCCATGTGGTGCTGACCCTCTAGAACAGCGGTTCTCAACCTGTGCGTCCCCAGATGTTGTTGGACTACAACTCCCATCATCCCTGAGCTCTGGCCTTGCTAGCTAGGGGTGATGGGAATTGTAGTTCAACAACATCTGGGGACCCACAGGTTGAGAAAGGCTTCTCTAGAAGCACTGCTGCCTACCATCACTGCCGCCGCCGCTGGAGTGAAGACACTGCCTCCTTGGCCCCCCTCAGCCCCCACTCCTCCTTGGGTATTGTCTTTTTTTCCTTTTCCTCCCCATTACTTTTAAAAGTGCAGCTTATATTCGGGCCAATGCAGTATCTCTTTTGTTGCATAGTAATTTTTATTTGGTTTTTCAAATAACAATTCAAATTGCATATCCATATTTAGAGATTTCTCCAAATCTCTGGACTTCCACTCTATGAGTCCTATCGTACACCCTCTTAACTGCATATTTTTCCACAATCCATTTTTTGTATCTTTCCATCCTTTCCATAATATTCGTTATGTTACAAATGTTATTAAAATCCTGCTAGTGTGTTCATCTCTTTACAGTGATCTCCTAGATAAATTATAAATTTCCCCCATTCTTCATTGAAGTTTAGGTCTTCTTGGTTCCTGAGTCTTCCAGTCAGTTTTGCCATTTCGACATAGTCTAACAGCTTGATCTGGCATTCCTTTCTGGTAGAAGGGACAACTATCTTAATAATATAGCTGCCAGTTTTATATGATCCCACCTTTAGCAGTGAAATTAAATGCTTTTTAAAAAAAACAACAACAACACTTTATTTAACAATCAACAATAACTTACACAACAATTCACCATTCAGTACAATCGACCATACCTAACAATACATGACATTACATTACAATACACGACATTACAATACAATACAGTACATATATCAGCATTCAAAATTTTTATCTACCGGTATATCTATTTTAAATGCTAATGGAGTTATTAATATCAGGATAGCCCATGTAAAAGTTTTCTCACTGAGGAACATGGAGATTTGGATCACATCAGGCATTATTTGGAACCACAACACCTGAGCTTTAGTGCATAGCGGCAGGAAACCCTGTAAGACCTCAGGCTTGCAAGATCTGCTTTGGTTTTTTTGGAGCCCCAAGATCCACCAGTCAGAGACTGGCACTTTGGACCCAGAAATATTTTTGGAGTGCTAGAACTGAACAGAGCTCAAAGTTCTCTCAAGCAGAAAAATCCACTCTTACTTATTGCGTCAAGCATCCTTCATTGTAGTCACAGGAACCAGCTCCTAGGGGCCGAATTCTCTTTGGCCCCCCAATAAAATATTGGGGGGGTCCAGCCCCTCCCAAAATCAATGGACATTGCCATTCAAAAGGTGTGCATGGAATTGATTATGCGAGGCAGGGCTTACCTGCCCCACCTATTTTATTCAAGCTGGCACTCCTGATTTCAGCAGTATAATTTAGGGTGGGGCTGTCATTTTGTTGATGCTCTTGTTGAACAATTAAGAGTCAGAAAACCTGATCTACTGCAAATTACCCAGAGATCTGATCTACCAGTAGATCTCCAGACCTATCTTCTACCCAGCATTTATGTAAGGCAACTAAGCAAGACTTTATTATACATAAGCCCCCTCCCTCCTCTTTCCCATCTTCACACAGAGGAACCTTCTATCAGGGCTATCGCTGCAGCAGATGCCGGGCACCTGCTCACAAGGAATGTCTGGGGCGGGTGTCACCGTGTGGAAAGTCCAGCTCAGGTAAAGGTAAGGTTTCAGACTCCTCTAAATTGGTGGACGAGTCTCTAGAGCAGCCTTTCTCAACCTTGGGCTGGGTCCTCAGATGTTGCTCGACTGCAGCTCCCATCATCCCTGACCACTGGTCCTGCTAGCTAGGGGGAATGCAGAGAATAATTATCGATAATGAAATGGGAAACAATAAGATGGTGATACACAGTTTCCCCTTATTTTAAAAAGGGTGTGTGTGAATCAGAGCTCCGTTCCTATAGTAGGTTAGGTAAAAGTAAAGGGACCCCTGACCATTAGGTCCAGTTGTGGCCGACTCTGGGGTTGCAGTGCTCATCTTGCTTTATTGGCCAAGGGAGCCGGCATACAGCTTCCAGGTCATGTGGCCAGCATGACTAAGCCGCTTCTGGCGAACCGGAGCAGCGCACGGAAATGCCTTTTACCTTCCCGCCGGAGCGGTACCTATTTATCTACTTGCACTAGCGTGCTTTCGAACTGCTAGGTTGGCAGGAGCAGGGACCGAGCAAAGGGAGCTCACCCCGTCGCGGGGATTTGAACCGCTGACCTTCTGATCAGCAAGTCCTCGGCTCTGTGGTTTAACCCACAGCGCCACCCGCATCCCTCTCCTATCGTAGGTAGTGATATACAGTTATGTGCTTCATTTTAAGCTCTTCTCTTTATGCCTATTGTAATCTTTCCTTATTTTCTGTTTAATGCAGAGTCTGGATCTACCATGAAAAAGGTAAAAGAAAAAAAGTTGGAGTTAATAGCAATAATAGGCGGGGTGGGGTGGAAGGACATCTGCAAGAGAGCCTAGCAGGAAGGGGTGTTTAACCCTTACCCTAACAGTTCTCCCCCTCCGCCTTTCTGCTCAGATCTCCCCTCCCCAAAAGAGGCCTATTTTTAGCCTTGGGACCAAGATTTGGAGGAGTGGGAAGGGCTTTTGCAGAGAAGAATTGGCAGGAGGGAGGAAGCTAAACAGCCCCTTCTTCCTGCCAGTCCTCCCTTGCCCTTGTGCTCATAAGACAAACATGGGGCCCCGGGAACCTGTTTTTGCCAAGCATTGTGCGGTTCTGCCCAAAGGTTGCTTTTTTAAGCAGAAGCCAATGGCAGCTGTCTTTACTTGGTGGCTGAAAGACACCACACTTGTTTCCTCCCGAAAGAGCCAGATTAAGTGCAGGCATGCACAGCAAATAATACATAGAAATTGAAAGAACTGGAATTTTAGAACAAAATTTGGTTAATGTGGATATGAATTATAAAATATAGATGGTGGTGTGTTCTTTCCTATTCATCGCTCAGTTAGAGACAAGCATTTATCGATTTGACTGGATTGTTCAATTCATTTGTAAATTGTTTGCATGCTGCCGCTTTTGTCCCCATTGCCACAGAGCCCTGACCCCCAAAAGATCTCCTCCCTTTTCTCCTTGGCCCCCTTTTATTTCTCCAGTCCTTGCCTCCTTTACTTCTCAACACCAGGTATTTTTGCTGCTCCCCTCCACTGCTATTTCCATCCCCCCCACTCCATCCCCACCTCTTCAAACCCACTGCTTCCTAAGTCCTCTTCTCACTCATCTTCCCACACCTCAGTCTGCTTAGCACAGCACCAAACCTTTCTGCTTGCATCCACCAGCATGTAGATCCTTCTGTCTGTATACTTTGTGTGAGTTTTTATTTCTGAAAACTGACCCTTTACTGAGGGCTTGTCCACATTTCCACTAGTTCCATGCCTAGAAAGCATTTGGGGTCCAAGAGATTTCCCCATACTTTCAAGGCTGTTTTTCTTTCGCTCTGTCACTTTTCCCAGGAGAACTACAGAAAAACCATTTGACGTTTGTTCCGATTCAGCAGTAACCAGCAGGTTTTCCTGGGGAGAAGCGGCAAGACAAGGGGAAGTGTGGATGAGCCCTGTGAGGGAAGTTTGTCAGCTTGCAATGGGCTGAAACTTTCTCCTCATGAATGTGAATAATTGTGAATGTTCTGTGACATCACAGCAACTCAGCCAATGGTGTGGAAATGGTTCATAATCCACAGTCAACCAATTTTTAGCTTAAGATGTGTACATTGTTCATAATGAATAAAATACGCCATCCAGGTTTAATATGATATAGCCTTCCAGAAACCTGGATGTGTACCTTGGTGATTATAATTTTCTATATCCTGTTAACCTCTCACCTCATTCCCGTTACCTGAACCAAAATCCATTTTTCTGTGCAGAATAAATCCAATCGACATACGCTGGAGAGCGATAAAGCTGCTCTAGGTGAGTTGTAGTTACCTGGTAGCTCACTATGTATGTTTCCGCAAGGACACCAATGATGGCAGGTGACCGATGAAGGATTGAAGCTGGCAGCCCCCCAAGACTAGCAGCAGAACATCTGGAGAACTTACTGCTTCCATTCACCTACATGGCCCCACCCATCACATGGTCACAGCATAGTGTTGTTGTTCCTAGTTATTTAAAAAGCTCACTCCCATAGCATGTGGTTGAAATAAAAGCAATAATAATAATAATTTTATTAGTCGTACTCAGCCCATCTGGCTGGGTTTCCCCAGCCACTCTGGGCAGCTTCCAGCAGAGTATAAAAACATAAAAAAGTCAAACGTTAAAAGCTTCCCGAAACAGGGCTGCCTTCAGATGTCTTCTCAAAGTTGGGTAGTTCATCTCTTTGACAGGGTGGGTGCCACTACCGAGAAGGCCCTCTGCCTGGTTCCCTGTAACTTCACTTCTTGCAGTGAGGAAACCACCAGAAGACCCTCAGAGGTGGACCTCAGTGTCCGGTCTGAATGATGGGGGGGGCGGGGTGTGAAGATGCAAGGAAACTGATTCGTCTAATCACTGCAATTTTCTTATTTGCTCTTAAGGGCTGCCCAAACTGGAGGTCTGCCAGGAGTATTATGGTGTTCCTCCACCTCCTGTGGCATTTGGTCCACCACTGAAGCTCAACGTGGGGGATATTGTGGAGCTAAACAGAGCTGAGGCCGAGCAGCTGTGGTGGCAGGTAGGCATAGTCAACATTGCTGTCCAACAGTAGCTCTTCGGTCTTGAGGTGACATCAGGATAACATGGTGATGAATAACTGGGATGATGAATGAACTATTGCATAGGTAAAGGTAAAGGACCCCTGACAATTAAGTCCAGTCGCGGACGACTCTGGGGTTGCGGCGCTCATCTTGCTTTACAGGCTGAGGGAGCTGGCGTTTGTCCGCAGACAGTTTCCAGGTCATGCAGCTAGCATGACTAAGCTGCTTCTAGCGAAACCAGAGCAGCGCATGGAAACGCTGTTTACCTTCCCACTGGAGCGGTACCTAGTTATCTGCTTGCACTTGGATGTGCTTTCGAACCGCTAGGTTGGCAGGAGCTGGGAACGAACAATGGGAGCTCACCCCGTCACAGGGATTTGAACCACTGACCTTCTGTTCTGCAAGCCCAAGAGGCTTTGTGATTTAGACCACAGCGCCACCTGCATCCCATTGCATGCCTTCTCAGAATACAAATAAAGAAACCACTGAATCTTTTAAGTGCAAGTCTGCCAGTGTGATTTGAAGAACCAAGGGGGAACATGGGTAAAGGATGCTGAAGTCTTCTCCTTCCCTCCCCCTCTTACTCCTTCAATCTGCCTTGTTTGCACACTGACGTGGCCTTTTAAATGGCCCCTGTCCTAACAGGCAGCAGCAGAGGAGGAGTTCTGCTGCCAATCAAATTGCTGCCCAGAGCTCAGCATTACTCTTGCAGTAGGAGTCTTTGCGGCCCATGCAGCATGTCTTCTGAAGTCCATGGACCATTTCCAATGATTAATTTAGCAATCATAAGGCTACCTATTCCCCCAGAAGATCCTCTGCTCTTTTTCACAGTCTAGAGGTAGGCTAGTTCCAAGTCGCTTAAATGTGCTAAATTTGGGACTGAAACTGGTGGCTTCTCGCTTCCAGTTCACAGCACACTTAGATGCAAGGGCTATTTTTTTTTGCAGCAGTTTGCGAGGCATTCTGTGAAGTAGGGGAAACTGTGGCAAAAAAAAAAACCTCCAGGTCATTTCAGGTCAATGCTTGTAACCAACTTAAAGCCAACCACTGGAACTTTCCCCCCATCATCTAAAGCACTTTTCAAAATTGTTCAACTGCAGATCGACCATACTTTTCATGAGTTCTTTGCTTTCGTTCATTGTTTTCAGGGAAGGAACACATCCAACAATGACATTGGCTGGTTTCCTTGCAAGAAAGTGAAGCCTTATGTCTGTGTAAGTAGCACATATCTGGGGAAGGTGATTTCTGTGTGTTTTAGTTGATTAGAGGATTATTGAAACTTGGTCGTCACACACAAAAAATAGAATTAGGTTGAGGTACAGTTTAGCATAAGTGGTTCCCAATACACTGGACACCACAGAATCATAGAATTGTATAGTTGGGCAGGACCCCGAGGGTCATCCAGTCCATGTTTTGCAATAGGGT
Organism: Podarcis vaucheri; assembly: GCF_965113315.1. NCBI lineage: Eukaryota > Metazoa > Chordata > Lepidosauria > Squamata > Lacertidae > Podarcis > Podarcis vaucheri. The sequence continues at coordinate 9,218,025 of NC_138755.1, forward strand.
TTTTTTTCTATTTTGGGCTGCTAGAGCAAACACAGAAATCTTATCAGCAAGTAACACGTTTTCTCCCTATTATTCAAAAATTAAACTTTCTGAATAATTCCTTTGAGAAAGTTTTCCCTAGAAGAGGTATACAGGGAGTGGTACAGTACATAACAAACAATATATTTCACTTCTCCCTGGCTGCAAATACATAAACAACAATAATAATAATTTATTATTTGTACCCCGCCCATCTGGCTGGGTTTCCCCAGCCACTCTGGGCGGCTTCCAACAAAGATTAAAAATACATTAAAATATCACACATTAAAAACTTCCCTGAACAGGGCTGCCTTCAGATGTCTTCTAAAAGTCAAATAGTTGTTTTTCTCTTTGACATCTGGTGGGAGGGTGTTCCACAGGGCGGGTGCCACTGCCAAGAAGGCCCTCTGCCTGGTTCCCTATAGCTTTGCTTCTCGCAATGAGGAAACCACCAGAAGGCCCTCGGCACTGGACCTCAGTGTCCAGGCAGAACGATGGGGTTTTAACAAATACTCCAGGCTCATAGATTTGTAGAGTTGGAAGGGACCCTGAGGGTCATCTAGTCCAACCCCCTGCAATGCGGGAATCTTTTGTTCAACATTAGACTCAGACCCATGACCCTGAAATTAAAAGTCCCATGCTCTACCAACTAAGCTATCCCTGTGTTTTCCCTCATCTAAATATACTATGGACATGCTTTGATATATCAAAGCTGTGAATAACTTCCATATCACATCAGCAAATAATTCAAGGAAGTAATTTGGAAGTCCATAATCAAATTTCACAGAATACTAAAATGGTGAAGGCAGCAAGATGTGATCTCCAAACTATGCAAACAAAAGTTTCCACTCTTTATTTTTAACACACTGCTTCGTAGCCACAGGTGTATCTTCAGAACATCAAGGATTAGTCCATACTTGTTTAAAAGGGTTTCACATTTGTTAGCCCAATTCCGAGAAAATCTATTGGAGATTTCCTCCAATTAACGTTTTTAGACAACTTTGCATCTGGCATATGCTGTGATTTCAGGCAATACAAAAGCAGGGCGGTATGAGCTGTGGACAATATAGAAAAGAACCCAACCTCAAATCTCATCTTGACAATAGGAATGCTACATGGGAGATTCAAGTATGTGCTCTATTGAGATGTTGAATGAGTGTTGGTGGATGTCATAGATATTGGCAGTGCTTTTTTCTGGGGGGACGCATATCCCTAAACATCAACACCTCCAACTACGGGGGCAGCTATGTTCCTCTGGGCCCTGGCTCTATTCTCACTCACAGCTCCAGTCATTTCAGACCCGTAAGATGTTTATTTTATTTTTCATTTCTATTTACTAGACAGATTTTTAAGTGGGATGTGAGTATTCTTCTAAATACCAGTTGCTGGGGATCACAATTGGAGCGAATGCTATTGTGCTCAAGTGCTTCTTCCAGGCAGCTACCGTATTTTTAGCTCTATAGGACACACCGGACCATAGGATGCACCTTGTTTTAGAAGGGGAGAACAAGAAAAAAAAATCTCCCCCTCTCTGCTCAGCGCCCCTTCAGCGAAGCGGCAGGAGAAACGGAGCCCCTTCCATTTCTCCTCCTGCTTAGCTGAAGGGGTGCTGCGCAGCTCTCCCTCTCTGCTGAAGCCAGGAGAGTCTTGCTCCTGGCTTCAACGAAAGGAACCCGAAGCCTTCGGAGCGCAGTGCAAGTTCCCGCTGCGCTCCAAAATCTTCAGGCGGCTATCCCTGAAGCCTGGAGAGCAAGAGGGGTCAGTGCGCACCGACCCCTCTCACTCTTCAGGCTTCAGCGAAAGCAACACGAAGCCTCCGGAGCACAGAGGGAGCGCTCCCTCTGCGCTTCGGAGGCTTCGCGTTGCTATCGCTGAAGCCAAGGAGCCTGCAGTCGCTCCATAGAACGCACACACATTTCCCCTTCATTTTTGGAGGGGGAAAAGTGTGTCCTATAGAGCGAAAAATACGGTAGTTGGCTCTTGTGAAAACAGGATTCTGGGCTGGAGGAGCCTTTGATATGCCACAGTAGGGTTCTTCTTAATAATAATAATAATTTTATTACTTATACCCTGCCCATGTGGCTGGGTTTCCCCAGCCACTCTAGGCAGCTTCCAGCAAATATTAAAGCATAATTATTGTGGTTTGGGGTGGTTATTATGAAATTGCTGCTCTTTGTTTTCATTTTTCTTCTGGGGAATGTCATTATCAGATTGTTCCCCTGGGCTTTTTCCATTACTTTTTGGAGCAGGGCTGGTGCCAGACCTTGGAGGTGCCTTAGCACCATGCCACTGACGGGCGCCTCACCCTCACAGACAAGGCAGAGCTCTTGCCCACTACCACATGCAAAGGCAGCAAGGCCCCCTCTCCCAGGCCACCCCACCTACCAACACCCACGACAGGAAAATTGAGATGGCTGCTGCTGTGCACCATCCAGTCCTCCTTCTGGGATGACAGATCCAGTGCGTTTTTCGGGGGGGCGGACGCAGGGAGACGCATACCCCTAAACATTTTGTGAATCTAAGTTTGGCCTCATTGAGAGGCAGTATTTCAATATGAGTAGGAAAATGAGAGTACCCCTAAACAGTTTTTAAAAGGAAAAAAGCACTTAACCCTGTGCTGTTTAGTTATCCATCTTGAATGCTGGATGATTCCAGACAGGTGTTTATTGTGGGATCAGCAGGTCTCATGCATTCAACTTTTTTGCAGCATCCATACAATGCCATTATCACCAAAATGCTAGCTCATATTTTTTGCAGTTTAATCCAGATTAATTGCAGTTTAATCCAGGTGCCTTAGCACCATGCCACTGACGGGTGCCTAGCATACTGTGCTAAGGCACCTGGATTAAACTGCAATTAAACTGGATTTAACTGCAAAAAATATGAGCTAGCATTTTGGTGATAATGGCATTGTATGGATGCTGCAATCCATACAATGCCATTATCACCAAAATGCTAGCTCATATTTTTTGCAGTTTAATCCAGATTTACCCTTTCAATTAAAAGTCCATTAAAAAAAAAAACCTGTTGCCAGTTATCCATTACAGATATTTCAATAAGCCAGTTAATAATATTAAGCCCCCATCCGGAAGCACCCAAAGAAGAAAGTGTTTTTACTTTGCAACCCAATGCTATAACACTGCATTTGCTGAATTAGAAGGTAACCAGCTGGGGGAAAATACGCCACGCGACATACTTGATAAAATATGCCTTTGGATTTAAGCAGCATAACTGCACAGTATTGCATATCATCTTCTGGGTGACGTCTTTGCCTCGTTTGTCAAAACTTTCCCACCAAAATGAATGAGGCAAGGATTTCCCCCTCTGCTGCTTTTTCAAAAACTTGCCACAATGCAAATCCTACCCCAATTCACAGAAAATAAATACTGTATTGCCTTTTCTTTCCCAGATTCCTCCTCCAGATCTGTCAGTCTTTCATTGGTAAGTAACACCACAGAATTAAACCATTTCAGTAGCTTGTTATCCAAAACTCCTTATTCTGTGATGTCTAGCATGATATTAATGAACCTTGCATCCTACATAAAAGGTAAAAAGACCCCTGACCATTAGGTCCAGTCGGGACCGACTCTGGGGTTGCGGCGCTCATCTCGCCTTATTGACCGAGGGAGCCGGCGTACAGCTTCCCGGTCATGTGGCCAGCATGACTAAGCCGCTTCTGGCGAACCAGAGCAGCGCACGGAAACACGGTTTACCTTCCCGCTGGAGTGGTACCTATTTATCTACTTGCACTTTGATGTGCTTTCAAACTGCTAGGTTGGCAGGAGCAGGGACTGAGCAACGGGAGCTCACCCCGTCACAGGGATTCGAACCGCCGACCTTCTGATCGGCAAGTCCTAGGCTCTGTGGTTTAAACCACTCTGTGGTTTAATTATTATTATAACCCACAGTGCCACCCGCGTCCCACTGCATCCTACATAGGCCTAGGGTTTCTGCTGGTAGTAGCCCACTTGTAAATCTACACAGTATGCAAGTACAATGAGACATCACATGCACATACAAGGTTTGCTGTGAGGTTTTCCCATGCTATTGATTTTTAAATGTGTTTATCCCATATCAGAAGTTCAGAGCTGTTACACCAAGCTGAGAGCAGGGTCTTCTTCTTCTTCTTTTTTGGCCATCACTCTTAGCCGAGTAAGATTGTCTTCCATAAACACAGTTTTAACAGTGAGTTCGTAAGTGACTGCGGAGGCCAATCCTGGATCCACATGTCCTTCCACAGCGGGGACCTAGGTTTCCGGGTGGGAGTTAATCGCAGTGAGGGTTTGCCAAGTGTGCCTTCCTCTTAGCACATTTCTCCCTTTCATCCTGAGTTTGAGTGTCTTCAAAGCCCATGACACCTTTGGTAAAGGCTGTTCTCCAACTGGAGCGCTCGCAGGCCAGTGTTTCCCATTTATCAGTGTTTATACTACATTTTTTAAGATTTGCCTTGAGAGAGTCTTTAAACCTCTTTTGTTGACCACCAGCATTATGCTTTCCACTTTTAAGTTTGGAATAGAGTAGTTGCTTTAGAAGACGATAATTAGGCATCTGAACAACATGACTGTGGCGATCACAGTCTATTGACCCTGTGCCACCACTGCGGTTGCTTTCTTCGCTGCCACCACCCTGTTTCTCACGGGGACACACGGAGTCCAGACAGTTGTTAACATAAACAAATAATCAGGTTTATTTTAAAATGCAGGAATAAGCATATGGTTTCGGTTTATTTTTTCTCTTGTCGGTTTCTTAAATCTTAGTTCCTATCAACCTCAAACTGAATTATTCCCAACTATCTATCTAACTCCCTAACAATTCCTCTCCCTCTCTCACAATACAACTCAACCAACCCACTGCCTATTCCACCCTCTTCCTTCTCCAACACCCAAGTCTCAACTCCCAACTGACAAACCTCAACTCCCAAACCTCAACTGACTTTTCAAAACCTCCCACTCTATCTTTTACTCCCCCCTTGCATTCTCACTGGCCAATCACATCACACCCATTTTAACCCTTTCCTTGACCCATCCTAGAAGGCAAACGCCACAATGACCAGTCCAACTATGTTGGTATTTGAAATATACTCAAAGTCGCAAAGTGATTTCATGCTCTTTACTCAGCTCATAGTGGTGAGGAGGAATGAGTGAATGTCCCCTCAAAATATCTGCTTTATATACATTATTTACACAATGGGCTGCACATGATTGGCTAATTCCGGAATTCTACTGTAAGCCAATCAGGTTGTGGATTCACTTCTATCTGGAGCATGATTGGGTGGTTCCTGCTGCATTGTTCTAGGACCAATCAGACTGCTGCATTCTGAATCCTATTGTTCTAGGACCAATCAGACTGCTGCATTTTGGATCCTATTGTTCTAGGACCAATCAGACTGCTGCAGCTTGGATCCTACTCAACTCTGTACATAACAGTATTGAAGAATCATTACTTTGTCACTGGTGATCTTTACTTCTTCCAGTACACTGGCATTAGTTCGCCTGTCTTCCCAAGTGATGTGTAAAAATTTTCACAGACACCGTTGATTAACAGGGAGAGGACAGTATTCTCCCTTTGCTCCCCATTTCATTGTTGCACTAGAACAGGCACTCATCTAAAGACTTTATGAGAAGTTATAATGATAGTTATAACTGATAGTTATAATGAATAAGGCACATAGGATAACTCATGCTGCCCACCTTCTGTCTTTTGTGGTGGTGGTAAACTATGGGATACAGAGACATCCAGTGACCAAATGCTGTATTGCAATTAACAAACACCCCTCATTGTACAGGTATGCAGGGCCCATGGAGCGGGCAGAAGCAGAACAGACCCTTGCCAGTCGTTCAGATGGGACTTTCCTGGTGCGGCAGAGAATCAAGGATGCAACTGAATTTGCCATCAGCATCAAGTAATGTTATTGCTCCCCACACTAGAAAATCAGGGTAGAAAATCAGAGATTTGTATGTGCAGTACAGTGGTACCTCGGTTTTCAAATGTCTCCGTTGACAAACATTTTGGAACTCGAATGCTGTAAACCCAGAAGTAAGTGCTTTGGTTTTTGAACACACCTCGGAAGTCGAACCGGAAACATGGCTTCCGTATTGAGGCTTCCGTTTTGAGTTTTTGGTTTTTGAATGTTTCAGAATTCAAACTGTCTTCCAGAACGGATTATGTTCAAAAACCGAGGTACCACTGTATAATAAAAGGAAAGAAAGAAAGAAAACCTTGAAGCTGGCAAAGTTTAAAAAATCATACCTTTTTTAAAATAATGCACCTCCACACTAGAATCCATTGATTCAGGTTTCTTTGGAAGTTGATGCTTAAAACTAAAACTTCATCATCATCATCATCATCATCATCATTTTATTATTTATACCCTGCCCATCTGACTGGGTTGTCCCAGCCACTCTGGGCAGCTTCCAGCATATATAAAAATAAAATAAATATTAAACATTTAAAAACTTATCTATACAGGGCTGCTTTCAGCTGTCTTGTAAAAGTTGTATAGTACCTTATCTGCTTGACATCTGATGGGAGGGCGTTCCACAGGGCGGGTGCCACTACCAAGAAGGCCCTCTGCCTGGTTCTCTGTAACTTCATTTCTCACAGTAAGGGAACTGCCAGAAGGCCCTTGGAGCTGGACCTCAGTGTCTGAGCTCAATGACAGTGGTGGAGATGCTCCTTCAGTTATACAGGGCTGAGCCAAGTACTCTTTGGTGTGAGAGCCCCAGCAGAGATTTAAATACAGCATGGATATATAGGATGTTAAGACCTTTAAAATACCCCCTTCTAAGTTGCTTCCAAAGTTTCCCACTTCCCTTAGCACAGAAAGAGATCACCAGTTCAGTAAGGTAAAGAGAGTTTACTTACAAACTCTTCAGAGGTCAGATTCATGTGCTCTTCCGCACAGCAGCGAGAAAATACAGGCGGTACAACTTAGTTTCAAAATCGGTAAGAGTTTCTAAATTATTTGTATAGAGAGACAAAAATGGCTTTCTAAAGCCACACAGTCTAAGTTGGATGCTCTAGCTTAGACATTATTATGTGGTGGAAGGAAAAAGAACGAAGAGTTTGGTAGCCCTTCCTCTCAGGTAAGGCCTGTGACCTAGCTAAGCCTGGCAGGACAGCTTATTCTAGGATCCTAACCCCTTCAAGCATTAATTAGATTTAAGCATGTTGGTTATACAAGGCTGATTTATCCCAAATTATTGTGTCAATTTTTGTCCCAGCCTCTCATTAAGAAGGATTCTACAGCACACCAACAGTTGTAAATATATACGTACCAGTTCCTTGGTTTCTTCTTCACAGTTGAAGCACTGCCTTATTTCAAATGCCTAAACAAACAAACCCCTGTATTGCAAAATATGAGTCAGCAATATCAAAAGCAGCACGATGGCCAGAAACAATAACAATGTGAAAAACTTTATGGAATAGTTCAAAACAGCAAAACTAACAAACTGAAGTGTCTGAAAGTCCTTAAATGAATCATAATGCCAGACTTTACCCAGTGGAGAGCAAGCTGTGAAGTGATTACATAATCGCATGAGCACTGTTCCAGAGTATTTTTCATTATATCTATTCGAAAAAATATTGGTTAATGAAGAAATTACATATCTTTTCTACTTACAAGTGTTGAACTAATTGGCTGATGAAGAATTCAACGAAACAGTGGTTGTTATCCGGAAACACTATTCAGCAGAGTTCAGAGTTGAACATCAGAATTGGACATTTGCTGATTATTCCAAATGCCAGCATTAATTTTGACTTTGAATGAGGCAGACACCTTAGTTCTATCTCTTAGCTTAGAGCTCTTCTAAATGAGGTTACGTGACCCATTGTTGCCAATTGTCAACAATGCTGTGCAGAAATGGGAAACCATTAACCCAACTGTCGTGTGGATTTGTGTCCCTCAGGTTCAACGCTGAAGTCAAGCACATCAAAATACAGACCAAAGAGGGTTTGTATCGCATCACAGAGAAGAAAGCCTTCAAAGGACTTATAGTAAGAATTGGTTTTCCCTTCTGTCTGCACGGTAACTGTTAGAACTAAGGAGAAGAATGGGGGTCAGGGGAACAAAATGAGAGGAAGTTGGGAGGGAGAATGAAGGCAAACATATTTTTATTTCAGTTTCAGGATAGGCAGAAGTGAGATCTTTGGCAAGCACCATCAGAATAGTGATGATGGCAAAAGGCCAAACCAGGCAATGCATAGGATGGTAATTAAGAAGGTGCATGAATAGTCTCTCTACAGTTGGGGCTGTTTTGTTTAACTGAAAAGCAATCACCCAAGCTGTGATCAGAAGCAAAAGAGCACAATGCAGAGGAGCTGCTTAACCCTTCCCTTTAGGGCACATCGCCCCGCCCCTTTCCCAAGGAAAACTCATGGTTTAGCGCTGAATTGGAACAAGTGGCAATTGGGTTTCCTGCAGATTGCTTTTTGTTCCAATTCAACGCCAAAGAGTGGGTTTCCTGGGGAAAGCAGTGGGACAAAGGCAAAATCCCTCAGACCCATGCCTAGAAAGCATGAGACAAGCGAGAAACGTCTTGGACCCTTAGGGCTCATCCACACTTACCAAAATTTCCTCCACCCTTTCCAGGCACGGTTAGCTCTAACAGCTTCGGCCCTATATACCTGAAGGGGCATCTCCATCCCCTTGTTCAGCCCAGACACTGAGGTTTAGCTCCGAGGGCCTTCTGGCGGTTCCCTCATTATGGGAACTAGGCAGAGGGCCTTCTGTGTTTTTGTATATTCTGTTGGAAGCTGCCCAAAGTGGCTGGGGCAATGCAGTCAGATGGACAGGATAAAAAAAAATGTTGTTGTTGTTGTGTCTGAGCACCCTTTTGTTTTTTTGCTCTGGAGCTCTCCCCATGAAAACCGACTCTTTAAAGCTCAATTGGAGCAAATGGCAATCCATGGGAAACCCAAATTGACATTTGCTCAAACTGAGTGCGAAAGGGCAGGTTTTCATGGGATGGCGAGGGGGCGAGGGAATAAACTCATGTATGGAGCTTTCCTATGCCTGGAAAGAGTGGGGCAAAAGGTTAGTATAAATAAGCCATTAGTCTGCTTAGTATCAGCTTTTCTGAGAGAAGTTTTCTAGAAAGGGCAAGACAGGGTGAGAAAATATGGGGTGACTAGAATGTATCATCTAGTGAGTGGACAAATGAAAGGAACATATTAAATATCCCCACCTCTGCTGTCCCTGCACTCAAAATGGCAGACTGCTGAGAGGCTGTTCATACATCTTCTATGTAATCTATAGTTGAGCCCTGGGAATTAGTTTGTGGCATGTCTCGCATGTTACACAGAAGCCAAAGAACCAATTCTGAAAAGGGGAATTAGAGTTTGGGGTTCAAATAAACAGCTGAGATGTATTTCAATTGTATTCCTTTTTCCCCCTAATATTGTCCTGATATGTGCCTTGCATGTCATGTCTTTCTTTTGCAAGTGAATGGGTTAGATATGCCTTACCAGCTACACATGCTGCCTTTCCTCCTCTCCAGTGGGCATATTGTGCAAGCTTTAGGATGTTGCCTGTATGAAGAAACTCTTCTTTCTCTCTCTAGGAGCTGGTACAGTTTTACCAAGAGAACTCCCTGAAGGATTGCTTCAAGACCCTCGATACTGTGCTACAGTTCTCCTTCAAAGAGCCTGGGAACAGAACAGTGCCCAGGGCCTCTGGTGTGTGTGATCTCTACGGTTTCAAGACTCAGGGGAAGTCAGGGGGCAATAAAAAGCAAGATATAGGAAAGCAATGGAGGCTTGCTGTGCTTCTCTGGGGTTATTCTGTGGCAAGAGACACATAGGTAGAAGGTCTTCCAGACAGAGAATGCAATCAGAACTGTCCATGAGTGCAAGTTTTTTGCACCATGTACACAACACCCCCACCATTTTACATTTAATCTGGATTTCTGGTTGCAGTGGCACTCTATTATTGTTATTAACCCGCCCTTCCACCCAAAGATCTCAGAGTGTGTTGCAATATTAAAACACAGCTTGTTTTAATTGGGGGGGGGGTGTCGCATTTAATATGGCTTTCAATGGATGGTCTTGCCACATCCGTGCCTCCATTTCCTCCTCAACAGAGCAGGACCCGGCCACTGTTTTTGACAGCCCAAACTACAGTGGTACCTTGGTTCTCAAACTTAATCCATTCTGGAAATCCGTTCCAAAACCAAAGTGTTCCAAAACCAAGTTGCGCTTTCCCATAGAAAGTAATGCAAAATGGATTAATCCGTTCCAGACTTTAAAAAACAACCCCTAAAACATCAATTTAACATGATTGTTACTATCTAACGAGACCATTAATCCCTAAAATAAAAGCAATAATCAATTTACTGTACTATAAAACAAATAAGACTGTATTGTGGATGATAAAAATAAAATAAAAAATTCTGACCTGCACTGTTGATAGTCATTGTTTGGATGGGGGGCTTTTATCCATTTCCACAGTCGCACAATGAATCAGTAAGTAGCTGAACTGGGTTCCACATAGTCACAAAAGCAAATTATGGTAACTGAAAAAGCCTCAAAAACAGAAATGCAAAATAAATAGCAAAAACAAAAGCACCAAACTTCACCCATTCCGGAAGTCTGTCTGACTTCTGAAATGTTCGAAAACCAAGGCACAGCTTCTGATTGGTGCAGGCGCCCTGGAAACAATAGCCGACAGCCGCATCGGATGTTCGGCTTCCAAAAAACATTCAAAAACCATAACACTTACTTCCGGGTTTTCGCCGTTTGGGAACCAAGGTGTTTGAGTACCAAGGCGTTTGATAGCCAAGGTACCACTGTACACAAATGTGTCTTGTCTCCATTTGCCAGATGCAGAAGTGACATCAGAATTTCAACAATCTGGTTCAGAGGAGCTATTCTCTTAACACGTTTCCAGCACAAGGTCCAAACCTGTGTCAACTAGCGTGTGATGAACAATCAATTACTATTCTTTAATAGACTAGGCAATTTCCTACCTTTCTTCAGTGGTTGCCTGGCTTTCTCTGTGTTTAAATCCACCTGTCCGTCTATTGCATCTAATGGAGTTGGAGGCTGAAGAGCAGACAACATTGAGGTCAGCTGCCTGTGGCCTATGCAAAATACAAAGACTGGATCATATAACTTGTATTATTTTGCATACAGTAGTAGTGCAGTGTAGATCAAGCCTCCCATACCTTCTCAATCCTCTTTGGCTAATATGCACCTAAGGAATCTCTACATCTGTCACTCTTACCTGGCCAGAGCACTAAAGGGAAATCTTCCAGATCTCTCCGAATTCTGCTGAGAGAAATGGTTGGAGCATGCAGACTATTAAGGCCTGGAATTGATAGTGTCATGCCTGTTCATATTCTGTAGGCCAGAGCTTTCCAAACTGTGTGTCGTGACACGTTAGTGTGTCGGCTGCAGCGTGTGTCTCTCGCAAATGCTCCCCGCGCTCTTCCTGGGGCTGGAAAGGGGTTAGTTTAACCTCCCGTTTGCTAGTAAAACTGAATTGCTGTGTCGCGAAATGATGCTTGTCTAAAAAATATGTCACCCGCATGGAAAGTTTGGAAAGCTCTGCTGTGTGCATTTGTTGACCACAATCACTTTTAACTTCTACATCATGCTCACTGCCTTCCAAGTGGTGTCCAGTTTCAGGGATGTGATAAGCACCCCCTTATTGTTTCCGTGCCTAACTCTTTATTATTCCTTGACAGGCAAAAGCTGCAAGTACTTTGGTTCAGCTAAGGCTCGCTACAATTTCTGTGCAAGAGACAGGACGGAACTGTCCCTCACAGAGGGAGACATCATAAAGATTCTCAACAAGAAAGGGCAGCCAGGATGGTGGAAGGGAGAGGTCTATGGCCGGGTGAGCACCTTTATAGCCATACCACTCTGAGCTGCTTGCCTTGGAGAATGTGGTACCTTAGGAACAAACTGAGACCGATATACACCCCTCACCTCTGAAGTGAATGAATTTTGGAGCCAAAAGAAATATTGGGGACCTGTCAGGACTTTTTGCACTATTCCAATAGCACTAATGCAACTGTATAGATCATAGCTGTCAACGTTTCCCTTTTTTAAGGGAAATTCCCTTATTCCAAATAGGATTCCTTGCAAGAAAAGGGAAAAGTTGACAGCTGTGGTGTAGAGGTGGCTGCCTTCAGCCACACACACAAACACAAACACAAACACACTTTGGCCATTTTTAATCAAAGCAATGTGCAGCTAGCTACACGGGCTATTTGTCAGCTGGGAGCTGATGTGTGTGCCCCAGCTGAATTGGGACCAGGACGGGCTTCATCTCCGGAGCAAGGGTTACAGAAGGGTCAAAATGGAGGCAGAGTCTGGGTCTGGAACAAGGTAATCCATCCAACAAGCACTAGACAGAACAACATCCAGGGCCAGGAGCAGCTGAAGTTGCAGGCAGGGAGATGGTTCAAACACAGCAACAACTACAAGGGACAACTAAAGCCAGAGCAGGGGCACAAGCTCCTGGGGGTTGAACCCTTTTTGCCCCGCAGGCAGCTCATCCTGCTCCCCCCAGTGCGTGCAGCACCCCAGGCACCCATGCGGCTAGCTGCGTCACTGGGATCATCCACGAAGTCAGCAGTAGGAACTGGGAAGTAGGGAGCACAGACTGGGAACCATAGACCTGCTCAAAGCCAGAAGCAAAGGTGCAGGTCTGATGTAGATATGGTCATGGCCAAGCTGGGTCCGGATAATTCAATAAATTATTTAGGGAAGTATAGCTGTGGTGGACTCAACAGAACACTTCTGCTCCTCATTCCTCTTTTCTGTATCCATCCCTGCATGGTTCACCAGGGCACCAATACAGAAACTAGGAAGCTGCCAGTTCAAGTACCAAGTTGATTCCAGCACTGATTGAATGTGTATTAACTGAGCTGCTGATGTCTACTGGGTGAGCTTTGAGAGCCCGAGGTATGATAGGAGGAAGAGACCTCTTATCTATCTGCAGTTCTCTTCCCCCATCTCCCACATAAATGCATCCCTGCCACATCACCAGGAAACAATAATTACATAGTTCCCCAGAACATGTTGAACGGAGAAAGATGGCAGAACACTAGCCTACATTGCTGTCAGTCTATGAAATGATGTCACAGTTGGCGTTGGGGTAGCTGCTAAAAATGAAATGCCTTCAATGAGGTTACACTGTGTGTGTCAACTCAAAGCTGCTGAGGCTAGAACCTCATTTGAATGGTTAATCCCTATCATCTACCAGTAGCTGAGAGTTTGCTAGACTGGACTTGCACCAACATCAGAAAAAAATATTGTTGGCATCTTGAAGTCTGTGGCTCTCGCCCTGGGAGCATTCTCATTGCCTGATAGGGCTCTCCAATCATTCCTTATATTGATGTGCTTTCTCTACAGGTTGGCTGGTTCCCAGCAAACTACGTGGAGGAAGATTATTCAGAGTATTGCTGATGGCACACCCAGTTGGGTGCATTGAAGGATTCTTTTGCAGCACATACTGGGACAACCACAGAATCATTTTCCTGTAGCCACCGCTGTGCAAAAACTATTATTTATGAACTCTCTTTAATTCCCCTCACATTGGTTTCTGACCTTCACTGTGTGTTCTTAATGTCAAATAAACTGGGTGAGAACCTGGTTGTAACTACCAAAGAGCAAACCTCATCATCAAAATCATGTGTGAAAAAATAAAACTACAACATGAAAAGCTGCTTTTTTTTAACGCCACAATTGCTCATAGCCACAAAGATATTGTAAGCCAAGTTCCCTTTGAGTGTGTGTAATAGCTGCATAACCCAGCATGCAATTTCCACGTTTTCTGCATGGTATCCTTGATCTGGAACAAATGTGTTTGGAAACTGCCAACACTCAAATGTAGTCTCCCTAGACCCTTCTTCACTATTGTTATTCTTCATTATTTTAATACTGCCCACACAAAAAAACCATGTAATTTTTCAGGCAGATGCCTTGGTGGTAGTAGCAGCTTCCATCTGAGGCTCTGGATCACTGCTCTGCTCCTTGGCCCTTCTAGACTCTCTGGTCTTTCTAGACTGCTCCTTCTAGACTCTCTGGTCTTTCTCTAGAAGGTATCAGTGAAGTCTTGGGACCACCAGGCTTCTACTTCTAGTGGGAAACCAGTTGCCTGGGCGAAGGCAACAAAAAGGGTCTGCGTGTGCATTCAAAGTTGTCAAAAGCATGTCAACACATAACACTTGAGCCACAGAACTTAGGTTGAGATTTTTGACTATAATATTCAACACCAACAGGATAAATTTGGAAATACAGTGGTACCTTGGTTTCGGAACATCTCCATTGATTAACATTTCGGTTTAGAAATGGCATAAACCTGGAAGTAAATGCTTCGGTTTTCGAACATGCCTCAGAAGTCCAACATGCCATGCGGCTTCCGCTAAGTGCAAGATCCTGAGGCCTAGCTGTTGGCTATTGAGTTTTCGGTTTTCAAATGTTTCAGAACTTGAATGGTCTTCCAGTACGGATTATGTTCAAAAACTGAGGTACCACTGTAACTGTTAAAAACAAAAAGACAAATTCCCTTCTATTTTTTCCTGCCTGTTCTAACTAGCCATAGTCAACTAGCTGATGCTTCTTTAAAAACTTAATAGGCTGCCCAAATTTTTTTTGGGGGGGTTTCCCTAGAGCTGGGTGATATCTAGCTGGAAGCTGCCCAGAGTGGCTGGGGCAACCGAGTCAGATGGGCAGAGTACCAATAAATTATTATTATTATTATGCATCATAATGTATCACCAGCTAAATATCGTGATATACCGATATATTATGATGTCTGAAATAAGGATGGAGCTATGTAGAGGCACTGGATGGCTTCACAGTTTTCCCCACATTGTGATTTTTGCGTAGCAAGTACACACACTCACACTAGGGATAGCAACGTATCAATACATTGTTACAAATCAGTTTGTAGGCCACATTGCGGTCCCTGTTTCATAATATTCAACATGGTGATATATCGTGAATCACAGTGTGTGTGTGTGTGCTATGTAAAAATTCGCAATGTGAGAAAAACCGTGAAGCCAGTCATCACGCCTCATGATTCCTTCTGTCCCTGTTGATCTGTACTATAAAATGGCAGTTGTAACAATATGTTAAAGGTAAGTAAAAACGTATCAGTTTTAGACCCCTAAGTAGTAGCAGTTTCCAGGACATTACCCTGTTTACATAGTTACATCTTTATTTCAGACAACATGATACTGTGGGACCTTGGTTCTCGAACGGCTTAGTTGTTGAACAAATCGGCTCCCGAATGCCGCAAACCCAGAAGTATGTATTCTGGTTTGCGAACGCTTTTCGAAAGCCAAACGTCCAACGTGGCTTCCAATTGAGTGAAGGAAGCTCCTACAGCCAATCAGAAGCCGCGCCGTGGTTTTCGAATGGTTTCGGGAGTCGAATGGACGACTGAAACAGATTAAGTTCGAGAATCAAGGTTCCACTGTATACTGGTGATGTTTAGCTGGTGATATATCACAATGTTGAAAGCCAGACATTCCTCAGCCCTAATACACATCATGATTCGTGATATATTGCCAGGTCAAAAGTTATGAAATTATATCATAATACAGACTTCAAACTGGTTTTGGATTGTCCTTGTTTTTCCCTAGACTAGCATTTATATACCATTAAGACAAAACAAAAAAATGCATTAGTTATCATTAGATCTGATCTCTTAGGGCTCGTTCACACTTCTGTTTGCGCTGAATTGGAGCAAACATCATTTGGGGAAAACTGCTCAGACCCCTGCCTAGAAAACACGGGACAAGCAGAAAACCTCTCAGACCTGTGCTTTGTATACACAGGGCAAGCGAAGTGTCAATGAGCCCTTACCTAATACAGTGGTACCTCGGGTTAAGAACTTAATTCGTTCTGTAGGTCCGTTCTTAACCTGAAACTGTTCTTAACCTGAGGTACCACTTTAGCTAATGGGGCCTCCCGCTGCCAGCGCACAATTTCTGTTCTCATCCTGAAGCAAAGTTCTTAACCCAAAGTACTATTTCTGAGTTAGCAGAGTCTGTAACCTGAAGCATCTGTAACCTGAAGAGTCTGCAACCCTAGGTCCCACTGTAAAGGTTTTTGCTCCTATGGTAAAGGAATGGTGCTACCTAAATTGCCCTCTCTAAAGTATCAAGTATTAAGATTTTTGAATATTTGGAAGCAGATTTTGGAAGACTATTCAGCCTCAGCATCCTATCTAAATTAAACTGATAAGCCATTTAATTTATGTCCACACAACAAATAACTAAAGGCAACTTAGTTCTAACTCTAAAAACTAAATCTAAATATATATATTTTAAATATTTAGGAACAAGGAAATAAAAAACACAAGGAAACCATGTAACACCTTCTGCCAGCTCCAACTGTCAGCTAGAAAGGAGCAGATTCAGTTACTGTGATGACCTCATTTACCAACCAGCATTGTTGTGTAATCATGACCTCATAGAGAAAAGGGAGAAGAAACATGATTGGCTGAGTAGATGCTGCTGCTTCTTAAAGGGAAGAGTAAAGGTAAAGGGGCCCCTGACCATTAGGTCCAGTCGTGGCCGACTCTGGGGTTGTGGCGCTCATCTCGCTTTCTTGGCCGAGGCAGCCAGTGTACAGCTTCCGGGTCATGTGGCCAGCATGACTAAGCCACTTCTGGCAAACCAGAGCAGCGCACGGAAACGCCGTTTACCTTCCCGCTGGAGCGGTACCTATTTATCTACTTGCACTTTGACGTGCTTTCGAACTGCTAGGTTGGCAGGAGCAGGGACCGAGCAACGGGAACTTACCCTGTCACAGGGATTCGAACTGCCGACCTTCTGATCAGCAAGTCCTAGGCTCTGTGGTTTAACCCACAGCGTCACCCGCGTCCTGTCAAAGGGAAGAATACTAAGCTTCAAAATTCACAGGGTGATATTTGAAACAAATCTTAAACGACTTTGTGTTTGCTTCCTAAAGATCAAACTTTATTCCATTTTTCTTGCCTGGTAGGCTAGTGGCAGTACTAGCCATAGTCAATCCAGCTGATTGTTCTTTACAAACTTGTCAAAATGCCCAACATTTTTGGTGGTTTCCCCCTCAAACTAGCATTTACATACCAACATTACAAAGAAAAAAAATGATACATATGTCATTTGAGCTGTTCTCTTACCTGATAAAGAACTTTGCCCACATAGTAACAGAATAAACTACTTGCAACATCCTATCTAACCTAAACTTTTAAAATCCTAAATAATTGGGAAAACTCTAAACCTAAATGCAATACATAAATATTTTTTAAAAGTAGTAACTTTGGGACAATAAAAAATTAACAAATCAAGAAAACTACTAACTTCTCCTTCCAGCTGTGGCAAAAATGAGCACATTCATTTACAGTACCTGCCTCATCTACCTACTAGCATTGTTTAGCAAGCATGACCTCAGAGGACAGACAGAGGGGAAAGGTGATTGGCTGAGCAGATGCAGCTGTTTAGAGAAGCTTTGCACAACCTTTATATGATCATATCTCAATATCAGCCTCTTAGGAGGCTCAGCGGAAATTTCAATCGGGGGGGGGGGGAGAGATTGGCAACTGACCAGATAAAACCTGCCTGGCCTGCTTTTGTACCCTTAAAAGAAATGGATCTGCAGAAATATTCAAGTGAATCTTCTTCCTGGGATGGATCTGCTCACTGGTGGAGCTTAATCTTCTGTTCAGTGCAAAGCTACAAGATTCACAAAGTGGCAGTTCTAAGCAAAGTTCTGTGAAAATGAAAACTGATCACTTTTCATGTTAGTTTTTAATGTAACCAATACACTCCTTAAAGGATTTCCTTATAGAAATTGTTGCTAGTCATTGGAAACAAATGTGGCATTGCCAAACAACCTTCCTAAGGTCTGCTATACAGTGGTACCTCAGGTTAAGTACTTAATTAGTTCCGGAGGTCTGTTCTTAACCTGAAACTGTTCTTAACCTGAAGCATCACTTTAGCAAATGGAGCCTCCCGCTGCTGCCACGCCGCCAGAGCAAGATTTCTGTTCTCATCCTGAAGCAAAGTTCTTAACCTGAAGCACTATTTCTGGGTTAACGGAGTCTGTAACCTGAAGCGTATGTAACCTGAAGCGTAGGTAACCTGAGGTACCACTGTACAGTACTTTTCTGCATTCTTCCAACAATTTGCTGTAATAGATTATCAATTTCTTCCAAATAATTTGAAAATAAGGCATAACGGAAGTAATCGAGTAGCTCTGGGTATACCACCTTTGATGCCAATATTTATTACCCAAATTTTATAAGGCAATGGTTTGTCTACCGGACTCATCTCGCTTTCTTGGCTGAGGGAGCCAGTGTACAGCTTCCAGGTGATGTAGCCAACATGACTAAGCCGCTTCTGGCGAACCAGAGCAGCTCATGGAAACACCGTTTACCTTCCCGCCTATTTACCTTACCTATTTATCTACTTGCACTTCATGCTTTCAAAATGCTAGGTTGGCAGGAGCTGGGACAGAGCAATGGGAGGCTCACCCTGTCACAGGGATTTGAACCGCCGACCTTCTGATTCAGCAACTTCTCTTTCCAGTCTATTTCTGAAATTCTTTTGTAATAAGACAGCTACTTTGAGATCTTGTATAGAATGTCCTGGGAGACTGAAGTGTTCTCCTACTGGTTTCTCTGTCTTGTGATTCCTGATGTCAAATTTATGTCCATTTATCCTTTGGTGTAGGGTTTGTCCTGTTTGTCCAATATAGAGAGCTGAAGGGCACCTTTGGCATTGGATGGCATACACAATGTTAGAAGATGAGCAATTAAATAGTCCTGAGATGATATGTTTGATGTTGTTGGGGCCAGTAATGGTGTTGTGTATGTGGCAGCAATAATTAATTAATTAATTAATAATAAAACCGTTCTTGTTTGGGCAAGCCTAAACATGTGCTTAATAAATGTTGTGGGGTGTTTTTTTAATTAAAAAAACTGCAATCAAGCGGCACATCAATTTTAATGGAATGATGAAATGAAACTGCTTTTTGTGGGCTGCTCTTAAGGGGCCTCTTTTTTGGAGGCTAAAAGGCGGGGTACAAATACTGCTAAACAAAAAAACTATTTAAAAGCGCCTCCCCCACCCCTTCTCGTGTGTGTTTGTGTGTGTGTGTGTGTGAAGCTTGCCCTGTTGCTTCTCACAGGGTTTACGTGTGCTTGAAAATAATGTGGCATGTGTAAAGGAACTAAAGGAGAACGTGGGAAAACATACTCTCCCTCCCCCCCCCCGCGCCTCAAACAATCTCAGCCGCAGTGGCGGCACTATTGCGCACGCGCACCATCAGCCAACGCCGGCTTCTGTGCGCGTGTTGGGGGAAGGGAAGAGAGAGCCCCGCGCGCGACTTTGCCCTGGAGAAGCGCGCGCCCGTCGCTTTGCCTTGCCTCTCCCCTCCCTCTGACAAAGGAGCGCGAAACCTTCTCCTTCCGCCGCTTACATTGGCTGAAGCGGGCATGAAGGGGTGGGGCTTTTCCCCCCCAGAGTCAGAAAGCCCGCCTTCCGAAAGATGCTCGGCTGTGATACGATGCCGAAGCTGTCCCTTGTATCCCTCCCACCCACCCCCGCTCTGCTACGCCGACGCTCTCTAGTTCTTATTCAACCGGCGGAGGGGGGGGGGAGGCGGGAACACAACAATGCGACGTCTCCCTATTAGCCAGCCGGCGACTGAAGGAGGGGACTTTTTTTCCCTCTTCCCCTGATTGGCTTTGCCAGGCGGAGACAGCTCTCTTCCCATTGGCTTGGAAGGCCGGTTCTGCCGAGAGGGAGCACGCGCGTGTCCCAATGGGCGCGCGCGCGCACGCAGGCACGCACGCGGGCGAGAAACCTGTTCTGCCTGTTGGGTGAGCGAGCGCGGCCGAGCGCCTTCTTGGTTAGCGCTCCCTCAGTCGGGGACGCGCGGCAGAGGGGCGGTGGGGGAGGGGAGCGAGAGCATCTTTCTCTCACACGCGCGGCGGTAGCGGCGGCTCCAGCTCCTCCTTTGTTCGCCTCCACACACCCCACCTCGCCCGCTCTGAGAGATACCGGGCCGCCCGGCTGGCGGGGGCCGGCACGGTAAGGGGTGGGGTCGGGTCGGGGGGGGATGTGGGGGCTGAGGGAGGGTTGGCCGCGCACGCGCGCGGATGGATGGATGAATGGATGAAAGAAATGAACGAGGAGGGAGGGGGTCGTGAGGAGGGGGCCGCGGGGGGAGGAGATGACCTTCGGAGCGTCGTGTGTGGTCGGAGTGGGGGGGCGCCGATATTTCGCCTCACCTGCCGCGCGGGTGGGGGTGGGGGGGTCGGCGGAATTGAGGGTAAGCGGATAAAGGCGTGCGCCCGCGTCTCCGCCTCCTCCTCGCACACCCCCACCCGCAGCATCCTTCCTTTCTTCATGTTCTCCCCCACCCACCGCAAAGGGCCCCCTCCCAGCATTTCGCACCCCAATCTCAGCATCGATTTTGGCGTGTTGTTTCATAGATATAGTTAACGTCCTTAAAAAAAAAAAATCAGGATGAGGATGTGGGGCAGTTTCCAGCCATCCAGGTCTTTAAGTCCATTCATTCATTCATTCATTTATTATCACACCTACATTTTGTCCGCTCTTGACCTGCCTAAACCCATCGACTTCCCTAGAGCTGTAATAGGTAACTGTTAAAAATCCCCCCCCCAAGAGAAATGCATGTGGATGGATTTGCAACCGGTTTGGAATAAATAATGTATTGTGAATGCATTGACGGTCAGTTCTCCCCCACCGGTACAGTATTAGCAACATTTAAGTGTTATGTTAACATTTCAGGATAATAGTTGATAGGTATGATTTATATTGTACTATGTAGCAGCCTAAATGAGAATAAAAATTCTATTATGTCGATATTATATTAAAGCCACCCATACACAACCGAAAACCAGTTCTAATGGGCCTAATATTGGCCACCAGCAGCCCAGTATTATTCCCCACTCACCCTCCTGCACCCACCAGCCCAACACCTTCACTTGCCATTTTTGCTTCCACTTCTATAATCCAGTGCCTCCTGCTTCAACATCTCCAGGGACAGTGCTTACTCTTCTTCTTGTTGTTATTTATTTGTACCCTGCCTTTTTCCCTGACAGGGACTCAAGACAGCTTACAGATAAAATAGGAACAACTAAAAACATAGGGGAGAACGATAGAACCATAGAATTTTAGAGTTGGAAGGGACCCTGAGGGTCGTCTAGTCCACTCATCCGCAATGCAGGAATTTGCAGCTGTTCTAATAATTAAAAAAAACCAATTAAACAGTAATAGAATTAAACTATATCTATAAAGCTCTCTCTCGATATATGATCTATTAAAAACATACAGGTAATTACAATAAAAGCATCACAGCACCAGCCCTTTCATTAAAAGCAGTCAGTTCCAGAAAGCCTGTTGGAACAAGAAAGTCTTCACCTGCTTGCAAAAGTACAGCAAGAAGGGAGCCAGTCTAACTTCTCTAGAGAGGGAGTTCCAAAGTCAGAGCAGCCATGGAGAAGGCCGATCACTTGCTCCTCCACTTACCATCAGCAGGTCTCTGTAGCATTCTTCTCTGTAGTAGAAGAATAGCCAATTTCTAATGGATTACCCAGTATCAACTGGTTGCTGGGATTGCTGTGAATTGTGTTGGACTAGTGTGGCTTGGTCTGATCCAGCCCTTAAACAAGTGTGCATATTCAGGATTGTTTGAAACACCTTTCATTTATGCTGTAACTGTTAAAAGGACCTGCATGCATATACCCTTATACATAACAAGCATAAGAGGAACATGAGAATTTTAGTTTTGCTGCATAAAGTAGAGACGTTACAGGACTCTTCCCCGACCCTGTTGTGCACTATAACATGCCTCTAGCTACCTCCTTCATACACTTCCTTATTCCCAAGGACTGAAAGATGCATCCCTCCAACATGACCTTTTCTCCAGCTACCCCTAATGCTACTCCTTCATTATTCCTTGTGGTTTCTTGTACAATAGCAGTATTTTCTCATGTTCTTCCCACAATTTTTGAAGGTATTGGTCAAGATATTTAGTATTTTTATTGATTTTTTTTAAAAATGTAAACTGCCCTGAATCTTTCATGTGTGTGAATGAGAGAGAGAGAATGGTAAATAAATTTATTAAATAAAGGGGTGACCCATCTCCAGGCTCCTATAGCCAGCTAGGGATGGAGGCTCTTTCTGTCCTGCCCTCCTAGTTCTCTTCACTCCTTTGCATATTCCTCTTCTTTTATTCTTCTCCCTTTATGGCTTGCTTGCCCCTTGTTTACTCTCCTCCAGTCCCCTCTGTCCTTTGGTTTTTCTGGAAGCCTTGAATAAAATAGGAATGTCATCAAGGCAGTGGAATCTCTCTCTGGAGGTTCTTAGAGGTATCTTTTCCTGTTCTCTTTTTTCTTCTTGTTTCTTTTTAAGCTGTTGTCTTATTTTATTGTGAAAAACTTCATTTAAAAAATAAATAAATAAATGGCATAAGCCTCCCTCATCCTGGTTTAATATTCCTAGAAGTGCTGCTCAGAGTAAGTTCTCCATTCCAGAGTCCATTGCAAATTGCAAAGTACTCAGTATGTTTATACAGTGTGTGAATTTGTGTGACTATCTGTCACTTTCTCTGTCTTGTGCTTCGATTATGACGGACTGATGGTGCTTTCAGTCTCTCTGGACATCCAACATGTCATGAGAATGCCATTCTTTGCCCTGCCAAAGTCCTTGTTATGTGCAGTAAGCTAGGCTATTTTCCACTGCACAGTGGAGCAAAAGGGAAGTTTGTGCTGTTGTTCTTTGGATGACAGCATGATAGGTATGACAGGCCCCTTACTCAGCTACAGCATTTGCTTAGTCTGGCCACCTTCTGGAGCCAGCCATTGACACATCCAGCATTTTCTCAAGGAACCTAGGAAATTGAGCTCCACATCCTTCTCTCTTCACAGATGCACTCCCCTTCTGAACCACAAGCATTCTTCCCATTACTCCGGACTCTCCTCACAGACAGTGCCCTTTTCCTTTCAGCCTCTCCCACATGCTCACTGCTCTTTCCCACCCTGCTTTAGTTGGGGAAGTTGCATTTCTATTATTGCTTGTGCCATTCACCAACCCACCCACACCATTTCCTTTGCTCCTTCAGTGTCTCTCCTTGCCACTTTACCCAAGGGTCACAGTTACCCATTACCTTTTTGAAATGTTTTCTTTGTCAACAGCACAACCACTCTTTCGCTCCTCTTTTTTTGGCAGAATTCTCCAGAAAATTGAAATATTTGCCTGGCTGAGATAATTGGGGCTCAGAAATAATACATAATAATACTGAATGCATTCATCCATAGCACTGATTCATTGGTTTAGCTTTATGAGGAGCGAGCCTTGTGTTTGCTTCCCTTCTCCAGTGCAGCTGTGAAGAGACACTAAAAGCATTTTCTCCCATTTTGGACTAACTGTAGCTTGTGACATCCAAACCCAGAAATATTGCAGTTAGTCTTAACTGCTTAGATGAAACAAGCCAACATCAAACCATGATTTATCAAGCTGCTTGTTTTTACTAGCCGTAGTTGACATTAACTACAGTTTGTAATTCATATGCAATGCTATACCATGGAAGCTTCCAATCTTGCAGTCGTGTTGGAGGAGGGGTTAGTAAGCAAGTCCTAGGCTTGGTTCACCCCATCCTTGTAACCTAAAACTTTGGTTTAGCATTAGGTGTGAAGCAGGCCATTGTATAAACTGCAAAACAGATGTCACATGTACGTGGCTCCAGTGTTAGAAATTCAGATATATAAGCTAGGTGCCTAATGGCTCCTTAAACCAAGTTTACAGTCACTAAAACAGAATGTATAGTTGCCATTTTTGGGCAAGACAGTTTTAAAGTATGCAGCCTGGGATTCATTTTGGACTCACGGCTCTCCATGGAGCCACAGGTTACCGTATTTTTTGCTCTATAAGACTCACTTTTTCCCTCCAAAAAAGTAAGGGGAAATGTGTGTGCGTCTTATGGAGCGAATGCGGGCTGCGCAGGTATCCCAGAAGCAAGAACATCAAGAGGGATTGCTGCTTTCACTCTTGCTGTTCTGGCTTCTGAGATTCAGAATATTTTTTTTCTTGTTTTCCTCCTCCAAAAACTAGGTGCGTCTTATAGAGCGTAAAATACGGTAGTTCTGTGTCCAGGGCAGCTGTCTACCAGCTCCATCTGGTACGCTGGCTGAGACCCTGCCTGCCCACAGACTGTCTCACCAGAGTGAGGCATGCTCTGATTATCTGCCGCTTGGACTATTGCAAAGCGCTCTATGTGGGGCTACCTTTGAAGATGACCCGGAAACTACAATTAATCCAGAAAGTGGCAGCTAGACTGGTGACTGGAAGTGGCTGCCAAGACCATATAACACCAGTCCTGAAAGACCTGCATTGGCTCCCAGTACATTTCCGAGCACAATTCAAAGTGTTGGTGCTGACCTTAAAGCCCTAAACGACCTCGGCCCAGTATACCTGAAGGAGCGTCTCCACCCCCATCATTCAACCCAGACACTGAGGTCCAGCTCCGAGGGCCTTATGGCGGTTCCCTCCCTGTGAGAAGTGAAGTTACAGGGAATCAGGCAGAGGGCCTTCTCAGTATTGACACCCGCTCTGTGGAATGCCTTCCCTTCAGATGTCAAGGAAATAAACAACTATCTGACTTTTAGAAGACATCTCAAGGCAGCCCTGTTTAGGGAAGTTTTTAATATTTGAAGTTTTTTTCCTGTTTTTAGTGTTCTGTTGGTAGCCGCCCAGAGTGGCTGGGGAAACCCAGCCAGATGGGTGAGGTATAAATAATGAAATAATAATAATAATAATAATAATAATAATTCAAATGATGGACTGGCTGTGCTTGATTTTTAGTTAAACATCTGGCTAGTTCAGATGACAACCTTGAGCTAGGTTAAGAACTTTGAAAATGTAAAGAAGAAAAGTCACTTGATCCAGGGATAGTCCACACATATATTGGCCTATTCCTACCTCTTTTTCTTAGTGGTGACTGCTCCTGCTCAGGCTGCACAAAAAGCATTTTGGTTCCAGAAATCCAATCCAATTGTTCAGATAAAATATAACTGATAGAATTCTACAGTGTGGGGTATTAGTGTGTTAAAACAGTCCAAATCCAATGGTCCCCAGGAATGCAGCTCCTGATGGTGGAGATGCCAGGCACAATCCTGATGCCCAGGCATCTTCACTTGGTCACAACTGGTTGAAAACCAGGTGCAAAATGCGCCTGGCTAATTTTGAACACTGCTTGGCACATTTAGAAGAATGATAGCAGTGTTAGAATCTCAGATATATTAGCTAATCTTCAAATGCCACCTTAAACCTACAGTTGCCACAATGAAATGCCTAGGCACCCTTTTTGCCGTGGAGTTTCTTATTATTTGTTTTAACGGGGGAAAATATCAAAGCAGCTTACAACATATAAAACAATCCAGAATAAAACAAAATCAATCTTCAAGGAAAATATTTCAGATCCTTCTCTAAGTGACATTTTGCTTTGCCCATATTAATTTGCCTACTGAATTTAGATAGCTGACCCATAAGAGAAGTACTCAAGCAAGCCAGTGGGGTTTAGTAGCTAGAGTGTCGGACTAGGATCAAATCCTCACTCAGTCATGAAACTTTGCTGAGTGATCTTAGGCCAGTTACAGCCTCTAAACCTACCTCATAGGCTCATTGTAGGGATTAACTGAGGAGGAGATGAACCATGTACTCTACTACCTAGAGGAAAGGGTGGGATATAAATGCAATGAATAAGCTCTTCTGCTTACCTGCTTAAGAAAGCTAGAGGAGCCAATCAGATGGAGATGTCAGTTCCCACCCCGGCATCCAGGCATCTCCATTCACACACCAGTCGCAAAATGTGGCTGGCAAATTTTGAGAACTTAATTCGATTTGATTCTGGCATTTTAATTCTCTTGTTTATTTTATTTATATTTTAATGCTGTATTATTGTTTTAACATGCAATTTTGAGCTGCCTTGGGGGCTCATATAAGGCTAAGAGGCAGAATATAAATTATTTGATAAATAAATATTTGAATTTAGGCCTCCTTTGGTACAAGTGAATATGTTTATGTCTTCCTTTTCAAAACTGTAACAGAAGCATTACTCTTATTACATTTATGCATAGTGCAGTGTAGGAGTGGGGAGCACATTTTATGGCAATGGGCTTGTTTTAATGTGTTGTAAACTGTTTTGAGATTTTTTTCTCTTTAAAATATAAAGTGGTCTAGAAATGAAATGAATAAGAAGAAACTCCAATAAGGAACAGCTAGACATTCCATTGTGGCGACTGTAACCTAGGTTTAAGGAGCCATTTGGCGATTACCGTATTTTTTGCTCTATAAGACTCACTTTTTCCTTCCTAAAAAGTAAGGGGAAATGTGTGTGTGTCTTACGGAGCAAATGAAGGCTGTGCAGCTATCCTAGAAGCCAGAACAGCAAGAGGGATTGCTGCTTTCGCTGCACAGCAATCCCTCTTGCTGTTCTGGCTTCTGGGATTCAGAATATTTTTTTCTTGTTTTCCTTCAAAAACTAGGTGCGTCTTATAGAGCAAAAAATACGGTAGCTTATATATCGTGGGTGGCACTGTGGTCTAATCCACTGAGCCTCTTGGGCTTGCCGATTGGAAGGTCGGCGGTTCGAATCCCTGTGATGGGGTGAGCTCCCATTGCTCGGTCCCTGCTCCTGCCAACCTAGCAGTTCGAAAGCACATCAAAGTGCAAGTAGATAAATAGGTACCGCTCCGGCGGAAAGGTAAATGGCGTTTCCGTGCACTGCTCTGGTTTCGCCAGAAGCGGCTTAGTCATGCTGGCCACATGACCCAGAAAAACTGTCTGTGGGCAAAAGTCGGCTCCCTCGGCCAGTAAAGCCAGATGAGCGCCACAACCTCATTCACGACTGGACTTAACTGTCAGGGGTCCATTTACCTTTTATATATCTGAGTTTTTAACACGGACTCAAATATAACAGCAAGGGAGGGGCTTAAATCAACCTTAACAGCTTGTGTAAAAAAGGTGTGAGTGGGGGCTTAAGAGAGCTCCAAAAAGCTAACAGATTTATTAAAGTTCTGTTCTAGTTCTCACCCATCTGAACTTCCAGTGACAATGGCAGATGAATCTTTTAAATAAAGTCGCATGTTTACCATAGAAAGCATTCTATTACTGTGTTAAGTGTTTAAGGACTGTCATCCTAGAAACACATAACTAGAAGTCCCATTGAATTCTTAAGTATTCTTTTGAACTATAGGTGAGGATATTATGATATTTCTTTATGTTTGTCAAAGCTGCAAGTTTTCCTTTAAACTATGGAAAAATCTTGTCTTCATAAAGGTTTAGTTGCCCGCATCAATAAATGCAGCGCTGCCTTAGCATCTTTTTTGCCACCATCCTTTTGTCTCTCTCCCCCCCCCCGCCAACTTAATAAAGGGAACAGCCTAAAGAATTTTGTGCAAATTTCCCCCACTGCTTCCCCTTGAAGCTTAGGTAAAGATTATCATAGTCAAACATCTTAATTAATTATAGTTAGCTACCAACTAGGAGTGCTTATGAGCTTCAACTCCTGGTTAAAAGCAATTCCTTATTAGTGTTAGCATCAGTGAATGTGTTACCTTTAGAAGTGATAAAGGTCAATGGAAGTAGTGATTTATTCATGAGGCTGGGAAGTGCGAGTGCATAATATGGTTGCCTGTCTGAGATCCATTAACTGGTTTAAGGGATCCTTCTCTCTTCACATCAGTTAAATCATCAAGTTGGAAAAGGATCCCAAGCGTCAGTTTAGCTCAACCCTTCCTGTGCAGGAATCACAGCTAAAGAATCCCTGGCAGATGGCAACCCAACATCTGTTTAAAAATGGTAGTCTGTTCCACTGTCAAAACAGCTCTTATCAGAAAATTATCCCTAATGTTTAGTCGGAGTCTCCTTTCCTGTCATTTGAATCCATTGGTTCCTACCTTTTGGAGCAATAGAAAACAAGTTTGCTCCATCATCCTTATGACACACCTTCAGATAATTGAAGACTGAAGTATGTACCTCCTTCTCATGCAGTGTTAGAAACTCAGATTTATAAGCTAGGTGCCAATCATATGTTACGGTCACTACAGCAGAATGTCGATTTGCCAGGGGTTTGGACTAGATTACTCTCGTACCTTTCAACCCTACAATTCTATGATCTCAACTACATTGCTTGACTCTTACAGCAATTCACTTGTCCCAGTATGCAAGAAGAAGAATCACACACAACGGAAATTGTATTAACTATGAACTAAGGCAGAAGTTGTTGCCATCCTGGAGCCCAGAAATCTCCATTTAATCGCAATTGAACCCACGCTAGTAGCAAAAGGTGCCTGAGAAATTTTGAACACTGTTCTCAGATGCTTTTCACCAGTCTGTTTAACTGTTTACCTAGATATTTTGTAACTGGGGTTGAGACTTTCCATCACCTGTGGTTCCCCTCATGCTTGTAGAGTTTGGCATCCTTACAGGCTGTTTTTTTATACCCCTGGCTAGCTTTTCTCCTTAGGAAACACTAGCTTCAGAATAGCAATTTTCTTCTGAACCACTGTGGGAGGAAAACAAATTCTGCCTCCACACATGTTCTGACCCCATTAATCATCATCTCCGGCAACTAATGCAATGTACATTTTTTAAAAAATTCCTACGAGAAGATTTTAAAGGAAGGGTGGCTAACCTTTAACCATTCAGGGGACTTCCGGGGTGGCGCCATCGGTAATGGCGGATTCCCTCTGATCTGGAGGGACGGGCTCCACGGAAAACGGGTCTTTTCCGCTACGGCGAAGCGGGGACCCTTTAAAATATCACAGGCAGATGAAGCCTGTGACCATGGGACTCGGCGGGCACCTTTCGCGCCCCCCAACTCGTAAAGAACCCAGTAACGGGCTCCGGAGCGAAGAGGGGCTAGTGGCATAGTGCTGAGAGTCAACTGCTTCTGGGACTTCCGGGTTAGCGCGATCGGCTAATGGCGGATTCCCTCCGAGCTCCGGAGGGAATCGGCTCCGTGGAAGACGGGTCCTGCCACGGCGGTGACGCGGGGACCCTCAGAAACCACAGGCGCTGAAGCCTGTGGACTTGGTGACTCGGCGGGCACCATTTGCGCCCTCCCTGACCCGCGAAGAAGCCTTTTTAAAGGCTTCAGAGCGGGTGACGGAGAGTGGCATGGTGCTGTGAGTAGACCGCTTCTTCTATGGAGTGAAGCCGCGAGCCATGGCCGGAGAGTGCTGACTTCTTCCTTTGAACATTTGGACTGCAAAAGTAACAACCGGTGAGTAGTACGGAAATTGGACTTAAAAATCTTTCTTTTAAATTTGGCACGACCGGGGGATGTGTTAAAAGGAAGTCCGCCCCCCGTCTTGTAGAATTGGATAACTAAGGTCAAGAGACCACTTTTCTCTTTGCGAGACAAAAGTTATTAATTCCACGATTTGGCACTATAAGTATTTTGCTGGAG
Organism: Podarcis vaucheri; assembly: GCF_965113315.1. NCBI lineage: Eukaryota > Metazoa > Chordata > Lepidosauria > Squamata > Lacertidae > Podarcis > Podarcis vaucheri. Next base: position 9,247,485 of record NC_138755.1, read on the forward strand.
GATAAGAACTGATTTTAAGGAGCTGATGTGCAACCCCCCGGGATCCGGGAGCAATCCGCGAGAGAGCCTGTTGAGGAGATATACAGCTGTCAAACGAGCTGTCAAAGTTAGAAAAATTTGCCTTCTGTTATTTCTGCTGGTTATTTTTGATACATTTGACTTTAAGTCGCTTGAAAATAAAGAAAAAATAAAAACAAAGTAACTAGACTGTTGGAGAAAGAACACTAAGTAACCAGAACCCCTCTAGAGGGGGTTCTGAGACATTACAATGGCTGCAGATGGAAAAATACAGGCTGAGCTGGATAGAATGTTCTTTCTCTTGGGAAAATTACAAGATCAGAGTGAAGCTCTGGCCACAGATGTTATTACCTTGAATTCTAAAGTAAATAATCTTGTTGATGGTGCCAAGGACTTGACTCAAGAAAATTTTGCAGTTGAACAAGAAGAGATATGTGCAGACTCAGAGGAGTGGGAAGGAGGAGCTGAAACGTTGCAGGTAAAAAAGGACAACCAGAGGCCTGTGAAAATGGATTACAAAGAAAACAAGACCTGGATGATGAAAATTTGGTTTGAACTTGAGAATGAAGATTGGAGAGATCCCCCCATGGGGAGATCGGAAGACCTATGGATTACAAATTTGATCAAGGTGAAAGTTGGAGCTTTTGGGACATTTGGGACATTTGGACTTAAAAGGAATAAGAAACATGATTCGGGCTCCACTTTTGAATATGGAGGTCTGGTTGGAAGAAACGTAGACCCCATTGGGACAGAGCTTCTCCGAGATTTGATGTTCATTATAAAGGACTACCAACAAAACCGGCAGAGAGGGACTGAAAGAGATTTGAGGGCCTCGGACGTGAGGGATCCGGGCTGAGAGCTGATAGATTGATGGATACTCTTTGGGGATCGAAACCGGGAAAGGGGGGTGCAAGAGTTTTGGAACCCAAAGGGTGCATAATTATATGTTGTTTTCTGTTATTTTGTTTTGTAAATATTATAAAAATTGGGAAATTTGTGGAAGGGAAATTGGGTCGACCTTAGAAAAGTACCGTATTTTTTGCACCATAACACTCACTTTTTTCCTCCTAAAAAGTAAGGGGAAATGTCTATGCGTGTTATGGAGGGAATGCCTACGGGTGGCATGCCTACAGATTTTCCTCCTCTAAAAACTACGTGCGTGTTATGGTCGGGTGCGTGTTATAGAGCGAAAAATACGGTATGTAAAGGAGGTGTATTTTGGTTTAATTGAGGTTTATAAGTTAAATTTGGTTAATTAAGAAGAATTAAGTAAAATATTAATGAGGTAAAAGTTGGAGATAAGAACTTGCTGAGTTAACTATTGGAGTTGGGATGCAGGAAGGGGAGGTGTGGGGAAGTCAGGGAAAGTGGTTAAGAAATTAGGGATTTGAAATTACATGTGTTTGTGTTTGTATGTCTATGTTGTGTATTGTCTGTGTTTGTGTAAATTGTGAAAACCCAATAAAAATTTTATAAAAAAAAAGAAAAGAGAGTCAACTGGTTCTTCCGTGGAGCGAAGCCGCACAGCCGTTGCCGGAGAGCGCTGCCTTTTTCCTGGGATAATTTGGCTATTAAAACAACTACCCGTGAGTAGCTCAATTTCGGACAATTGGACTTTAAACAACGACTTGTGAGTAGAAAGGAAAATTGGACTAAGAAATTCTTGTTAATTTGGTACTGAAACGGGAAGGTCTAAACAGGAAGTCAACCTTCCGTTTCCTGTAGATAGATTAAAGCAAAGACATGGCAAACTAGAGTTCAGAAAAACGTTTGTAAAGGATTAACTTCCATCATTTAAAATTGTTGAACCCCCTTCGGAAGCAGGAGAAGAGGGGGGAATTTTTCCGGACTGGTTAAACCTGCAGAAGAGAGTGTAAGAAAAGTAATTTTCCACCGTCTCTAACCTGGGAGCGGGGTGTCAGGACTGACGTTCTTGGGAAGTTCATTGACTATAGACAAACGTCTTTGACAGTCAGTTAAAAGAAGAGAAACATAGTGATTCCATTGTTCTCCTTCGCATTCTAAAGGAAAAGAGATGGATACAAATAAAAGTTCTTCCCCTAGAGGGAGCCTGTGAAACTGTTACAAAATTTGAACTGGGGAGCTCTGCAGCTGTAACAGATTAAGATCGTGGGAACAGACTTCTGACCTTGCATAACAAGGTATTCAGAAGCCCTGGTACGTGCTTTCTGCAAAACAAGTGCCTTACTGGAACAGTTACATGGGAAGACGGACTTGATGACTGTTGCAATCAGAAACTTTGGACAGGCAGTGGGTAATTATATAGAACCCACCCAGGAATTAACTCAAGAGTGTGCTCTGACAGATCAGACGAGGGAGGAGGATGTTGCCGGACCTCGGCTGGCAAAGATGGAGGGAGCTGTGGCCCAGCAGGAACATGAGTTGTTGGAACTGACAAATGAACTTGGAAAAAGCCAGATTTGGAGAGATAGAGTTTTGTTTGGTTTGGAAATGGGGGGTTGGATAGACCCCCCCCCATGCAGGGACGTTTTGATTTTTCAAGTCTGGCAATGGGCCGTGAGATGTTTGGGGTTGTGGGGGCTCTTAACTCTGGAGGGACTCTTAACTCTGGAGGGTCATGTGGCCAGCATGACTAAGCCACTTCTGGCGAACCAGAGCAGCGCACGGAAACGCTGTTTACCTTCCCACCGGAGCGGTACCTATTTATGTACTTGCACTTTGACGTGCTTTCAAACTGCTAGGTTGGCAGGAGCAGGGACCGAGCAACGGGAGCTCACCCCGTTGCGGGGTTTCGAACTATCGACCTTCTGATCAGCAAGTCCTAGGCTCTGTGGTCTTTTGTATGTCTCCCTAAATGAGTACTGAAGATAATGAAGGGTTAGCTGGATTTAATGGGTGATATTGGATCCCTTAAGTAGGATTTTACTTGGGATTACCTTAATAAATGCTTTTCAGTTGCCGGCGCAGCAACAGCAACCCCGACAATAATATTAAATTATTATTTTCAGGTGCAGGCACATTAATATGCATTATTTATTTTGATTTAAGACCTCTCTTCATCAGAGACCACAGGGTGATGTAAGAAATAATAATAACATTTACTAAATAAATAAATTAATGAAATTTATTAGAGTGCCTGTTTCAAAATATATCACAAATTGTGTGTGTGTTTTGGGGGGTGCTTTTCTTTTGTGCAAGTATTTAAATGTGTGATTTGCCTAGACTGGAATGCAGCAATTCTTAGTGTTTGGCACGATCCTAGAAAGGCTTACCTATATATAACATTTATATATCGGGTCACTGTGTTGATTTTTTGGTGTCCTTGAAAAGCTAGGGTGTACATATTTTAAACAGAAAAGTAAGTGCAGTTGTGGTTTTTTTCAACAGCATTGGAATAGATACTGACAATTCAAAGAAATTGCTCATTGCCACGGTGGACAACTGCTATGAGTTAACAAACAACCTGAAGTTCACAGGTAGGTGAACTTAAAGGATAAAAAAAATCATGTATATTTCAGCTGTTTTTAAAAAATGAGAGACTTTGACAAAATACATTTCAGGGTTTTATTTTGGATAGATTTTGTGTTACTTATCAGCATTTCTGTAGTTAGAAATGGAAAAGAGGTTGTTAAAATAACAAAAGCTTCAAGTTGCTAACAGTTTTTAGATAGTGGAGAAAGCTAGGGTCCCCATGATTAGGTTCATTGGGTTTTGTATATACGTGTGTAAAACGAGGTATCAGTTTTAAATTAAAGCAATTTATGTTCATTCTAAATGAAGTTAACCACTTTCCCGCAAAATATGTCTTAAAGAGGCAGTGTTTTCTACAGGAATATGTTGTTAAGTAAGGATGCTTCTGGGCATAGCCTTAAGTTGAATTTCACACAAATAAGATTTCTGGGTGTGAGAGAAAGTGGTAAAGAAGATCAGATGGAAAATATTCTGCTTCAGGTGACACACAGGCAGAGGGATACTACTAGAATCACAGTCCCAACAGTAGTCTGATGTCCAAACTCGTGATACAATGAGAGGCAAGGTGTGGGCAGTTCAAAATCCAAACACAGGGAATGTATGTATGTACATATGTACTTACTGCTGTAGCATAAACATACATTACAGTGGCTTTACAACAATAAAAAAAATAAAGCAAGACAGTAAAGTTATAGAAAATTAACAACTACTGAAAAGCAAAAAGAAATTTAAAACAAACACCAACAGACCATTGTGGGGGACATACCTAGGCCTGGTGGAATGGAAAAGTTTTCAGTAAGCATTTAAAAGTTGGCACAAGGGGCCTCCACTGAATCTCTGTTGTCCACATGTTCCACTGGACGGGGCCAATGACACTAAAGACTCAGGTTCTCATTGTTTTCAAACAAGCCTCACCGATTTGGAGAACGACCAGAGACTCTCCTGCAGATGATCTCAGTGATTCAGCTGTAATGTAAGGGTTCAGGCGATCTTTGGACTGGGCTCTATCTAGGTCTTGCTGGAGAATGTGGGATCCCTAAGGCAGACTCCAGCTGTCTGTGTCTGTACAGACACTTCCTAACTCTCATCTAAAGTCCTGGAGGTCTTGGGACACAACAGCCATAGTAACCCTCTGTTGGTGTCTGTCTGGTAGATTTAATGACAAAAAGGAGGGACTGAGAAATGTTGGCTTATCCTGAGGTGACTGGCCCTGCTTTCTAGTACTGGGTGATGAGAGAAGGAAGTGGATTCTAGTCAGGAACTGGTGTTATCCTTTGTTCTGATGTAACAATATCAATTGAATGGTATCAGATTGTATCTTTTTTAGGAAACAGAAGAAGCAAAAGCAACCTGGTGTTTCGTACATTAATAACCTTAATAGTAGGATGCTGCTGTGTAGGCTTCGGGAAATTGGAAGAAAAGACTTGTGGCACCGTGTGGGCAGGGCTTGCCTTTAGCCAGTAGCTCCTAGGAATGGTATCAGCTGGTGAGCTGTGATTCAACTGGGGAGTGGCAGGGAGGCAAATGGGGTAAGAGGTACAGCTGGCTGAAAACGCTACTGACAAAGACTATGGGGAAGGCGAGGAGAAAAGGCCACACATCTTTACTCAGCCAGGGGGATGGGGAGATGCAGATAACGCAGCTTCCTTCTGTGAAGAACATGGAAGGGCTGTCCATGAATTAGTGACAGGTAAGAGGCTTCTGAACAGACTATGCTGGGAGAAATGGAAGGGGGGCTTTGGAAGAAAATACACGAACACCAGGAAATAAAGCCTGTTTATCTGCGTCACGTTAACCTGGTTGAAAGATTTCCTGTGAGCATAAAGGCCCTGATCCATGGGTGGGGTGGAAGTAAGTCCCAGTCATACTACATTATCCAAAGGTACTCCCGTTATTCTCTCTTTTTTCCCCCCCGAAGCACAAATGGTGATGTTTCCAGAGCAGCACATAACTATGTCATGCTGTGAACCACTGATCATGTATTTTTCCTCTGACAATGAAACACAAATGGTTTGGGGGCTTTGTTTCTCACTAATAATGAATTATCTTGCCCTAGGATACTATCTTGAACAACATCGTTGAAAATGTCTACTCCTGATCCTCCAATGGGAGGAACGCCTCGTCCGGGGCCTTCTCCTGGGCCTGGGCCTTCTCCTGGTGCTATGCTGGGCCCCAGCCCTGGACCGTCTCCAGGTTCTGCACATAGCATGATGGGCCCCAGCCCCGGGCCACCATCAGCAGGACACCCTATACCACCACAAGGGCCCGGAGGTTATTCTCAGGACAACATGCATCAGATGCATAAGGTAATAAACCACAACATAGCTTTGCTTTTGTGTATATATAATATACTACTGTGCTCTCCTGGTGTGGAAAATCAAGTGATCTTTGTCGCAATCTTCCTTCTTTCAACGTCCCCTCCCCAGTAAAATGTAGCACATCTCGTCTCAGTCTTATGTTTCAGCATAAGAAATAGAGGCCTTCCCCTCGCAGGTCCATACTTTAGAAATTTAATATTTTAGTTCTCTGGTTTTAACCACATCCTGGGGCTTCAGGTGACTGTTTCTACGTGGTACTGAGACTTGCCTTTTTCCAGATTGTGTTAACCCCCAAAGTTTCAGGCAATTTTTCCGTTCTGAAAAGTGTTTCATTGCTATCTTGCTGTGTGAAATGTCCATACATCTTTTAAAATTAGGCCATCTTGTACATTTTTGAAAGAAGGTAGAAACTTAGCAGTGTTGGTGGGCATACTTATTACCTAAGTCACACACACTGCAAGAGCACCTTAACCGACAGGTGTTTAGAAACGGAACTTTAATGTTCAGTGAAATGTGTGTAGTAGCAGTTCTCAATAAGCTGGTTTGCACATCCCATTGGTTTCATATCGTGCACACTTAGAAACTGTTCCAGTGAAACAGCTATTTAAATGGATTTTCGATATTTGTTTTTATATTGTTGTTGCAGCCAATGGATTCCATGCATGAGAAGGGAATATCTGAGGATCCTCGTTACAGCCAAATGAAGGGCATGGGAATGAGGGCTGGTGGGCACACAGGAATGGGACCTCCTCCTAGTCCAATGGATCAGCATTCTCAAGGTATTGCTTTCTTAAGATTAATGTGCATCAGATTGCAGATTAACTCTGTATTCTTGATATAAATTACAGAATCTGAGATTGTTTTTAAGCAAGAAAAAGAGTTTCAATTTTGGTGGTACTGGATAAGTTGCTGCTTTTACAACTGGGCAGATGTAGCAGGCAGTAAGAGCACTGCTTTCTGTTACTGATCTGACTGAGAACCACCTCTGTAGACTTTCAGCATACATTTGAAGCATTTGTGCTCTTTATTCCTAGCAAATTTTGGCATTATTATGGTGTGCGTTTTTAAATAAAAACAGCTGTATATTATATTGTTGTATCCCGCCTTGGAACCTTACGGTGAAGTGTGGGTAAGAAATATTTTGAATAAATATCTCGTTTTAAATGGCTAATTAAAAATTAAAATTAGATAAACGTAGTATCTGTAAAATGCAAAAGCATGTTTAAAATATAATTGTATTTAAAGCTTGATTACAGCAGATTGATCTCTCTCCCTCTGTCTGCGCACTCTTCTCTCTAGGTTACCCTTCTCCCCTTGGTGGTTCTGAACATGCATCGAGTCCAGTTCCAGCTAATGGTCCTTCTTCTGGCCCCCAGATACCCTCTGGTCCTGGAGGAGTCCCATTAGATGGTACTGACCCCCAAGCGCTAGGGCAGCAGAATCGTGGCCCGACTCCTTTTAACCAGAATCAGCTGCATCAACTGAGGGCTCAGATAATGGCCTACAAGATGCTTGCCAGAGGCCAGCCTTTACCTGACCATCTTCACATGGCCGTGCAGGGGAAAAGGCCAATGCCTGGAATGCAGCAGCAAATGCCAACTCTACCTCCACCTTCTGTATCTGGAACAGGACCAGTGCAAGGACCAGGGCCTGCACCTGGACCAACACCTCCGAACTACAACAGACCTCATGGTGCGTACAGGCTTAAGTGCATTATTCTGGGGAGGTTGGCCACAGAGTAACCCACTTCTGCTAGAGCCACACCTCCTTCTCCCTCTCCCATTTAAGGAGTGATGCAAACAGTGGAGGAAGAAAAACCTTACTCTGTGTGTATGTGTCTGTCCAATGTATGCACAGGTATGGGAGGGCCTAACATGCCCCCTCCTGGACCCTCAGGAGTTCCCCCAGGAATGCCCGGGCAGCCCCCTGGTGGACCCCCAAAGCCCTGGCCTGAAGGTAAGACCTTTGTGAGGGCAGGATTAATTGAAGTTTAGCTTTTTTAAAAAAAGTTGTATAAATACATTTTGCATGAACAGCAAAATCCTATAAAAACTTGAAGGATGCAACTGTACTTATTGTTGAGTTTTGTTACATTAAACTAGGATGGCTACCCCTATATAATCCATGCCATATCACATTGTTTCAGTGATACCAATCTGGCCATTTTTTTCGGAGTTGAAAGTGATAATTCTTAAGATATGTGTTCAAAATCAGTTTGAAAACTGCCACTGAATTACAGTTCTAATTTTTGTGCATGAATTATTATTAAATTTATTTTTATGACATCTCTGATACCTCAACCCAGCTCCTCTTCTCCCCCTCCCCCGATTGTTGTGGTGCCAATGGTGACCCACTTTAGGACAAGCTGTTATGATCCACCTTTGGATCCCACTCCAGTAGTTGAAGACAAGTGCTTTAAATAACTGCAAAGTGGGTTTCAAATCATGGGATTTAAAAACTTTAAGATATCTTTTGACTTGATTGATTCTGCTATCCATGCATAAACTGAACACCTCCAAGCTAGTCTGCAGCACCATGAGGCTGAAAAAGATTACAGAACTCCTCAGCCATCTTGATGTTTCAAATCCAGAAATTCTATAACTTCCACCATTGGAAGGTATAAGTACCATTAGAAACTCCAGGTCACATTGGAACACATTGGAAAGTCAACTTCTGGGGATTACTGTATTAAATTTGAGGTAATTTGGCACTGATTTGTTAAAAAACAATAAATATTCATTGGCAAAAAAGGGGAACTTCTGCCTGACAAATGGAGTCATCTTCAAGTAGGATAAGATCAACTCCTGAAAACCGCAACATATTCAGACCACTTTCTTTTTGTTCTGAATTTTTGTTTACTTTCCTCACTTAAAAAGGCCTCTGGGACTTGCCTCAGCAGGATCCAAACTCCATTTTGTAACATACAGTTTTGAGGAGGAAAATGGGCACTAGCTGTCTGAGGCCATCGGAACAAGGTGGTGGTTTGGGGGTATGTTTTGATGCTAGTAGGAGAAGCTACTGTGCAAACTGCTGAAGGTGTTATTAGTGTATCAGAGATTTCATGTAGCTGGTTTTGCCAGCTTCTAGTTAGATTCCCTTTATGTTCTGTATTTTTTGATCCAGTCCTCCCAGCCATAGAGCTCCTGCAATATTTAGGTTTTTCTCCCAAACCAGATAAGCAGATATTTTACTCTTTGGAATGGTTCTTATTGATGGCTCATTTTCTCTAGACAAGCACACCAAATAGAGTTAGAAAGTTGTAAACATTCCATGACATCACAGCAGCTTAATGGCTTGAATAAAATGGTGGTTGAATAGTAATAGTTGTCAAACAGTTTTCAGCTTATTATTATAGGCCAAATAGTGGAATAGGTGTTCGCATTTAGTGCTCCTTTAATTCATTATAGAGATCACTATAAGAGGGTGTGGTATTTTTTCAGGTCATTTCCTGGGTTGAGAGCCAGTCTCATGAGTAGATGGAATGGCAGGTGTATACAGCGGAGGCCATAGCAAGCCACAGTGGGAAGTGGTTGACTTTCTCTTAGCTTACTGTATAAGATGTCTGTGAGGATGAGCAGGGGAGCAGAACACCACTATCTCCTGTCTTGAGCTGCTTGCAGGAAGGTTGGGTTAAATTATAACAAAACTATTATTCAGCTGTTTAAATGTAGAAATTGGTCCTTGAACACTGCAGTCTTTATGCTCATATGTGCTTATATCAGGCTCTTACACGAGGGAGTCTTTAACAGCCTTCTTCCTACCAACGTTGTTCTATAGGACCAATGGCAAATGCTGCAGCCCCTACTAGCACACCTCAGAAACTGATTCCTCCTCAGCCAACAGGCCGTCCTTCACCAGCACCTCCGGCGGTACCTCCAGCAGCATCCCCTGTAATGCCTCCCCAAACTCAGTCACCGGGACAACCAGCCCAACCTGCCCCAATGGTGCAACTCCACCAGAAGCAAAACCGTATCACTCCAATCCAGAAACCAAGAGGACTTGACCCAGTTGAAATCCTTCAAGAGAGGGAGTACAGGTGAAAATGTAGCTACTACAACCTTAACTGTTTCACTGGTGCTTCGGGGCAACAGGTTGACTTTAATGAAGGCTGCATTCAGTGAAGTGACTTTTGGGGGCCTGTTAGCACTATTCTAGTCTTGGTCTTCATTGTGCTCTCATGCTGGAACAGCAGGAGAATGTTATTAGCAAACCTGTGTTTGACCAAAGCCAAGTGTTACAGCTTTGTCCCTTTGCAGAGGGGTGGATTTAGGTTTATCTTGAACCTGTGTTGCCTTTCTCTTAGCTTCCTGACCCCTTGGTGGATAACTGCCGTAGCTGATATCTCTTGTTTAGACATGATAAAAGACCTAAACAAATGCATTGTTTGTCTTAATCTACTGTGTCAGACTGCAGGCTCGCATTGCTCACAGGATACAAGAACTTGAAAACCTTCCTGGGTCACTGGCTGGTGACTTGCGAACCAAAGCTACCATTGAACTTAAAGCACTACGGTTGCTTAACTTCCAGAGACAGGTAGGCTTAGTTCCATAGCTGGAACTCCTGTTGCTCAAGACTATTTTGGAAATCGGAATCACATATTTTACTCAAGGGTTTTGTCACTTAATGAAACGTACAAGAGGCAGCATTTCAGATTGAGTAGCTTCATTTCAATAAAATCAGAAGCTTAAAATGTGACAACCATCTCCTGGTCTTCCAGGGTCAGTTACTTGCTTTTCTGGTAATTTTTTTGTTTAGATACAGGCATGGTTTCATAATAGAGGACCAAATCAATTGTCAGGTGTGCCAGTGCTGTTTTGTATTCATAGAAACGTATCTTGAAAGCAAGAGGTGCTAACTTGTGCCAATACTACCTTGGTGTCGTCTTTTAACACCTGGCCTACCTGTTTTGCTTGAAGTGCCAGAATTTGTTTGTGCCTTAGGCAAATATGTCTCTGTGTTTATGAACTGGAATAATTTTCTATTTATGTCTGCCTCATATTTATATATCATAAGATAGTTAAAAGAGCTGGCAATTCCGTAGCTTTCCTTTTGAAGAGAAAATGACCAGATAGCCATACCAGTGTAGATAAGTCCTTCAAAATGCACTTACTGTTCTTTTCCTTTCTTCCATTTCTTTTCTGCTTCTTTGTCTCCCATTTTATCCATGCTCCTCTTCTTTCCCTTTCTGTTCTCCTTTCAGCATTCCCTTCTCTTTCTACAGTTATCCACCTTATTATGTCTTCCTTCTCCACTCTGCTTCCCCCACAAATTATTGTTTGGTCTTCTGCATATCTTTATTGAATCCATGTGCATCTCCCCCATGCCATTCTTCTTTTCTCCAGTGCTCCCACTCAATAATTTTCCACCCAGCCCAGCCATTTTTTAAATTTACATTTAGCTTTATTATTATTAACCTTTTTTTCTCCAAAAGCCTTTCCTGGACTAGGCCTCACTTTGAATCAAGGTGTTTCAGAGACCTTGGATTTTCCTCTTCACCTATCCTTCCTCTGTTGTGTTTAGCAACTCCTCTTTCTGAAGGGCATTTTGGGGGTGGTTGTGCTCATCTAAGTACTGTTAAAAAAAAAGAATAAGGAGCAGGTGGAGTTACTTGAATAACAAAATAGAAATAATAAGCAATATCATCATCATTTTATTTGTGTGCCGCCTTTCCATAGTTGAAACTATGTTCAAGGCGGCTTACAACATGACAAGATTTACATAATTACAAACAGAAGTCATAAACAATAAATAAAATGCATCAAAAGTACACAACCTAATGGACACAATTTCCACATGAATAATAAGTTCTAAAACTAAAGATACAACTTCCAACTGGAAGATTGTAATTGAAAATGAATAAATTATTTAATAAAACTAAAGATAAAACAATATCAGTAACAGTAACAGCTCTCTCAACCCCCCAGAATCAGTACTCCAGTCCAAGAATCTGTTCAACAGCCTCAACTTTTGTAGCTGGAGTCAGTCAGCACTCCACTCTCCCAGGCCAGATGGGAAAGGGCCAGTAAGGCAGGGTGCAGGTCTTCTAGGGCTCACAGCCAAGATGGTCTCATTTAAAACAACACAGATAAAAATTTAAAACAATTTAAAAGAGGAGCCCTCGGTGCTAAGCAGCAGCTGCAGTCCTTGTGAAACCTGTCAAGCCCCGCCCCAAGCCAGGTGGAGAGAAGCAAGGGCAGGGCCCTTTAGGCCCTCAGCAGGCAGTCCTATCAATCATTTGAGGTGGCTATCCATGTATATATGCTTTGTTGTCCTGCCTTGCTTGGAATTCTAGTGGTTGGGGCTCTGAGGTTCAAAGGAACCTCAGATGTGAATACGTCTCATGCCTTTCAGCAGGGTCATGTGTGCATCTTCCCTGTTTAAATAGACTGATAAATGAAGGATCCCCTGAAACAGTGGTGGCCAAACTTGGAACTACAACTCCCATCCTCCCTAGCTAACAGGACCAGTGGTCAGGGATGATGGGAATTGTAGTCCCAAAACAGCCAGAGGGCCAAGTTTGGCCGTCGCTGCCCTAAAACATATTGGAGAATAGGCCCCTTCCTATTCATTTTCCTTACCTTGCCCATCCCTTTAAGGTATGTGTACGTATATATGAGATCTAAACCATTCTGGGGCTTTGAGACCATTTCTATAAATACCATGTTGTATAGTTTCTCCTTAAGTTTAGCACTTTCATTCACTCAGTTCAACACTAACACAATTAATGCTTTGCTTTTTCTTTTGAGAAACCACTAAAAAAGACAATTGCAAAAATATCTTCTTGTAATGTGCAGTTTTGGATATGACTTGGCAGGTACATGCCTTCCTTTCTCAACTTTCAGATCGGAATTGACTCTTTCTTTTAAAATTGTTGTTTCAAAGCTGCGTCAAGAAGTTGTGGTATGCATGAGAAGAGATACTGCTCTGGAAACAGCACTGAACGCCAAGGCATACAAACGTAGCAAACGGCAGTCCCTGCGGGAAGCTCGCATCACTGAGAAGCTGGAGAAACAGCAGAAGATTGAACAAGAACGAAAACGCCGGCAAAAACATCAGGCATGCAATTCTTCTGTTTTTATGTGAGATGGTGGTGTGGAGAGGAGGGTGGCAAAAAGAGCAGTGCCGTTGAATATTTATTATACTACTAATGTTTCCATTTTATTTTTCTACATGAAGTTACTGCATTTTTGTAGGTAACTAATATGCAGCAAACAAAGTAACCTCATCAATTTCTTGAATGAGGAGAAGGGAAAATTAGGTGGTGGGGTTGAAATCACTCCTAAATGTTAAGAAGGCTAAAGGGTTAAGAGAAGAGGGTTAAAAGAAGAGATAAAGGGAAGTAAAATGTATGGCAACAATGGAGGTGAAGAACTAGGTGCATCACTGGTCAAAGAGCTATTGAGAATATGGAGTTAACCATCTTTGGTATCCATCGCTGTGTGTCTGATTTCTTTAGCATAAAAAGTTAGCCTATCGCTGGCCTGTTTATTCAGAGAGGGAGATAGATGAGATTTCTAACGTTCTCTACAACAAACTTCTTAGCTACTAAAACGGTTCCTGTATTTTCAGATTATCATGTATTGGAACTGCCTAAACATAAGACTATGATTAAAATCTTAAATAAGAGTACACTGCACTGTTCTTCTTAGGACTAAATAAAAAAATTCCTTCCAGTAGCACCTTAAAGACCAACTAAGTTAGTTCTTGGTATGAGCTTTCGTGTGCATGCACACTTCTTCAGATACACTGAAACAGAAGTTGCCAGATCCTTCTATATAGTGAGAAGGTGGGGAGGGGTATTACTCAGAAGGGTGGTGGGAATAGGAGATTGGCAGATAGCTGAGTCGTCAACAGGCTCATCTCAGCTATCTGCCAAATTCCCATTCCCACCACCCTTCTGAGTAATACCCCTCCCCACCTTCTCACTATATAGAAGGATCTGGCAACTTCTGTTTCAGTGTATCTGAAGAAGTGTGCGTGCACACGAAAGCTCATACCAAGAACTAACTTAGTTGGTCTTTAAGGTGCTACTGGAAGGAATTTTTTTATTTTGACTATGGCAGACCAACACGGCTACCTATCTGTAACTGCTTAGGACTGTTGAGTAGCATTCCCACTACAATCCTGTGAGGTAGATTACAGCAGGCATAGGCAAACTCCAGCCCTCCAGGTGTTTGGGACTACAATTTCCATCATCCCTCGCTAACAGGACCAGTGGTCAGGGATGATGAGAACTGTCATCCCAAAACATCTGGAGGGCCAAGTCAGGGATGATGACAGTGGAGTAGAGATTTGAACCCAGGTCTTCATAGTCCAATCCCAAACCTCTTTCCACTGCATCTCACTAACAATAGGATAGGGTCATGTTCACTCCTTGTTCACCTTTGGCCACTCTCTGTATCTGAGGAGGAGATGTTTTTGATTCACTGAGTATCCTTTGGCTTACCATTCTCACACGACTGAGCCTACCTCAGAAACAATTTTGGTGTTCCCGTCAGGAGTTTATGGGCAGCTTGGTGTACATTGGGCTTCCCTGGAGGTTGCCTCAACCTGAGCACTCTGTTTGTCTGCTTCTGGCTTTGTGGAGATAAGACTAAAGGAAATTACAAACAGAAATTGAGATTTTGGCTGGAGGAAGGAAACCTAAATTATTGGAAGCAGTAAAGTCCTGCATAACATTTGCAACAGCTAAGAATGTGACTGGGCTTAATATGCAATTGAATACACTTGTAATGGGCATTTTGTGATTGCTGATATCACAGTTGTAGATTGCCAACAGTCTTCAGAGGCTCTGTCACAGGTGTATAAATTCTTTAATCCCTTTCGTGTTACATTTCCTTTTAGGAGTACCTCAATAGCATTCTTCAGCATGCCAAGGATTTTAAAGAATACCACCGATCTGTCACAGGGAAGATTCAAAAACTTACAAAGGCTGTGGCCACTTACCATGCCAATACTGAGCGTGAGCAAAAGAAGGAGAATGAGAGAATTGAGAAGGAGAGAATGCGCAGGTTGATGGTAAGGTTTGTTTCAAGATTGGAAACTAGAAATGTTTCAGGCATAAACTTTACCCAGCTGAGCTTGCAGTAGATTGCAGTTTGGTACACTTTGTTTTAAATTACTGTTGTTCCTAATTTAAAGCATTTTTTTTTAAAAGGCTGAAGATGAAGAAGGGTACCGTAAGCTAATTGATCAAAAGAAAGATAAGCGCTTAGCCTACCTGCTTCAGCAAACAGATGAATATGTGGCCAACCTCACAGAGCTGGTGAGACAGCACAAGGCTGCCCAAGTTGCAAAGGAGAAAAAGAAGAAGAAGAAAAAGAAGGTAAGCTGGAGTTCATTAACTTGCTGTGATCAATAATGCTGATGAAATGCAAACTTCGTATAAGCATTTGGGTTGGAAGATGCTTTTCATTTCCTTTCAGGCCTTTGGTTGTGTGCTTCTGAACAGGGTCCAATTCTCTAGTTATTTTTTGGCATAAACAACATAGCATTGGTATCATAGCAGATCAGAATAGATCACACAATATCCATAAATAAAACACACACAAAGCAATTGCTGTTAAATAGATTACCATTTCAACATTTTATGTTAAAACCAGTCCCTTTTCATGAACAAATAATATGACTAAAGCATCTAACTGTTTTGTCATAACCTGTTAGATTTCTCACGTCATCTTTTGAAGCTGCCTAGAAGGTCCAGAATATGCAAAACATACCAGCTCTTCACATTTTGTTGTGGAACATGTTGCCATAGCCATTTCTGGACATCTAAGGAAATACCTTGCTCCAAATCCCTTTCCCATAGCAAGCAGCCGGTTTGTGGTCCCTTCTCAAAATCTTCCTGCTTTAAGGAACATAGATGTTTCTGTGTCTGAGTGCAATTAATTAAATCAAATTTATTTCCTTTAAAGCTTCCAGTTTTCTATATGTTGCCTTGGAACATGTTTCTGCTGTATTTGTACTAGATCTTTAAAATTTTGTAATGTGGGTCTTGGTAATGCAATAAGCAAGTTATATACCCATTCTCAATTGAGCATGGGAGGTATCCAAGTGGATTACAATCTCCCCTATTGATTGGAAGGCAAGAATCACATGAACAGCTTTTTCCTGGAGACTTCTCCTGGTCCTTCAGTTCATTTTATGCTTTTGCTTGGAACAGATCGTACTTGCTACTCCTGCGTTTTATTCCTGAGCCCCAGGCCTGTTTTTTCTCCTCCATTCTGTTAGTCTCTTGTTTGTTTTCTCCTGATTACAGTCTCTTCTTCTTCAGCATTCTTTTTTTAATTTTTTTTGTCTGAAAGCAAAGGAGGAAGAAACACTTTCTTATAATTCTACATTGGTTTGTTTCCTATATTGTTATTACCTGTTTTTTACTCCCTCTCCTCCCATACTCCTACAGGAAAAGGGATGATAGTCTCCAAAACTATGCTCAGCATTACATCATGACA
Organism: Podarcis vaucheri; assembly: GCF_965113315.1. Taxonomy (NCBI): domain Eukaryota; kingdom Metazoa; phylum Chordata; class Lepidosauria; order Squamata; family Lacertidae; genus Podarcis; species Podarcis vaucheri. Next base: position 9,263,725 of record NC_138755.1, read on the forward strand.
GCATTATGTCAGGGTGGTCAAGTATTTGTGGAGTGCCTCAATATAGGAGGCAAGTTCCATCCTCCTGTCAATGTGCATGTCCTCAGGGAGCTGGTAGTGTTCCTTGGTTGACCCCAGTTGTTGATGTTGTAGCCACAGCCAGGAATGAGATCCTCATAGTGCTGCACCTACTTTACAAAGGATCACTGTGGCTCTTTTCTTCAGTACAAAACCATCCAGGATTCTTACTGTACTCGCTGCAGACATGCTCTCCAGCCAGCACCATTATCACCCACAAATGTTAGCCCTGCAGTGTCAAATGTGGGCCTCCAGAGGGCACATGATGACTTTGATTATACCAGGCACCCCCAAACTCAGCCCTCCAGATGTTTTGGGACGACAACTCCCATTATCCCTAGATAACAGGACCAGTGGTCAGGGATGATGGGAATTGTCATCCCAAAACATCTAGAGGGCCGAATTTGGGGATGCCTGGATTATACGGAGGAGATTGATTCAGAAGGAGAAGGTATTTTAAATGCACTAGCAGTGATTGAAACTTCAGTTCTCAGAGGGGATCAAAATGAATGGTTAAGTCAATGTCTACTGTTAACTTGACGATTATTAAGCCAGTCCTCTTGTTTTCACCATGACCTAGAGATCATTTTGAACCACCTGAAGGATCATGGGTTTCTCATGAGTCAAGACAAAAGTCATTCCACTTGCAGAATTCAGCATACGTGAGCAATGATAGATACTGCACAAGGCACATCCCCACTCTTCCTACTGAGAAGTTCTGCTTCACCATGACATCTATGGCCTCTAGCAGGACAGCAGAAATAATAGTTCTTGCCCAAGTTTTGGAACACATATTGCCATGGGAAAGTTTCTATTCTAGGCCACATCAGTGGGCACTTCTTTCATATCAAGTTGCCACTGTACACGCATTGCCTCTGGAAATTTATTTTTTCCAGAGCAGTCTGTGCTGGTGGACAAGATCAAGCAACTTCTCCAGGGGAGTCCTGATCAAGGACTTACTGTACATGAATAAATGCCAGTTTCTTAGGATAGGGAACCCACTGTAGGGGCACATGGGATATATCAGAAGCATCCCACAGCTTCAGCTGAAGGACCAGCAACTTCAGTTCCTCTTCTCCTTGTAATCTTTTCATTCTATCTGGTCACTGCACTCTGTAACTAAGAGAAATGCTGCTTGAGGTTCGTTGCTGTTTTTACCTCCTCCGTCACAATCCCTTTTCTTTTCGTGTCTTGGATTGTAAGGCTGAAGGCAATAAATGTTTTATCGCTGACATCTAGGAGCCTTTTTTTTGCTGAAGAGTGGGATAAAAGTGCCTTAAGTAAATAAAGTGTTTAAAAATGCAATTTCCTATTCTGTTAACAAAGGATTCATGTTCTTCCTTTATTTCCAGAAGGCTGAAACTGCAGAAGGACAGACACCGGCAATTGGACCAGATGGTGAAGTAAGATCCAATAGCAACAATAATCATAATAATATTCTCCCTATTCATGACTTTTCTAGCCACAGTTTAGTGTGCTGATCTGTAGCCATTGGTCATAACACTCTAAAGTGCTATGGAACAGTCATCAGATACTGTTCCGTTTCATTCCTTCCCTATGTCCCAATTCCTTATAATAGCTAAATGGATATTCCATGTTCAGAAGGACACAACAGCCCAGGGACTGAGTGCTTTGGCCTTCATGCCCTGCTTAACATGCTGCAGGACTAGAAAAGACCAATGGGGTGACCTGACATAAGCAGTTCTTGTGTTCCCAGTGTGCTCTCACTACTTGTGCTAGTCTGACCATCAAGAGCAGCACTGTATTTATATCCTTGAAGGATTTCGGGGAGTTTTGTACTTTATAATCCCAAGCAAATGTTAAGGACGTTCCATTAAAAAGGCATTGTTCCCTTCCACTTAACCCAAGCCAGAGCCACCATGTTCTTAGACCTAAACAGAAGAATCGTATAGAATACTTTACCAGAGCCCTGTCCAGCCATCAAGGCATGAAAATGACAGTTTCAAAAACGGAGAGCAACTGCCTATGTTGCTTTTGTGCTGGCAATAACCTCTTCTCATCCTGTAAGTTCTGTTGCATGCCTTTTCAATGTTTGGTCCTTTCCTTACGTTCTCTTATATGTTTTGCTTCCCACTGAAAAGCTCACCTGATTTTGTGGAGCAGATTCCTTGGTGGTAGTAGCAGGTTCCACCTGAGGCTCAGGATCCGTGTCCTGAACCTTGGTCTGTTTTGGATGGTCTGGACAAAGCGGAAGGCATGGAAACCCAGCACTTGAGCCACAGGCTTAGATTAAGGTTTTTGACTATGTGGAAATGAATTTTGGAGGATAGCCAGCATCAACATTCACAGGAGAAAATTGAAAGAAATGTTAAAAACAAGTTTCTGATTGCTTCTTGAAAATCAAACCTTCCCTGGTAGGCCAGAAGCTGTACTAACTTGCCACAGTCAACCCAGCTGATGGTTCTTTACAAACTTGTCAAACTGCCCAACATTTTTGGTAGTTTTCCCTCAGACTAGCATTTATATACCATTAATACAAAGAAAAGACAGTAGTTATATCATTAGAGCATCAGGTCTCTTACGTGATCAAGGACTTTGCCTGTATAGTAAAGGAATAACCCTTCCTGTAAGATCCTAGCTAAATTAAACTGATAAGCCATTTAATTTGTATCCGTGCAAGTAGCAAAAGGCAACTAGTTCTAATTCTAAAAACAACTAAATCTAAATATATATATATAAAATATTTAGGAATAAGAAAATGAAAAACTCAAGAAAACGATGTAATAACTTCTTCCACCTCCAACAGTCAGTTAGAAATGAGTATATTCAAACAGCTGTTGTGATGACCTCATTTACCAACCAGCATTGTTGTCTAAGCATGACTTCATAGAGGAAAGAGAGAAGAATGGTGATTGGCTGACTAAATGTTCCTGCTTATAGGGGCTTTTCACAAGCTTTATATGATCATATTTCAATATCTGCTTCTTAGGAGGGTCAGCAGAATCATTAGCCTGAAGAAGTTATGGTTGCCTGCTGCCCATATTAAAAAAACCTCAACTAGCATGTTTTTGTGCTTTTCAACAAAGATTGTTCTTCAGAAATGTGCCAGTGAAGCTTAATATGAACATAGCTGTTTCACTGCGGTTAAAGGCAATTTGAGCACCAGCTCTCCGAAAGGTTCAAAGAAGAAACTACAAAACTGCTTTTGAACAATTGAGCAGAAAATAAATGAGCTGCTTAAGCAGAAAGATGAACTAATGAAAAAGCTTGAAAACTTGTTGTTGAAAATTAAACAGGAAACACACAAGTGTTGCCTCACGCAAAATGACCTCAAGAGTATTGTCAATGTGTTGAAAGTGATGGAGAAACAGATAAAAAAAGGAGACTCACCACCATGTTGAAATACAGCTAAGTTTGAAAAATGAGCTCTGCAAGGAACATGAAGGTTTTGGAAAAGATCATAATAAAAAAATTCCTTCCAGTAGCACCTTAAAGACCAACTAAGTTAGTTCTTGGTATGAGCTTTCGTGTGCATGCACACTTCTTCAGATATTTTTTATTTTGACTATGGCAGACCAACACGGCTACCTATCTGTAACTGGAAAAGATCATGAAAGGGTTGGAGATGAAAGAAATGGTACCTAGGCTTCAACGAGAAACTGTGGAAAAAGAAGAGCTGAAGAATCAAGTTAAAAGAAGCCAAAGAATAAATTGCATGTATAAACAAGTAACAATGATATAAAACTGCTTAAGGCTCAGTATGAGAAACATCCAGCTTATGAGAGGACCTTCAAAGCCCAGACTCTAAATAAGCTGGCTGTAGTCATTTCAGTCCAAGTCTCCTGGTCCTTATTTGCCAGCTGCTTCCCTATCGCAGCTTCACTGCAAACAGACCATAGATTTTCAGCCATTTAGATAGTATCATAATCATCATAATTTTATTTGTGTGCCAACGTGAGAAGATTTACATAATTACACACATGACAAAAGTAGTCATAATAAATAAAACACATTAAAACATACACAACCAAATTTATTTTAAATAAAAATTATTATAAAAACAAACATACACAACCAAATTGAACAGTTTCCATATAAATCATAATGTGATCTAAAAATAGAGATACAAAAAATTAATATCTATAACAGCAACAGCAAAACAGCCCCTAAACAGTACCCCAACCTAAGAGTTTGTTTCAGCAGCCTCAGCTTTTGTAGCTGTTCTCCCAGGCCAAGTGGGAAAAGCTAGCAGGGCATAGAGACAGCATTGCATGTACTCACTAATTTCTTCTGACCCTTTCAGTGGCGTAGCGTGGGTTGTCAGCACCCGGGGCAAGGCAAGTAATTTGCGCCCCCTAACCCCTAACCTGCCGCCGCTGCCAGCTTCTTCTTGCTGCTGCCTGGTCTGGTCTGGTGTGGTTCTCTCCCGCGCTCAGCGCTGCGCTGGGTGGCCGCTGCACTGTCCCTCCCCCAGATAGTCCCTCGCTCTCTCTCCGCACCGCACGCCTGGCACCCACCCCCTCCACAGTGGGCAGCGACCTGGCGGCTCGGATCGGATTCGCACAGCCAGCACTGCAGTGAGAGAGAGTGAGTGAGCCAGGTAGGGGCAGAGAGCTGAGAGTATGAGCGCCCCCCCCCCCAGATGTTGCGGCCGGTACGGCTGGCCCCCCCTGCACCCCCCACGCTACGCCACTGGACCCTTTGTCTATTCTAATCAAACATATGTGAAGCACTCCAAAAGCTGCAGGAATGTGCAAGTTTCCCTGTCCTTGTCCAACAAAGTGTCCACTATGTCACAAAAGCTCTCAGTAAGCCATCTTTCCCCATAGAATTATAGTGTTGGAAGGTACCTTGAGGGTCCACCCCCTCAATGCAGGAATCTCAACCAGATCCTACATGACAGGTGACTAACCAACCTTTCTTAAAAAGGATGCATAAACAGTACCATCGTTGGGGACCCTTGTTTTTTGTACTGTGGAAATATAAAACAATAAGTTTAACACACATTTGTGTTTTTTCAGCCTTTGGATGAAACCAGCCAAATGAGTGACCTCCCTGTGAAAGTGATCCATGTAGAAAGTGGGAAAATTCTTACTGGCACGGATGCACCGAAAGCAGGACAACTGGATACTTGGTTAGAAATGAATCCTGGGTAAGTTGCCAACAGATTTAATCCTTTGTATTTTGCCATGAAATTAGCACCTTGTAACTGCATCCTGTTTGTTTGTTTGTTTGTTTGTTCAAAAGTCATTTTCATGGGGTCATCCACTACTTCTGAACTCTGATTGTTAAGAAAAGCTAGTGTGTAATATGCCTCTAAGTTTTGTCTTCAAAAGGGGAGTATTGGTATGGCAACAGCTATTAGCCTCAGTTGCTTAAATCAGAGGTTTTCTACTTGTGTGCCTCAGCACCCTTGGGTGACAGCGATTGGTCAGGGATGCCGTGGGAGGGCCCTCCTTCTCCCTCCCTCCCTCTTGACATCATTCTTGCATATCTGCAATTCGATCAATCTTTGTCTCTTTCCCCATCCCAGTCCACCCTGAATCATGCTGCTCCTCCTGCTGTTCCCACTTACATGCACACCAAAAACCTCACCCGAAAAGGGTGGGGTGGGGCAGGGTGGAATGTGGGTGTTGGGTGGGGGGCGGAACAGGGAAATCCCTACATAAACACGTCCTGTAATGGAACCCCAGTGTACATGGCTACCACGGGGGAGCCGCAGATAGAATGTGGTTGGTCAAGGGCACTGTGGACTCAAAAAGGTTGAAAACCACTAGCTTAAATCAAGCTTCCCTATAAAGAGACAGTAAATCTGGCTACCAGTTTCTAGCAAGGCATCTCAGATGCCTCCAGCTGTTCACAGTTGGGTAGGGAAGGATTCTGGCCTTAGGTAGCTCCTTGATCTGATCCCATAGGGCTCTTCGTATGTATTTGGGGCTCACATTCATGAAACCTTCCTTTGGTTGGATGGCATGTGACAGATCAAGTGTTCTCTTTGTTTGATTTTCCCACTCAGCAATATTGCCCTACTTTGGAAATCCCAAGTCATAGCTTCCCTCACTGTGTGGGAAAACAGAAAATTTGATTTGTGGTGTTCTTAGATTTTGCTTGTTTATCAGAGAAACATTTTTCCCTTCCAGCCTTGGGCATATTAGGGATTACTTCTTGCTGTGTGTACAAGGGACTGGAGTGGGGATAACTTTTTAGAAATGTCTCATTTTCTCTGTTCAAGATTCCCCCACCCCTAGTGCTATTGACAGAATACAGACCCCTATTTTCTAGACTTGAGATTCTTTTTTCCTGCAAACTCCCCCAGTGACTTCAGAAAAGAGGAGCAACCCTAGTCAGATTGCTCTCCATGACTGATTAAGTAGAAAATTAAGAGTATCACATTTTCCTATCTAATTTTTTCCCCGTGTTATCCATATTAGCCATTTTAATATCTGTTTAAATAGATATGAAGTAGCACCAAGATCTGACAGTGAAGAAAGCGGATCCGAAGAGGAAGAAGAGGTATGAAGGACTGGCTCAGCTTTCACATAATTTTCTTGGTCGCGTTCTGTGCAGATGTAGCAGATAAGCCAGAAGACTGCTGTGGAGGCATGGTCAATGCCCACAAATTGTATCTACATAAATTCCATGTTAACTATTATGATATACACAGGCTGTGGTTCTTGAGATTTTGCCTGTGGTTGGTCAGTGTGTACAAGTATTTCAGCAGACTGTCCTAATTAAGATAGCATTGAAAGCGTTTTGATTTTACTTCGGTATGCATATCAAAACTGATGCAGTTTCTGTTTCTGACAGGAGGAGGAAGAGGAACAACCACAGCCTTCTCAGTCCGCTTTACCTGTGGAAGAGAAGAAGAAAATTCCAGATCCAGATAGCGATGATGTGTCTGAAGTGGATGCAAGGCACATTATTGAGTAAGGCTCACATCATCCCTCCGTGTTTATGTTACCAACTATCTTTCAGGTTTCCCTCTAAATATAAGTGAAAGTGTCAGATGAAGGTGTTGGTCTCTTCCTTCACTGGAGGTTTTTAAACAGAGGTGGGGAGGTTATCTTGTCAGGGATAATTGAGCCAAATAACTGTTGGGGTCCTTTCCAACTCTACAATTCTGTGATTCTAATGCATAAGTTCACCCCATAAGTAGAAGAGGGCAGAGTCTGTACTTGTAAGTCTACCAAAGTGTCTGAAATCAAAAATATTCAGCAATTCCTTTCCCTCTTTGATTTTATCTTAACCTTTTATCTTAATATATTATAACTTTAAATTATCACCTATTAACAATCCATTTTTACATATTCCTTTATAACATTGCTGCTAAAAACCACTTAACTTCAATCCAACATCATTCTAACATTCATTAATTTTGCAGTATTTCTGTAAATAGTTTTTAAATTTCTTCCAATCTTCTTCCACCGACTCTTCTCCCTGGTCTCGGATTCTGCCAGTCATTTCCGCCAGTTCCATATAGTCCATCACCTTCATCTGCCATTCTTCCAGAGTGGGTAAATCTTGTGTCTTCCAATATTTTGCGATAAGTATTCTTGCTGCTGTTGTGGCATACATAAAGAAAATTCTATCCTCCTTTGTTTTGTTTTTTAATAAGATATTTATTAAGATTTTCAAAATATTACAAAATAAAAATAGAAAAAAGAAAAATACAAAATAAAAATAATTAAAAACAACTCAATCTTTCCATTACTTATTTTTCATTAGCTTGTTTCCCGGACCTCCTCACGCCTCCCTTTTTTGTATTCCAATTCAGTTTGTTGGTTCAGCAAATCCTTCCCCTTTTTGTTTATCTTAATCTTTAATCTTAAAATATTGTAACATTAAATCTTTACCTATTAGTAATCCATTTTTCATATTCCCTTATAGTATTGCAGCTAAAAACCACTTAGTTTCTATCCAACATCGTTCTAACATTCATTAATTTTACAATATTTCTGTAAATAGTCTTTAAATTTCTTCCAATCTTCTTCCACCGACTCTTCTCCCTGGTCTCGGATTCTGCCAGTCATTTCCGCCAATTCCATATAGTCCATCACCTTCATCTGCCATTCTTCCAGAGTGGGTAGATCTTGTGTCTTCCAATACTTTGCAATGAGTATTCTTGCTGCTGTTGTGGCATACATAAAAAAAGTTCTGTCCTTCTTTGGCACCAATTGGCCGACTATGCCTAGGAGAAAGGCCTCTGGTTTCTTCAAGAAGGTATATTTAAATACTTTTTTCAATTCATTATAGATCATCTCCCAGAAAGCCTTAATCCTTGGGCATGTCCACCAAAGGTGGAAGAATGTACCTTCAATTTCTTTATATTTCCAACATTTGTTATCGGGCAAATGATAGATTTTTGCAAGCTTGACTGGGGTCATGTACCACCTGTATACCATTTTCATAATATTCGCTCTTAAGGCATTACATGCCGTAAACTTCATACCTGTGGTCCATAACCGTTCCCAGTCAGCCATCATTATATTATGTCCAACATCTTGTGCCCATTTAATCATAGCAGATTTCACCGTTTCATCCTGAGTATTCCATTTCAACAGCAAGTTATACATCTTTGACAAAATCTTGGTTTTAGGGTCTAACAGTTCTGTTTCCAATTTTGATTTTTCCACCTGGAAGCCAATTTTCTTATCCAAATCAGTGGAACATTGATTTTCGAATGTAATCTGTTTCGGAAATCAGACTTCCGAAACATTTGAAAACCAAGGATCAAAGGGCTGTCAGCATGTTCAATGGGGGAAATTGAGAAATGTGCCTCAGATGCCATTCGACTTCCGAGGCATGTTTGAAAATGGAAGCATTCACTTCCTGGTTTTCGGCGTTCGGCAGCTGAAATGTTCAGCAGCCGAGACATCCAAAAACCGAGGTTTGTCATGCCAGTTTCCAACCTAAAACACTTATCTCCCACATTTAGGTTGATCCTATACAAAAAAATACACAGCAAACCAACCAACCAATAACCCTGCTCAAACAAACAATTGTCTTTGTCACCCTGCACTATAAAAGGTTAAGTTTTCTTTTAAATGTTCTAAGTTAGTAAGAACAGAAAAGACCCTGATGTTGGGAAAGATGGAGGGCACAAGGAGAAGGGGACAACAGAGGGTGAGATGGTTGGACAGTGTTCTCGAAGCTACTGACATGAGTTTGACCAAACTGCAGGAGGCAGTGGAAGACAGGAATGCCTGGCGTGCTCTGGTCCATGGGGTCACAAAGAGTTGGACACAACTAAACAACAACAACAACAAGTTAGTAAGGGTTTTGCCAGTTAGGTATATGATCCAAGTTTACCCCCCCCCGCCCCTCTCATTTTTTCTCTCACTCTTAACCCATTTCCCCAACCTCTTAAATTTTTTCCCTTAGGAATGCAAAGCAAGATGTTGATGACGAGTATGGAGTGTCTCAAGCCCTGGCAAGGGGGTTACAGTCTTACTACGCTGTGGCTCATGCAGTCACTGAAAGGGTGGACAAACAGTCCACTCTCATGGTGAATGGTGTCCTCAAGCAGTATCAGGTGAGAAACTGAAAGCAAGGCCCTTTTCTTCAGAGCGGTGTTAGCTTAGGCACTTGTGCTGGGTGTAGATGTGCTTAAAATTGCAAAAGAGGAAGCAAGTATTGACAGTATTTTCTCTCCATTTGTCCAGAAACGTGTGAGCATTTCTTTTTCTTTTCCCATAGATTAAAGGTTTAGAGTGGCTAGTATCCTTGTACAATAATAATCTAAATGGAATCCTGGCAGATGAAATGGGTCTGGGTAAGACAATCCAGACCATTGCTTTAATTACATACCTCATGGAGCACAAACGTATCAATGGACCGTTCCTCATTATAGTACCTCTGTCGTAAGTATTCCTATTGGATCCATCTGCCACTTAAGGATTGTCACATTCAAACGCTTCTGTGTTTATGCAAAATATCTTATTGTAGTATATCACCATTATAGTTCTAATGCAGCCATCTGGGCTGGTCTGCTTCGTGCAGAAATATGAACAAAATATGGTCACCAAATTCAGCAAACTTGATAGAAACAGGGCGAGACTAGCAGAGTATGTGTGGCGATAGTATAAATAACTTTCAGAATTGGGAGTGTTAAAGATTAGACCTGTTAAGCATAGCAAGAAATTGCTGAGGGAGTGTGGCTGGTATAATGCTGGAAGTATGATTTAACTCAGACTTAGCAAAAAGCTGGTTTGCACTAACCACTGCATGGCCACTTTTTGAGGCAAGTTACTAGGCCAGATTAATCCCATTCAGTTCTTTGATCCCATGTAACTATATAGTTGATTGATTTGAATCAGGTGATCAGAAGTCAAAAAGTGCTATGAAATGTGTAAATACTGTATTTGAAGTGCCATTGGGAACTAGTCTGCTTTGTATTATTCCTCCAAAGCTTTTAGTGTTCTATTCTTAAGAGGAACTATGTCCATAATTCATATCGTTATTTGATGCAGTATTTGCAAGAGAGACGGCAAAAGCATTACATGAGCTTTGCTAATAAAACAAATGGCTGCTTGAAAAACAAGTTTGCATGTCAAACTCTGTTTCAGGATCGGTGAAACTGACTCTTATCTCCAGCTGACCAAATCACCCGATAAACTGGCAGTTGTGAATGCACATTTGTAATGCGCTTTTTTGATGTGCTATTTTAAAGGGGTTGTATGCAGTTCTTGTTTTTTTAAACTGCCAATCTTCGTATTATGTGTGGTTCGTGACTATATAAAATGGAATCTTTGCTGTTTTTCTGTTCTAGAACTCTCTCAAACTGGGCATATGAATTTGATAAGTGGGCTCCTTCTGTGGTTAAAGTCTCATACAAGGCAAGTATTGTGGTTCAGATTTTCATTTCAAATTTGTCAAGATGGAATGACGAGTCAGTTATGATTCCCCAGCATCCTCTGACTGAAAGCAAATTGTTGCATTTCCCTGTACATTCAGAAACAACTGTGGCATAATATTGGGGGCGGGGTCACCTTCCTGTTTCTTAAACTACTCTTGCCCATCAGTGTAACAGGACTGCTACAGAAAAGCTTCTTCTAAAGTTAAAGAGAGAAAAGGCTTATTTTTTTCTTCTTATTTTCCAACGTCCAGCATATTTGTTTGTGACCCAAAGTTGTCAGCCCTCCCCCCAAGCCTCTTGCTTTTCAACTTCTTTCCTGCAAATAACACACAGCTTCCCCCCACAATCCCTCAGACCTGTGTGTGAAAATGCAATTTCTGTTTCCTTAAGTGGTATGCATCTTCATCAGCCCTTCTCCATTAACCCTTCTTTCTCAGTCATCTCCCTGTACCTTCTGCCTTTTTCTTCAGTGCTCCTTTTTAATTTACCTTTCCTGTTCCTGCTTTCAGTTACAGATAGGTAGCCGTGTTGGTCTGCCATAGTCAAAATAAAAAAATTCCTTCCAGTAGCACCTTAAAGACCAACCATGTTAGTTCTTGGTATGAGCTTTCGTGTGCATGCACACTTCTTCAGATACCTGCTTATTTGTGCAGTGTCTGCTTTTCTTATAATTCCTTCCAGCCTATCAGCTCTACATTCCTTATATCTAAGTTTCCCTCAGTCAGCCCCACAAAGCCCCTGCCTTTTGTTTGCTTTCCTCTGCTAAAACTGGACTGCAGACAACTTTGCTAAAATGCTCATGTTCATATTAGATCATCACTCCCCAAACTTCAGAGCATGGGAAGACACCCAAAGATATATAATTTGGCATGAATATTTGGCTATTTTATTGTATTATAATTTGGAATGTTTTAATGTGGTTTTTATTGGATGGTTAAAATGGAAAACTTAATAAATATATTTTTATAAAAAAAGAAAAGAAGGAATACTCGTGTTCTAGCACAGCCAGACAGAGTCAGGGGTTTCACAGCCACAAGTGCAACACAAATGTCAATTATTTCTCCAAATTCTGTGCTTAGTTTTTCTTAATTCTTTTTTGTTAGGGCTCTCCGGCTGCAAGGCGGGCATTTGTACCTCAGCTTCGAAGTGGGAAGTTTAATGTTTTGCTCACTACGTATGAATATATCATCAAAGATAAGCACATTCTTGCAAAGGTGAGGCTTTCCTATTTGAAAGCAGGATTTGCTGGTGTGTTGATTTTCCATTAGTTCTAGAAATGAATCATTGTGGTATCCTAAAGGTATAGACAATATTAAACAGCTTTTCTTGCAAAACCAACGTTAAGTAATATACATTATTAGTATTAGAAAAACAGATAAATGAAGCATTTACAACATCCCCTCACCATGCATAACATTTTCTTGATTACTGAAAAATGGAGGACCCTTGCTTATTTTGTCCTTTTAAACCAGGGACAGGGAACCTATGGCTCTCCAGATGTTGTTTCCTTGACCACCGTCAATGTTGGCTTGGGCTCACGGGAACTGGAGTCAACATCTGGCAAGCCATAGGTTTCCCCATCCCTGAATTAAACTGTGGTGTCTCCTCTCCCAGTCACTTGATCTTCAAGATGGATCGTGTCAGTTATGCATTCTGAAGCTATTCAAAGTGGCAGGCCCCTCTCCTCTCTGATTAAGAGCAGATACCCGTCTTACCCATAATGAAAGGGAGAAAGAAAGAGTGTAGTGTACATGTGAATATGTTGGTTTTTTAAAAAGAAGAGTAATTCAGCTAATGCAAAAGGCACTTGTTGCATATGGTACTGCGGTTGAATATGATATGCAATCTCTTGCTTCTCAGTTCTCATTTGGGTGAGATACTTTTGCTGCAGTTACACCTGTACAGTATTATTTGCTCATTGGTTGCGGTTTGTCTTGGTTGCATCAATAACACTGCATGTGCTCTGTTATGTTATGCCCTTATTAATTTTTCAATAAAAAGCAATATTGAAAGAACAAAAACAAATAACAGCTTTTTCCAGCCCACATGTCAGCTGCCTTGTATGGCTCATTAACTTCAATTGCAGTCATCGAACCCTTTGCCATAAAGCAACAGCAGTGGCCTGGGAGATGTTGCCAAGATGGCGTATTAATAAGTGCCAATTCACAACTTTCTCATCATGATTACATTTGAGTAATTGCTCACAAGAGCCATAGCACTAGTACAGCCTATGTGGGATGCTTCAGAAGTCCCATTTCTCTGGAGCATTTGAGGATGGTGAGAATTTCCCCGTCTTCAATATTTCCATTATATTGATTCTACCTGTTATATTGCTTCTACAAATTAGTGGCATAGTGAATATTCCCCTGCATTTTTCTTAGGTGCAAATTAAAACTGAACTAGTTTAACAGATACCTAGCTACATCCAAACTATCACCTGGCTGTGGGGTGAGCTGTACTTTATTGGAAGCCTGATAATCATACCTGAGAAGTAAACTCTTAAGTAGATTTGGTTACTGTCCTGCATCCTCAGATTCGTTGGAAGTACATGATTGTTGACGAAGGTCACCGAATGAAGAACCACCATTGCAAGCTCACCCAAGTCCTGAATACACACTATGTAGCTCCACGTCGTCTGCTTCTCACAGGGACTCCACTACAGAATAAGCTGCCTGAACTATGGGCTCTGCTCAACTTTCTCCTTCCAACTATCTTCAAGAGCTGTAGCACATTTGAACAGTGGTTTAATGCTCCTTTTGCCATGACTGGAGAAAAGGTAAGTTCAGGAAGAAGCGTCTACCAGCGTTTTTCACCCAGGGTTTTTCACTCCAAGCTCTGGAGTCATTCCCTGTCGGTCCCATGAAATTTTGCAATCTTCCACCTTCACTTTCCCCTCCTTGCACTGTCCAGTCACCCATAAACATTACCAGTTTTTATTTAATTTTTCTTAGGGGGAGGGGGTTGGATTTCTTTAGGGTGTCACAATGTGATACAGATGTCATGCAAAAAAAAAATACTGTTTTTAACCAATTTGATTTATTAGAGTCTTGTGATTCTGTGTGACTCCAAATAGTTTTATTGCAATGATTAGGTCAGTTGGCACAACATTTCTAACATTTTGTACATTCTTTTAGTGAGCTTAAGCGTTAGGCCACATTTACTTTTAGAATTGACTTCGCTGTTGACTGTCTTAGTATACATGCATGCAGCATGCTGTTCTGATCAGATGCAATGGTGAATTTCCTTTCAAGGCCTCTCTTCCACTGTGTATTGTTCAATATAGTAAGATAGGACTGCAATTAACCCATAGCAGAAGGCACTGCTAAAGAAAAACACCTTTCTGGTGTTTGTTTTTAATATTTTGCATTTCAAACGTCAGTGCTCACTCCGAGGTAGAGTTTTAAAATACTATGCCAATTTGACACTTCAAATAGTTTGGGGCAGAAGATGAATAGGGATAGAAGATCCACATTTTCCCTGTGATTACATTTGGTTTGACTTCTGGGTGAACATTTTCCTCATTCCAAGCCCTTTAAGAGAACTGTACCATTTCTCCCTCACTCCTGCCCTCCTCCTCCTGTGGCAGCATGTATGTGAAGGCATGTGAGAGCCATGTGAGAGTTTATTTTGGGGGAAGTGGATGGGATATGTATACACACTTATAGTGCTGTTACAGTCTGTTATTTTGTTTTTCAGTCTATGCAAGATGTTTCCTCTAATTTGCCATGTTGTAATCTTGATGCTCACAGCATTTTAAGTCAGGGTTACAGATTGGTAAATTAGAGCATCCATAACCAATGGTGACTTGGGGCCAAATTAAGTAGACTTGCCTCTCGGAAGCCAGGTGGCTGTCAATCAGCAAAGGGGCTGTAGGATTTGAAACGGAGAAATGGATGGCAGGAGGAATGTACTAAAGCTTCACCCTTCCGTTCCCTGCTGCTTTTCCCTTAAGAGACAGCACTCATATCTGTTGCAGCAAAAAGGCTGTCTGGAACCCCTGCTGGGAAAGGGGGTTGTAGGGGAAGTATCAGGTGCAGGAGGGGTTAAGCACTGTGCCCTCCTTGGCCATTTTACAGCTCTTTGGTAGTCTGGATTTGCTGTCAAAGATCTTCTTCAGCCCTGCTGCATTTATCTATCTATTGATATGTGAGATTGCATAATTGCTACGGCGATTGTGATCATTTTAGGGGATTAGAGATGAATCGGTGAAATGAAATTTTTTTGGCTCATGGTTTTATTGTTTATTGTTAACATTATAGTTAAAAATGATAGTATGGGCTTTTTGTCTGAAAGTGATCATCCTTTTTTCTAGTGATGTTAGGAAAATATATTTAAATAAACACTTGTTTCCTTGAATCTGCGTGCAACTAAAAACAGGTGGATTTAAATGAAGAAGAAACTATTCTGATTATCCGTCGTTTGCACAAAGTGTTGCGTCCCTTCCTGCTAAGAAGGTTAAAGAAGGAGGTAGAAGCACAGCTGCCTGAAAAGGTAACACTTAAAAAGCAGGCAATAGTCCTGCTCTTAGTAGAATCTTTCATATCATGTTGTCCATATGCAAGTTCTTCTGCGTGGCATCATTCCTAGTTCACTTGTTTTGAAGGGGCTGTTGGAGATTCTGTTTTATCAAGGAAAGTCTGTAGAGAGGCTTGGGACATGGGAGGCGTGATGGTTCAGTTGTAGAGTGGCAGTTTAGTACCAAACGAAAATGGTTCTTTGGTAGCTGAGATGGCGAAGACCTAGAGCTGGAAACTTGGAGAGCCACCAGCAGAATGTACAGTACAAGACTAGACAAATAAATGGCTTGTCTCAGAATAAAGCTTGGTATGTATCAATGGACCATTCATGTAATTTCAAAGAAAGCTGGGGTACTGCTACTAAAGACATCTTTCATTACTTCAGGCTTAAGATGCTCTTCTGTGTGCTTTCGACTTGTTGCAGCTTTTTTGCTGACTATTGTCTAGAATTTAGGATTGTGATGCTCCATCCCCAACACAGAGCCTGGAATCGGTTGTAATATTTAACTTCGTGGGAATATTTCTGTCTTGTATTCTGTTTCTAGCTCTTGTGGTTGCAGAGAAAAATCTGAGCACTGCATAGTTTGTGGGAGGAAATGAAGCCCTCCTTTTGGTGCAGCTGTCTTCATTCTGTAGGGCTTGACACAAGATTAATTGAAAAGAAAGGTGACAAAAAATGAGTGTGGAACGAACAGTTCTGGCAGTATTTTGTCCTTCACTCTCAGTGCACACACATAGCACATCCAAAGATCACAGGGCAGTTCAAAACATAAAAATACAAAATGAAAGCAAACTGCATACTAAAACAAAACCAATAACCCCCTTCCCACAAACCCATTTTAAAAGCCATAGAATTTACTTGGTTGGCGTATTCTGTGATCTGCATCCTAGATCAGGGGTGTAGAACTCAGAGGCTGATAGAATGAGAGCTTTCTGATTCAGTTATGGTATTTGATCTCTCCCAGGGCATGGTACTCCAGGGAGCTGTACTGACTACTACCTCTTCCCTTTAAGAATGAGATCACAAACGGGGCATGTCCTGAGACTTTTTGATTCAGTCTTTCCTTATACTTTTGCTAACAGCTGCTTCCTGGGCATCTGGCCCAGGAGAGATCCCATGAGGTCCAGTTGACTATTAGATATCAGAAAGATCTGCTGTAATGAGTTTTACAAACAACAACAACAACCATCCTAAAGTTGATGACTTAAGGCAAATTTATCCATCGAGGAATCCCAAACAAATGTTTGGCAGAAGTTGACATAACTGCCTTCATCTCAGCATCACTGTAACTTACCACCATTGTCAGTGTTATCACAGATCCCTATATTGTGTGTAGGGTAGATGAGATTCTTTCATGCAGATGAGATCCTCACATCTGCATGCAATGCCAAATTTTGCCCTCCAGGAGAGCTCTCTTCTGACAGCTACATGAATATCAGCTTCCAATGCAATCGGAGGAGTCGTCATTCAGGAAGCTTGGGGCCCTTTCATAACTTCTGTAATTCTTGCTAAACAATTAAGAGAGATTTACCACCACCACAGTGTTTCCAGCTCAAAGGTTTTCATATTTCCATGTTGGTATTGTATAGGACTTGGCTCTTTCTCACCTTTCTGCAACACAAGCCTTCCTTATAAAACAGACATGGCCATGGAGAACTTACATTTTGTTTGTTTGGTCTCATAGAATCTCTGGACATACTTGGTGGGTATGACCACAGAGATTACAAAACCAACTATTCAGCCACCACAATTGCACTACCTGAAAACTGAGTCTGCAAACTCTGGTGGATACAGCTGCATGCAAACAGATGCATGCCTTAACACAACCTGTTAAGAAATTAATCTGACTATAAACACTATTCTGAAGGGGAAATGGTGGTACTCAAATCTGCCCCAGCTCTGTTTGGTTGTCTGCTATGTCCTAGGATTTGCCCAGCAGCTCTCTTACTAGCTCTTTTCTGTGAAAGGGTCTCCAGAAATACATTAATATTAATGTATTTTTAAAAATAATCTTTTTTTATATACTAGAGGTTGTACCCCTACTTACATTGCTCGCCAACTCCCTCCCTTTGCACCCAGGCAAACCCCACCCTCCCTTTATGCCTGTTCAACCTCCCTTAAATCCTTCCTTTACTCTTTAACCCCTCAAAATCCCCTCCTCCCTTTATACCCCCAAACTCTCGTGCTTCATGAAGCCCCACTTTGCTGTACAACGTGCCTCCCAAAATCCTTCCTCTTGCAGCTCATCCCAAAAAACAACTTCCCCTCACAGCTTGCCAAAACCACCACTCCCTTTACATGTCGCCAAGCCCCCATCCCTTTCGTCCCTGTCCCTCACTGCTGCTGCTGTGTGAAGCTGTGGGGGGAAGGAGGGAGAGAGAAAATGCATTTTGAAATTCAAGCTTCCTTCTCTCTTTTTACTAGCCAGGAGAGAAGAAAGCTTCTTATTTCCCTTTGTTTCCCAGTCTAATGCTGCTGACCAATTAGAGAGAAGAAAGTGCATTTTGAAATGGGGCAGGAATGAAGGGAAAAACCTTTCTCTGCTTTGTTCCCCTCCCACCCCCACCAGTAGCAATGAGGAGCTCAGGAAACAAGCTCCAAACCTTTCCACCCCACCCCCTGCCTCAAGTGTCCCCCATCCTAAATTTGTGCACCTGGTTATTCCTGTCTAAGTGCAGAACCTTTCATTTGTCCCTGTTAAAAAGCATTTTGTTGGGTTGGGCCCAGTTTTCCCATCTGTGAAGGCCATCTTGCATCCTGATTCTTTTTTCTGAAATATGAGATACCCCTCCCAGTTTGTTGTCGTCTGCAGATTTGATTAGCATCCCCTCTATTCCTCATCCAAGGACAGAACCCTGTGGCATCCCTCCTGTTACTTTTTCCAGGATGACGAGGAACCATTTGTGGGGACTCTTTGGAAAGCCTTATACCAAGTCAGAGACCATTGGTCCATCTATCTCAGTACTGTATACACTGACTAGCACAGGCTCTCCAAGGTTTCAGACAGAGCGACTTTTCCAGCCCTACCTAAAGGTACCAGGGATTGATTGAACTTAGAACCTTCTCCCCAACTGCCCCCCAAATACTGCTACTCAAAGATTTTTACAAGTCTGAAGACTGTGAAAGCAGTGAAATCTCCCAAACTTAGGAAGTGCCAGGTTATTTGAATCCATGGTTTGTGAATGCAGTTTCATGAATTAATATCTCTTCTCTCTGTTCACAACAGGTAGAATATGTGATTAAGTGTGATATGTCTGCATTACAAAGGGTACTTTATAGACACATGCAAGCCAAGGGAGTGCTGCTTACGGATGGATCAGAGAAGGACAAAAAGGTTTGGACTTTTTCTCTCTTTTCTCAACCTTTTTCTCTAATGTGCAGTAAGGACGGGCATCTTATTGCCAGGTCTAGTCAATTAGTGTTTTTATTCTTTTCATGCAAGGATTGTTGTTATGATAGACAATGTTTTTTCAGAGGGGAAAGCAACCATTTTACTAAAGAATTTGGGTTTGGGCTCTTGAGGGCCTTCACATTCATGATGAAGAAACATCAGCTCTCTTTACACAAGCCATTGAACAAACAATAATAGTATCTGACCATAACACTGTTTTGAAACGTGATTTTAAAATTTCTTACTAGTTCCAAAATTTGTAGCAATATCAAGGTGAGAAGCTTTTCTGCAGTGGTGCTCATTTTTTAAAACGTGATGCTGCAACATAGTTGCTTGAATAATTTTTGTGAAGAGGTGCACCTTCATGAAATTATGTACTTAGCTTATCTGGTTGCACTTCTCAAGCAAAAAAAGCCAAAACAAAGCACACACTTCATGAAATAAGGCAAAAGAAGGTCTCTGCCATGGTTCATGTACTGTCCAACATTTGTTCTATTGTTTAATCCCTAGATAGAAAATGATAGATTTATTAGGAATCACAGTGATGAAATATGCCATAAATAGTTTAACCCCCCCCCCAAAAAAATGGTTTTGCACACATTGGTATCAATAATTGTAGTTCACTTAGGGAGAAATGTTTGAGTAGTGCTGTCTTATTTTTCCAGGGCAAAGGTGGTACAAAAACGCTCATGAACACTATTATGCAGCTGAGGAAGATTTGCAACCATCCCTACATGTTTCAGCACATAGAGGTAAAGAAGTGGTTTTGGTATTGACATTTTCAGCCTGCTCAGTGAGGGCAACTAGCAATGAAGGGCCAAAAGTATTGCTGGAATACTTGTTCTTTAGCAGAAATAAGGAACTGCAGCCCCCCCCCATGGTGTTGAACTACAACTCCCATCAGCCCCACCCAAAATGGCCAATGGTTTGGGATGTTGGCTGTAGTCAAACATCATCTAGAAGACCACAGGTTCTCCTTCCTGTCCTACAAAGTAGTCTGGGCATGGGAAGTCTTGTAAACGTTAGATTGACCCACCATTACTATTCAGTTCTGTCCCGCTCCCCCAACTTATTCTACCTTCTGGAACCTCCTCAATGCTGGGTCTTTGCTGTGCAGCTACATGGAGAATCTGACATGCAGTTGCATGTTTCTTGCTGCTGTGACTTCCTGTGAGAATATTAAATATAGTTTCAGTAAGAATGCAGCTCCTTCTCCTTCTTCTTCACACTCATGTACCCACTACCCCGGTTTACCCCACAATTTGAAGATCCAAAAGTTAACTGTTTAGGCTCTTTTTAAGTTCTTGTTCATGGAGGGAGAGGGTTATCAAAAGTTGGCCATGGTGGCTACACTGCCTCCACAGTTGTTGGCAATAATGCTTCTGATTACCAGCTGCTGGAAACCGCAGGGGGGACAGAGTGTTTTTGTGCTTGGATCCTGCTTGCGGGTTTCCCACAGGCATCTGGTTGGCCACTGTGAGAACGGGATGCTGGAATGGATGGACCATTGGTCTGGTCCAGTAGGATCTTAATGTGGTTGTATATATGCAATACTTTGACAACATCAGCGTTTACCAACCTGGTGCCCTTCGTGTGTTTAGGACTGTTAACTCCCATTGACTGCAGTCAGCAAAGCCATCGTAGTTCTAGTTCAAAGGATATGGAGGGCACCCGATTGGCAAAGCCTGGACTTAATGTTGGAATCTATATGGAAAGCTTACAAATGTGGAATCCAGTGATGTTTGTCTCTTGTTCTTCTGTAGATATTTATGCCTCGTTGAAAAAGATTTCAAACCCAACTGAAGCATCAATTTATTTGTAGGGTGCTTAGATTTTAAAATTGTCATAATAACGATTATGATAGCTGAAAAGTTAATTATTGTTTACTGTTATCTCTTTGCACATTACTAAAGCATGTGGACCATTATCTCTTAGAGGAAACCGTCTCTGAAATATTGTTCGGCCTGTTCTGTTCATGATTAGACTGGCTTTCTTATGTTTTGTTGTAGGAATCCTTTTCTGAGCACTTGGGCTTCACTGGAGGCATTGTGCAAGGGTAAGTTGGCCACCACAAAGAATTTTAGGAAGTGCATGTTTTTCTTGGGTAATCTCTGAAACCAAATGCTAAAGAGGAGGAGATTTTTATGCCCTTCTTGTGAGCTTCCAGAGACATTTGACAGGCTGCTTCTGAGTTATTGTGGGATCACTCACTGCTTTCTCTTCAGTAAAAGGATTTTGGTTAGGCTCAAAGTGCCCTCAGAACCCCAAAACCCTCTATTGTTCATTGAGTGAGTTCTTTATTTCTCCAGGAGAAAGACCAGGCCTCTTCTCATCACTAGGCACCAACACTTTCCAAGTGTTTTGTTAGTCCGCTTACAGAAGCCCTCACAATTCTGTTCCTAGTGTTCACATTCCTCCTTTTAACCGTTAAGTAAATTTCCCACTTGTCTTGTAGTTCCATCTTCCGTGTTGGTTTGTGGTTCTGGTATGTTCCAGAATCCTTCTGTCTTTGGCTTTCAAGGTTGGTTGCTCTCAGTCACGCATCAAGCATGTATTGCCCCCCTGGCTGTACCTTGAGGTATCCTGAGAGCACCTGGGGACCCCACAGCTAGAAGACTAGTTATGATTAACATTTCCCCCTGAAAAACACTAATGCCGGCCTTTCCCTGCAACCTGAAGCTGTATAGAAGTATTAATTATGTTCTAGAGCCCTCTTAGTGAAAGGGCTGGTGCCGTGTTGTTTTTTGTTGTGATTATTGGCACGGTTTTAATAGATTTTATATTTGTACATTATTTTAATTCTATCAATGTTTATTTGTTTTTTTCATTATTGTCCCCTCCCCCTGTGTTTTTAGCAGTTCTTATTTTTATCTGTAAGCCTCCTTGAGTCCCTCAGGAGAAAAGACAGAGTGTAAATAAATAAATGATTGATTGATTGAGCCACACTGTCAGTTCACACAGTTAAAAAGGAGATCCAGTAGGGCCAGGCTTTGTGTAAAATTGCTGTGCTTCCTGAAGAATTCCCAGTATCCATTGAACATACAAGACTTCCACCGCAAACACACAAGCATTGCATGGCAGATAAATTGATGTGAAAGCAGGTCCCCAAAGGCAGAATGTTAAAAGCCGCTATACCAGAAGAAAACAGTTTCTTTGTTTCTCCTCCTCATGTTCTGAACCAGGCTTGACCTGTACCGTGCTTCAGGGAAGTTTGAGCTCCTAGATCGGATTCTTCCCAAGTTACGAGCTACCAACCACAAGGTGCTGCTTTTTTGTCAGATGACCTCCCTCATGACCATAATGGAAGATTATTTTGCTTACCGTGGCTTCAAATACCTCAGGCTAGATGGTGAGTTTTGCGTTAGGGCCTGTAATGTTGTAGGAAGACCTGGTTTTGGCACGCAATTAATTACCTTTCTTCATGTAGTCTCTGCATGTCTTTAGTCAGCCTGCGTGTGTGGAGCATTGTAAGAAAGTGAAACGCACCAACTTCAGTGTGGTCTTGTATGGCCCATGGTGTAGCATGTGGAGCCATCGCGTAGGAATTTGAGCTCTTCCCTCTCCCACCGGGCTCACTTCATGCTAAGCTTAGTGTTCTGGCTGCACCATTTCCAATTCTTCCTCTCTGCTACAAACATTCACAAGTTGATTTCTCTTTCAAATTTCAGAATAGCAACCCGACACTGTCAAGTGGGCTGATTCCTTTACTTAAGTTACAGTGACCTGCCCTGGGTCTCCCTCCTCTCCATCCTGCAAGTCGTAGTCTTTCCCAACGACGCCCCTTGCAGGTGGTTCTCTCTTGAAATGATGGGTCCTTTTTTTAATAATGATCCCAAAATACCATTCGTTTAAACATTCGGGCAGATATGTCCCTCTATCACAAGAGGATTTGAGCACATTCCCTCTGTATTTATTCCTCTTTGGTTATGCCAGTCTTTTATTATTTCAGTTTTCATGTTTCCTCTTTTTTCCCCTTCAACTGGTTCCTTAATTAGTGGCAATGACCCTGTTCACACATTTTCCCCATTTTAAGGATGGTTTGTGAGGTAAGATCAAGAGCAGGTCTTGAACTCATTCCCCCTCAACACGTAATGCTTCACTTTGCATGGGAATGAGGCGTTTATGGTGTGTTCCCAAGTGAATGCCATAAAGTTTGAAGTACAGTGGTACCTCGGGTTACAGACGCTTCAGGTTACAGACTCCGCTAACCCAGAAATAGTACCTCAGGTCAAGAACTTTGCTTCAGGATGAAAACAGAAATCGCGCAGCAGCAGCGCGGTGGCAGTAGGAGACCCCATTAGCTAAAGTGGTGCTTCAGGTTAAGAACAGTTTCAGGTTAGGAACGGACCTCCGGAACGAATTAAGTTCTTGACCCGAGGTACCACTGTATTTACATTCTGACAGGGAACTGTCCAATAGCATCATGTGCTGCACATGTGACCCCCAACACTGGTCAAAAATGGGGGTCTGCTTGTATTGTGCTAGTAACAGAGAAGGCTAAGTGTAGCCAGAGTTGATGGCCTACACTGGGCAAAACAGAAGCCTGTTTATGTCATCAGCATAGGCCCTGCATGGTTGCTACTTCAGCAACTACAGAGACCTGGCAGATCATGTCCCTTACCTCCCATGTCACCAGCAATGCTGACCTAGGAACTCGCTACATGATCCACCTGCACTGTGTGATTGTAGGTCAGTAAATATTGCTAGTTGAGTCTGGGGGTCCCAACCATGTAGAAACAGCAGCCGCAACTCTTTTATAAATTGGCCTTAATTAACATAGCCTGCCTCAATGGTTTCCTTGGTGAATGATAGTGGACAAAAGCAGAATGGTGCCTTTTTACTGCAGGTACTGGTGTGCAGCTGAGTATTCATTTCTATCTTATTCCCCTCTTATCCCCAGTTTGGAGTACAGAAGTAGGAAGAGGCAGGATTGGGAGAAAGCACCAGTACCAACTTCCCTGTCCTCTCTTTTCCCCTTCCCCCTCTCCACCCCACCCCAAGACAGTATCTGCTAATCCAAACCACCTGATTGTTCTCTGATTGTAAGTTGTCTTTCGTAATACCATTAGGAACTTAAATAGTTAAATTGATATGCAAGCTCTCCAGACATTTTGGAATGTGGGTGTATATCTCAACTTGGTTGGTTCCCAGTATAAAAAATACTTCCCCTCTGTGGACCAGTGCTATGCTTACCCAGATTTCTGGGGTTCTTAAAGATGACAGGCTTTCTACTCAAACCCAAAATTTGTAGCAGTGGGGGGGAAAACCACTCTTGTCTCTCTACTTTTAAAGGAACCACTAAAGCGGAAGACCGTGGCATGCTGCTGAAAACGTTCAATGAGCCGGGCTCTGAATATTTTATTTTTTTGCTGAGTACCCGAGCTGGAGGCCTGGGGCTAAACCTACAGTCTGCTGACACTGTGATCATTTTTGACAGTGATTGGAATCCCCACCAGGTAATAATAAAATGCATTTGTGGGCTTCAGAAATGAAGTTTTTTTGAAACTGAATACTAGTATGGGAGTGGGGCGAGGCTGGTAATGATAAATTTGTAGTATGCCTGTTTTATCTGTTGAGCTGATACAAAAGAAGCAGGGCTTTTCTGTGTCTTGCTGTACTTTGGTCAACAGTAAATGCACATCTATTTGATTACAGAAGTTCTGGATTTTCAACAGAATCTTGAATGTTAGCGCTTCTCTATAGTAAAAACTGAGGCTCCTTTGAATATGGGGGGGGGGTGCTTTGTGCCAAACATGATGGGAATCTTGGGATAGAAATCTTCCTATCACCTCCTAAAGCAATCTGGCCTACACTGAACACACTATGTCATGGATGTCTTTGGAAAGCTCCTCACATAATTGATTAACAATGTTTCTTGTATCCCATGTTTCTTCCTAAAGGAAACCCAGGGCAGCTAACTTAATGTAATACAGAAAAATACATAAAACCATTCAGTATTTAAAATATCAATTAAAATATATTTAAAATGGCATACTAATACCTTCAGCGCAGAGACCTCACAATTATGCCCCAAAGTCCTAGACAAAAGTTTTAACATTCTGCTTGAATGTAGCAAATCTAGCAGACTACCTGATTTCAGCAGAAACAGACTTCCTTACACGGGGCACTTTTGCTGAAAACACGCTGTCCTAAATCACCTTGCCACCCCTGCTGATGGGAGCACAAACATGACCTCTCCCACCGATCATTAGTTTTGGGTCAGAAGCTATGGGGAAGACAGTCCTTCAGGTACTCAGGTCCCAAGTTACGGCTTTGTAAACCAAGATTTATGTAAAAGGTTTCTATATTACCCTTTGCCAGAGTTTCCAAGACATACACACACACAAATATATAAATAAAATCAGCTATTCCGATAACCCTGGTGAATGGGCCACAGAGTAGAACACTGGTCTTCAGTGGAACGGTCAGGACACACTACTGGTTCACAGGCTGACCTAAGGTAAGTCACAGCAGCTTCACTACTACTATGCAAATGTATGGTGGTAAATTAAGAAGTGGGTTCTGAACAACACTGTTCTCACGTAGGTGCAACTTAATCCATGAAGGTGATAGCTGAATTTTAACTACTCTCTGAACAGTGAGAGCTTTCTTCTTCGCTCCCTTTCTTAGGACCTGCAGGCCCAGGACCGAGCACATCGCATCGGGCAGCAGAATGAAGTCCGTGTGCTGCGCCTTTGCACCGTGAACAGCGTGGAAGAGAAGATCCTTGCTGCAGCCAAGTACAAGCTGAATGTAGATCAAAAGGTTATCCAGGCTGGCATGTTTGACCAGAAATCTTCCAGCCATGAAAGGAGAGCTTTTCTCCAGGCTATCTTGGAGCATGAGGAGCAGGATGAGGTAAGGGAGCAGTGGGGTGGTTTTTTTGCTTTCTCCTCCTCCAGCGTATGAGTGGTGAATGCATTGCCTAGCTTTGTGCTTTGTATGACGCTGACGCAAGGGACTGTGGGCTGGAAGGAAATGGCATGAACCCTTGTCATGCTAGAAAGTGAATTTGAGTGTTAGTGAAAGGGGCTGGCTTGACAGCCCTGGAGACTGAAGTCCTCTATCTATCCACAGACCAGATACAGCACGGGCAGCGGCAGTGGCAGCGCAAGCTTTCCCCACACTGCCTCAACCCTGTGCCTCAACTCCGACTTGGAGGAACCACCTTTAAAGGTGAGAGGGGTCATTCAGTCGCCGCGCCTGTCCAGTCCTTCGCCTCACTGTGTTTTAAGACTGTCAGCAAAGTTGCCAACTCGGGTGGCAAACTTCCCTGTCCACTGAGACTACCCAGCTCGTTTTTACATGAGTAGCCAAATCAAATGTGAAATAGTAAAAACACATTCAATGTACAGTTTTGAGCAGTGAGTTGCCAGATGGTGCATCTCCATACAAGTTAAACGGGGCTCTTTTGAAATCTTTCAGGAGGAAGATGAAGTTCCTGATGATGAGACAGTTAACCAGATGATTGCCCGGCATGAGGAGGAGTTTGACCTTTTTATGGTGAGAGTGACTGCCTTGCTTCTTGCATTTCAAACAGGTCAGCCTTATCTTCCTGAATTCAGTCTAGTATTAAGGTATACTGGAGGGGTGTTAAGTAGTGTTAAGTAAAAGCATGAGTCTGGGTTTAGAAATCCTTCCAATAAAGAGTCTTTCCAATAAAGAGAAGGGGTTTTTTTTTGGGGGGGGGAGAGAAAATACAAGGTTTCTGCAAATTCTGCCCTTGCAAACCCTTTGAGTTCATTCAATTAACTGATTATACTTGCTTTAAAAAAATCCCAGTGGCAGTGAAAGCAGTACAAGCACCATGGGTTCTTTTACAAAAAAACATAAACTTGAGGAAGTACTTGTGTTCTGGTTGACTAGGGTGGCTATTAGTCTGAGTCTCACATTATGGCAGCAGTAGTGGAGAGAATGAATAGATAGCAGGGAGTGCCATCTTATTCTTTGTGAATAAGCTGTTACCCAGTTCTAAGGCTCAGGGCAGGTGACATACTGCAGCTATTGGGTTGGATCCTATGCCCTTGGGATGCTGCTGTCCTCCTGTTTCCTCCAATAATCATGAGCCCCTCACTTTAGGGCCTTGAGAACAAGGCAGAAGGGGGTGGGGAGGAGACTCCTCCTACCCTTCAGCCTGTGAACACCTATGTTTACACTAGCTACAGGTTCCTAGAGGAGGGGAGAAGGTGACAGGTGAAGTTCTGGATTTTCAACAGAAAGGAGGGAAGTGGAAGCTGAATCTGGCTTCTTTCAAAGAAAATGATTGCATTGTTTGCTTCTGCTCTGATACGGTGTCTTGGGACAAGAGTTCTAACAGGTAGAACTCGATCCATGCTTTTCCATAGAAACATACACATTTCAGGTATAAACCCCTTTTGGAGCATACTTGACATGGCTTCCTCACCTTTCAGCAGGCTATCACGCATCCATGCTGACCTCCAAAGCCTGTTAAATTGAAAATAAGCCCAATTATAAAATTAATGAGATTTATGTCAAGCATATTGCAGCCCAACCTTCATCCACTAGGCAAAGGGTGACTAACCTGTGGCGCTCCAGGTATGGTCGCACTCCAGCTCCCATCAGCCCAATAAGCTTGGGAATCCTACAACATTTGGACATTGTCTTATGGACAGGGCACTCCTGGGTTTTATTTTAATGAGAGAGGCAATATATAAATATTTTAAATAAACTAACGTTGTTAGGCTCTGTCTTCTTTT
Source organism: Podarcis vaucheri (assembly GCF_965113315.1). Classification (NCBI taxonomy): domain Eukaryota; kingdom Metazoa; phylum Chordata; class Lepidosauria; order Squamata; family Lacertidae; genus Podarcis; species Podarcis vaucheri. The sequence goes on from NC_138755.1 coordinate 9,291,224, forward strand.
GATGGCAACTCTCACCCTACTCTAGGGACATGATGCCTGATGGTTTTTCCCCACTATCTCTTAGCAGAAACAACTATGATTATGGCATGAATTAGTGTAATTTTTATCCTTTGTTTTCTGTATAACCCCTAGTCTGCCCAGTATGTTGCTAACACAGACTTAGTTTCCCGTTGATGACCTTCTTCTGCTTGATGGCTCTCTGAGAGCACCTGCCCTGGGTCCAAGTAGAATATATAACCAGTATGGCCTTAGAATATATAACTAGTACAGCCAACATACTCTTTGGAGCCTTCACCTCAGGCTATTTTCCTTACAGCGCATGGACTTGGATCGCAGGCGAGAAGAAGCCCGCAATCCAAAGAGAAAGCCACGTCTAATGGAAGAGGATGAATTGCCCTCTTGGATCATTAAAGATGATGCTGAAGTAGAGAGGCTAACCTGCGAGGAAGAGGAAGAAAAGATGTTTGGGCGAGGTTCTCGTCACCGTAAGGAGGTGGACTATAGTGACTCGCTGACTGAGAAGCAGTGGCTCAAGGTATACATGGTACAGCATCGTTCTCCAATGATTTTCTAAATTTTTATTTCTACTTGTGTCTGTGTTGTCGTGTCTGTGTGTCAGAAAGTTGAGGAAAATACCCAGTCTCAGAAGTTTTGATGGTCAGCTAAGCTTGTGCTAGCAAGCACCGAGTCTGGCAACAATACTTTTTCTACATGATTATCAGATATACTGTGATGTTGTTAAATTGATAACCTAAATGTTGGCATTTATAAAGTCTAGGAGCTTTCTTGAAATACACATCAACTTCACCATGCAAAACTTCTGTTGGGTATTAGGAACTCAGCTGTGTGGAAACCATGTTGCCAAATTTAAATTCAACTGATCTCCTTGACAGATTGCAAACATTTCAGATGCAGTAAGCCTGCTTGCTATGCAGCTGAGTGTATGCTCTTCTTGCCTGTCTGGCCCAGCAAATATTTCATCCTACTTGTTGCTAGGCAGTGATCCAGAGACCGGGGGCTCTTTGGCCTGCAAGAGGCAGACTTTGGGGCAGCACGGGGAGGGAATAGGAAGCTGGTCCTAAGCTGCAGTAGCCATCCCGAAGCACTGTTCCTCCTCCGAGCTTGTGCAAGAGAAAGAAAGTGCAGGTTTGGTTAACTTTGTTCTGCTGCCGATCAAGCTAAGCCGGTTTTTCTTTGTGGAACATCCCAGGTGCTGAGTTAGGCTCTTATGAGTTGAAGGATGCAAGCCCAAGAGTTAATCAGCAAAGGAGGAAGAGTTGTTCTGCTTTGTTCAGCCTTCCCAAAGGGTGAGAAATTCAGTGTGCAAGCCAGGAACCAGAGAATCTTGCTATGAAATTCAGTTATGAGTTCCTCCTTCCAACCTGCTCCCTTAAGGGCATGGTGGCGAAGCCAGGTTCTCCAGCTGAATAGTGAGGCCTCCTCCCCCAAGTTGTGCTGTCCTGTTTGTCCAAGGCAAACAGACATGTGACTAACACGACATGTGACTAACATGGTGAACCCCCGTTTCAAGGCATTTCTTACAGCTTCGTAGAGTGAACTAAAACAAGGTGTCTTGTGCAGACTAAACACTAGACAAAGATCTGTCTGCTGCACTCAGAGTCTTGGTTGTTCTTGTTGCTTAAAATACTTGAAACTTTGACATTTCTTACCACAGACTTCTGCTTGCTACCTGAAGGGAACACCCAGGCTATGGACCAAGTGCACAGAAAGTGAGCCTGGCCTTAAGAAGATCCATAGAGCACATGACTGAAGTCATTAAGGTGGTCTCTGCCACGACTTATCCCCTCTTAGAGGCATTCTAGCCTGCCTTAAGGCCCTGAAGGAGGAGTTGTCAGAAAAATTAAAAAGCTGCAACTTCTCTTGCAAATATTCTTGTACCTCATACATGCTATTGTTGCAAGTGCTGACTTCTTTTGAGAGAACTTATTCCTTCTTTTTCTGTTTATGGAAAAGTGCAAAGAACATCCTGGAACTGTTAAGGGGAAACGGTTTTGCTAAGGAAGGTGGCTCAAGATGCTGTCGCGTCCACTAGCTGGTCTCTGCAGACCTTGACATGTGTCTACATCTTTGTGCTGTTTCATCTATCCCTTTGGAGAGGAGCAATGCTATAAAAACCTGTACCAGTGCCTTGCCATTGGGAACTTTGGTGCTGGTCAGCAGGTGCCTTTGAGCTACATAGACCAGTGTGTGTAACAGTACTAAACAACTCCTTCTGGTAACTGCCAGTAGTGTGGAAGTGAGGCTGCCCATTATGCAAGTTAGTTGCACAGTCTCATGGGCACCTGCCTGTCTTTCCTGGAACAAATTCTTTGGGAGAGGGACTGAAATGTTGAGGTGGCATGCATGCCTTGCATGCGTCAGATTCAGTCCATTTCAAGATCACCAGTGGACCACAAGCTGAGAAAAGCATCTCCTGGAGACACTAGGGAGTAGCTGATGTTCAGCAGTGTCTCTAGATGCATCATATTAATTTCCAAGGGCAGGAGGCTGAAACTCAAATTGAGAAAATGCCATTCCAGCTCTCCAGCTTCTCTGATGGTAATGGCCATGCCATTAGAGGAGATCTGCTTAAAAGACTGTGCCTCATTGCAGGCTTTTTTCACAGACCACATCGCAGCAAACCAGATTTCGAGAAGTTTATTTTGCGGAAGAGTCACTGGCATGATGACTGTTGGTGTTCCAACAGTACCAGAGGAAAAGCAGGCATCATGCATCAGCATTCATGCAGGCAACACTTCTACTTCAACCCAGAGATTGTTCAGGCGCTTTCTAGCTTGAGACCAGCATGGGCCTTTGTCACCAAGTAGAGTATTCCTTACTGGGTTAGAAGTGCGTTTGAAACCTTGCTGAGAACATGATCAGCACCTTGATGCTTTGGATTTGGGCTTTACTTTGTTGGACTTTACTCTGTTCCGAGTCATCATATGCCTTGGTGGGTAAGCATAAGCCCACCCTCTTTCATCCCCACCCCCTTCCGGGGCTGAAAATGGCACATGTGTCATTGGTCGCGCATGCCTTGAACGCATGCAAAATGGGAGCTGCCTGTATTTCATATTGGGAGCTCCAGCATTTAAACCTTTGCAGGTGAAAAAGCTGTGCATGGCCCTTTTACAATATACACTGCATACATTGAGTTTGAAGGGCTGTGTGCTGTAAAAAATATCTGCTGTTGAAGCTAAAAGTTGAAATGCATCCTGCAGTTTTCTGTGAATCAAGTGGACATCTAATAGTCAAACTTGGGTTCTTCAGTCTGCAAAACCTTTGCTTCAGCAATTCTTACAGGGTCAAGCTGCTTTTTACAACCAAACGTGGAGCACTTTGCTGTGGATATTGCTGCTTTTAAAGAAAAAGAAATCACTTTAAACTTGTCTATATGATCAGATGGTGGGCACTGAAGCAAAACTATTGCCTGTAACTAGTTTGTGTTCTGCTTGTGCAGACCCAGAGCAACCTGGTGGAGCAAGATATTTATTTCTGAGTGCTGTACGCATTTTGATAAGATCTATCAGTGTGAAGAGAGACATTTCTAAGCCTATCTTTCTACCAAGGGGTATCCAAACCTTGTTTATAAATGTAATAATTAGAAAAACAGTGCATGAACCTCAGGGTTCTGTTGCTCTCACCTACCTCCAGTGAGCAGAACCACTGCCCAGCAACAAATAAAACAGAAAATGTTGTCTTAGCTGAAAATTTTCTGTCTGATTGTTTATTGGACAGTAATCCATAACCTGCATGTTTCAGTGGTAGTCTGTTGGTTGTATAGTGTGCTTGTTGTTTGAGTTGTGGAGTGTGAGGTCTTAGGCTAGGAGTGGGTGGTTGTACAGAGGAAGAGGTGGGTGCTCTCTAAGTCCTTCCCAGAGACTTTTTGCTTCAGCATCTGCTCCATATTGGCTGGTCAGAGAGCGTGCCCTGTCTCTGGACTGCTACCTATCAAACAAGTAGAAACAAAAAAAGGTAAGACCACTTTTTCTGTGTTACACCGTGTTTGAAGGTAGCAGGGAGGAAAATATTTTATTTTATTTTTGCTTCTGGCCTAAGTACTTCAAAAGTTAGATGCTTTATCAAAAGATAATGAAGATCATTGCCAATAAGTCAGTCACTAAATATCAGAGTGACCTGCCAAGCAAGGTTATATGTTCTTCTCCTTTATTGCATATCACCTTAGCTTTTCCCCTGACAGATTCATTGAATTCATTTTTATATTTTAAAAATTGCAGAAGCGTAGCCATATTAGTTCTAGACAGCAAACACACTACCATGTTTTGCATTATGAATGCCAGGGATACCTGAGCTTTCATCGAGTAAACCAGTTAGTCTCTAAGGGCGACATCTTTTCTAGAAGATGTCACATAGCAAGCACTGGCTGGCTAAAGCAGTGCAAACAAACTGGCAGGTAATCCTTGCCAGCTTTATTAATCCATTGTATGTGATGATGCTTCTTATGGATGGTCCACACATTTGGTTTCTGGTCCTGAGAAGAAATGTGAGGGCAAAGCCATTCACCAGATAAGTCTCTGTCAGACAGAACCATGTGGCACTTACTCAACTGCTTCTTTTTACAAAGCAGATATTATTCCTAGCTGGGCCGTCTTCGTGGGCATGCTTGTCTCTTGCTTCCTTACCCACGAGCTGGATTCTCCAGGGCAGCATCTTCCTGCCTTCTGATAGGAAAGGCAGCATGTTTGGGATCTCTCTGTAGCCCCTTTTCAAGCCTGGCTTGAGCTGTGCCCACTAGCAAGTAGCTGAGGCTTAACCACCAGGAACTACACTGGTCCTAATAGGCAGCCCAGCCTTCAGCTGTAATGCTTTCATATTGAAGTTGAAGATCACATCTTTTTACCACACAAAATGAGGGAAACAGGAGACTGATCTCATCTTGGCAGTTCCTTGGCACTTAAAGGAATTGTGGCAGTATCTGGAGACAACGAGCTTAGTTTTTTAGGTGGAGCATTTCTTGTAATCACATTTTTTGAACATCCCACCCTATCCAAAAGAGCAAGCAGAAGCAAGAATGTGGAATGAGTGTACCCCACAGCTGGACAGTGGATCATTGGCCAGAGGATCTGGAAAGGGATTAACAATGCTTTATTTCCTAGGAAAGATTTTAAAACCTGCTATAGCTTAGGGCAGTGAGTGGCAAACACATTAGCCATACCAGTGAGAGGGAAATTGCTCATACGTGCCTTCAAGTGTGAGGCAAGCTGGTTTTTTGTTTTTTATGTTTTACATGGACTCCATTTCAGTTCTGGATCAAGAAAAAGGAATGCCTTTAGCTCCCAGATACGTTTCCATTGGACTCCACGTTTAATGTTTCATACTTGTGCCATTTAAAAGTGAATTCTGCCTTCCACTAGAGCCCAGTCGGAATCTTTGCAGGAATCTAGCAAGGTCTTCAGCCCATACTATGTGTTTTGGTCTTCTCTTTTGAAGAGGCACAGCAGTGTCTCCCAGCTAATGTTCTGGACATCCCTTCCTGGTATGTCCTAATTGATCACAAAGCAGAGGCCCCAACAAAAACATAGAAACTACATGTATTCATAGTTCCTTGAGTGATTTCACCCCACCCTCCTTCCTCTGGAGGTGTCTTGCTCTGAGTGAGACAGTAAGACCTTCAGACTTTGGAAGGGGATGAATAGAAAGCAGCATTTCTGGTGCCCCTTTTGTTTTGACACCAGTTCTGAGAGAGATGTGGGCACTCTTCTCCCGTGCAAATGAGCTTTCCGTGGTGTTTCATGTGTTGGCCAGTGCTGAGGTATAGTACCTAGTGTGTGACTAAAGAAGACCATTCCAAGAAGGCGAGTAATCTCCATATTTGGGGGGAAAGTGAGGTTGAGGCGGGGAATTTGAAAATGGCAGATACAGTGGGTGGTACCCCCCCCAAAAGGCCCAGTTTCTATAGAAGAAGAGTCAGGGCAATTTCTTAGGCTCCAGTCTTTTTCTTTACAGTCATTCAAGAGCCGCCTGCCTCTATTGCACTTGTTCTCTCTCTGTTCACCAAATTGACCAGAGTCAGTATGACACATGTAGACTCCAGGTCTCAGTTCCTCAGCAGCTGACAATAGCATCTACAGCACGTATTCCACAACTTACTATTCACCATAATTGAAAAGGCAGGTATTGAGTGTGTGGAGAGGCTTGGAACCAAAATGGGTGGAAGCCAGGGTGTCAGTGCCATTTAAACAAATGGCAACTAGAACCTTGTTGGCAGGCCATTCTCCTCTTAAAAGTCCTCTACCAGTTTTCAGGTGTTCTGGATAGTGCCTGAATTGCAACCTTGAGGTTAATTTGCTTTGGATGAGAGCCTCTAGCCATGTATGACTAAAGAAAAAGGAAAGATGGGCCATTTTTACTTCTGAGTTTTCCTACTTCTGTTATACATGGCCTGCAGTTTGCTGGCCTCTATTCCTCTCCTGTGCAATCTGAAGCATTAATGTGTCTTGTTAACTGGTGGTTAGTAGCCGCGGGTCTCTTTGCAGCTTCGGAAGAATTTGCAACTGAGCTGGCAGGAAGGGGCATCCCCACACCCTCCTCTGCACTGTCACGACAGATTCCTCTGCAGAGTCCCAGCCTGCCGGCCCTGTTTAACATGAGAAGAAAAGCTCATAGGTAAGAGAACCATCTTTCCTTTCCCACCGCTACAGAGTTGCAGCCTTCCATTATCCTTTACTGGTTAACCCGGGAAATAAGTGTCTTTTGGGAAGCGGCCCATGCAGACATCCCATTCCTCACTGTGCTAGATTGCTTGGATGTTTGTGTGAATGTCTGTGTTTGATCATTTCACGGTGTGTCGTCTTCATGCTTGCTGTTCATTTTACCTGGCTGACTGAGCTGCTCCCGTCCGCAGGCCATAGAGGAGGGAACGCTGGAGGAGATAGAAGAGGAGGTGCGCCAGAAGAAATCTTCCCGCAAGCGCAAGAGGGACGTGGACGTCAGCTCATCCACGCCAACCACCAGCACTCGCAGCCGGGATAAAGACGATGACAGCAAGAAGCAGAAGAAGCGTGGGAGGCCCCCGGCCGAGAAGCTTTCGCCAAATCCACCCAACCTCACCAAGAAAATGAAGAAGATAGTTGACGCTGTGATTAAATATAAGGACAGGTAACAGAAGAGCGGGGTGTTTGTTTGTTTGTTTGTTTGTTTGTTTCTAAGAAGGCATAGGACATTCTTCAGTATTTCTGCTCTCTGGGTAAAAGTTCACTTTCCTAAATCTCTCCTGGATAGACTTCCTGCTGCTGCATTTGGCTTCAATTAAAGGAAAGATATCACAAGTTAAAAGGACACTGTGAATTAGGCACATGTCATTTACATAATTTGCATTTTATTTTCACCATCATGGAGAATCCAGACGGCAGTTGATGAATAGACATGTTGTTCTTCTGGATGATGGCAGTGGGTTGATTCAAATATTGAAAGACACGAATGTGGGTTAATTTGTAGCTGTGCATATACATCAACATTAAAATCAGGAACTAACAAATAATCTCAGTATTACCTCTTTTATCAGTTGCCATCATTTCCCTCCATTCCTGATGTTTGTGGTTGAGTGCCGTTGTTTTTGGATCCAAAATGGCACCATCCACAAACAAAAAGGGAAGATACCAGCATGCTCAGAACTGCAGAAGTACAGAGAACCTTTCAGGCGTTTAAAAAGGCCAAGCAGACAAAAAACACAAAATCCCACCAGTGATGATTGTGTGTGCTGAAGTGGACAGAGAATGCTGATTGCTTGGGGACAGGGAGTGCAATGGAGTGTCCTGGAAGAAGGCCTGGCTGATTGGCTGGAACAATGTTCATGAGCATTAGAAACTGCAACATTTTGTCATATGTTCCACTTGTCTAAATACACTTGAACTGGCTAGATCAATTACTGAGAGATTTGAAGGCTGCTGGTGATCCAGGGGGCCAGGCAATGAGCTATCCTTGCATCAGATTATTTTTGCTTAAGAGGGAAATATTAAGCCTCCAACCTTGGCTCATATTGATCATGCAACAGGATGCTCATTTCCTTCTGGTCTCTTGTGATCCATCCTGACAACTTTTATTCAGGACCTCAAGCCTGATCCACCGGCCCTGATTTTTCCGTATTTGAAAAGGCTAAACAGAGTTGGTACTTATCCAGTGATTGTTGGTGTTCACATTCCTAAGTCAACAAAGTGATTAACATGAGGATGTGACATATTGTGCAAGCCACTGATGGTTTGCTTTATACAGAACACTTCACTATTTGTAAGAAAAGTCATCTTTGTATTTTGCTGTTGGTACTTCATGGCTATTGAAGACCCGTGGAGACTGTGAGCAGGCCTATTCAGAGGGAAGCAGACCTCTTTTTAATCGTCTTCCTTTTTCTTGTCTTGTAGCAGCAGTGGACGCCAGCTTAGTGAAGTCTTCATCCAACTTCCTTCTCGCAAAGAGCTTCCAGAGTACTATGAACTGATCCGCAAACCAGTGGACTTCAAGAAAATAAAGGTAATTATTCTTGTCTCATTGTAGCAGCACAACATTCACCTTTATGTTCTCATATTTCCAAAATTCTAATACTACCAACCATGTAAAGTAGTTGAGAAATGTTCCTGCTGGCCATCCTGATTAGGGCATGGGATCCATCATTTTATTTCAGTAGTAGAATGTGTTGTTCACACAAGATGATAGTGGACTCCAGGAAAGAAGCCCACCTTGTGGAACGCCATCCCATCAGATGTCAAGGAAATAAACTCTCTGACTTGTAGAAGTCATCTGAAGACACCTGTTTAGGGAAGTTTTGAGTGTTCGATGTTTTATCGTGTTTTTAATATTCTGTTGGGAGCAGCCCAGGGTGGCTGGGGAAACCCAGCCAAATGGGTGGGGTATAAATAAATAAATGATGATGATGTTGATGGCAAACAGCACCTGATCCTATCACTGCAGGGCTATTCTAAGGATTTGTCATGGCCTGTTGAAGCTGAGTTTCCATGCTGTAGTTGCCAACTGTGGAAAAGCAATGCCATCTCTAATCGATCACAGGAATAGCTCACTTTTTCTCTCTTGGTTCTGAAAGTCCATTTTACAAAGTGTTGATGTGCTGTACTTAATGCCATTCACCACAACAAAGGCAAATGAACAGGAATTGGCCAATGCAACACAGTTGTGACAGATGTGTAGCAACATCCACAGTGGGGAGACCCAGTATTTTTCTGCATTATTTGTAGGAACACTTTTTGATAGGCTTGTAAGAACAGTGCACACAGCTCTTGCAGTTTCAGCAGCAGTGCATTGATCCAGTTTTGCTCTACATCTTGTGTTGCATCTGTTAGGTTGGATGCTGTAGACCTTATTTTAACACATTAGTTTTTCATTGCATTTTAATATCCTTGAAAGCAACCTCAATAATGTGCGGTTACCTGAAGTGTGATCCAGCTCTGCTGGCTTATTAAATTGATCTCCAAGTGGTGTTATGTGTCTGTCAAATTGGGTCAGTCTTTAATGTGTTACAAGACACTTTTGCTGCAACAAGTCCTAGGCTCTGTACAGCTGCTGTACAGTCCGTCCCACGGCTCCTAGGCACTTTAACCCACAGTGCCACCCGCGTCCCTTCTTTTAAGCTGTTATTGTGCCACAAATAACCACAAATAACCAGCATGGGAAAATATGGGTCAGCAGGCTAGTAACTTTTATAGACTTCACTGAAGGACTGCCTCTTTCTATGGTGGAATATAAAAAACGCTGTGAAAATGCTTTTTTAAAAGAACATTTTAAAAAATACATTGAATTGAGTGTCGCATTTGTATATTACACTTTACAACATATTTAAAACGTTTTACTTGCAGCTGAATCCTAGGAAGAGCAATTGAGCCCTAGCCTGGGCAAGGCTGAGTAGGATGTGTTTAGTTTCTTTCTGCTTTGCCACCCCCTTTTTATCTTAATACAACATACTAATATAGATGGTTTTACATGGTTTAATGCAGTGGGCAGTTGTTGCTTTTACTCCCATTATGTTTAAATACTGATGACTTCTGTGCAGACATGACCTGGAACCTGTCCCTTTTCTTCCCTTTCCTTTTCAGGAGCGCATCCGGAACCACAAGTACCGCAGCCTCAATGATCTAGAGAAGGATGTCATGCTCCTGTGTCAGAACGCACAGACTTTCAACCTTGAAGGTTCTCTGGTAAGGCAGTTGCCGCTGTCGTATGAATGGCATGTATGTCCCTGTCCATGCAAAGAAAGGTTCACTGCATCTCTCTCCCTCGAGTCCCTCAAAGTGCGCATTGAACTAGACCTCTTGTTCTGGAACTGGAATTGTCAAAACCCGATTGCCGGCTGCTTATCCTTAGAATAAGGAGCTGCTGTTGTGTCATCCCAGTTATCACAGGGGTTGTCATTTTTTTATGGAACCATGGTATGTTGGCTGTGTATGAAGCAAGTTCTGAGGTTGCATAGAATTGTTATTAGCTGAGTCATGAGGTTTTCTGAGACTTCAGTGGTGTGTATAATATGAAGTGCCTTGAACACACAGAAGCACTTTCAGCATGAGCCCTGAAGACTTCTCTTTGAGCAAAAGCATTGTGACAGTGCAGCATGATAGTAAACATGTGAACTAGTTTTGTGGAGCTAGGATTTTACCCTAAAATGTGATTTGCATGTTCCTTGCAGATTTATGAAGACTCGATTGTGTTGCAGTCTGTCTTCACCAGTGTGAGGCAGAAAATTGAAAAAGAGGAAGACAGTGAAGGCGAAGAGAGCGAAGAGGAGGAGGAAGGAGAAGAGGAAGGATCTGAATCTGAATGTGCGTACTTGCTTGCTTGCTAAGGTTTCTTTTGTAAAAAGTATGTGTATGCAGTTTAGTAAAAGAAAATGCCTGAAAGGAGGAACCAGAAAGTCAGCAAACTAGTACTGGATTGAGCCACGGTCTCATGTTCTATGTACACTCAGAGCATCATATAGGGGAAACCCTTGTGCTGTCACTGTTTTCTCTATACTTGGAGACTTCTTGATTTTCCTGGAGGAAAAAAAAAACCCATATGGGTTTTCAGTGTGCAGATGCAAAGCCTTACTGTCATTGCTCAGAACCAGGTGGCGGTGAAAGTATTGCTTCTTGATTAAAAAAGACAATGAAGTACAGGTGGCATAAAGGGAATTAGGCTATATAATGATGAAGCCTTGTCATGAATGGAATTGCATTTCCATTCCTGTGTTCTTTGTTCATGAAGAGATGAGAGCACACAGAGATGGGGACAGAGAGAAGAGCATGAAGGCGGATTCTATCCTGTTGTGGCCTTGCCAATCTTACCTTTTTCTCTTTCCCCTCAGCTCGTTCTGTCAAAGTGAAGATTAAACTGGGCAGGAAGGAGAAAGCACAAGACCGGATGAAAGGACGTAGACGCACCAGCCGTGGGTCACGGGCCAAACCTGTAGTTAGTGATGATGATAGCGAGGAAGAGCAAGAAGAGGTAACTGCAGGATGTCATTCCCCTCACACTGTTGCCAGTGGTTCTCAAAGGAGTCTTCAAGGATGGATTTGTGCAATTCCAGTGAAGGGAAAGGGGCAAAGAAAGGAAGACAGACAAGTCCTTTTACAGTTTAGGCAAGCACAGAAGTGGGTCCTACTGCTCATGATCCAGCCTCTTGGGTATGGAGTAGTGGACACAATGCTGAGTTAGAGCCAGGGGCCACTACTCATCCATGAAATTTCCTGGATGACTTTAGGCCAGTATATCAGTCTAATCTATCTCTGGCTGCTGTGAGGATAAAGGGGGAGGGCACCTTGCATAAAAAAATTAATTGCCTAAAAAAGAGTGACCTATATTATTTTTCTTTCTCCGTCAGGATCGCTCAGGAAGTGGCACCGAAGATGATTAAAGAGACATTCCATGGTGCAGACCTCAAAGCATCCGTCTTTCCAAAGCAGAGATGCTGTATTCCCTTAGCTGCAACGGGTAGCAAGAAACGTAGTGTCGGATGTGGGCAAACTGTATAAAACTCTTCCATATTTATACTGCAGTGAAGATGTAGGACTTGTTTGTGTCTTGCCTTGTCCTCACATCAGTAGCATTTGTAACAGCATTAACTGTTTTAAAAAAAGAATTATGAATTGGGGAACACTTGATATATATTTTTTTTCTTTTTATGGCAGTACTATTTTCAGTTGCAGTATTGAATCACTGTAGTTTTAACCTGTGGGTGCATGTGTGTAGCAGTCCACTTCCTAGTACTGTATTTTATGAAAACAGGTTGAGCAGCCAGCTGCCCACCAGGTGAGGAGAGGGTGGCAGTGGCAACTGTGTGTCACTGGATTTCAAAACAGTAATAAATTAAGCAAAAAGTACACCCCTTTGTCTGTGTGATGCTTTCATCTTGCCATGTCAGCTAAATAAATTCCTCCAACTGTTGCCTTTTTTTAAAAAAATAGCTCCTTATCTTGACGGATCTCACAGCATCAGGGGTGTCTGCTTGAGACCATTAACCAGCATTCTGTCTCACTTTACAAGCCTTTCTTAAAATCACACCCATTTCCTTGCCTCTCTTGTGATACCGGTTTTATGTCATTTTTTCCTACCCCCCAAAAATCCATATTCCTTGAACAAACACCCAGCTGTTGGAATCAAATATTTATACAAAGCACAGACATACAAAAAGTACATTGCTGCAGCAAATTAACTTCTATGGGCCAGTTATTTTCTCCATACAGCCCCAAAACTGTGGCAGGTGCTGTTATGTTGAAGACACTGAAGGAGAGGGAAGTCCCAAAGCAAAGCCTATCCTGTTCCCAAGTTTGGCAAGGGGTCATTTTCAGAAACAGGTGGAAGGCGGGAAACGGGGAGAGCCAAAAAGTGGCAGAGACCATTTCACAGGAGCAAAGATGGTTTACAGCACCAGAATATACCAGGACCCAAAACTGGGAGGAGCAAACAGGATTACGGGGACATTTGAGGTGGTGGTGCTTAGCCCTTGGGAGTCACCCATGGCACTCTTACCCAGTTTGGTGAGCCATGTTCGCCTGGTACGGCTGAGGCTTCTCATGTGATCACAGTCCGTGTAGCTGGCTGGTGCCTGGCACCATCACAATCGGTGTACTTCTGTACCAAAGAGCGGAAGGCCTTCCACACGGCTGCATCGCGACAGCAGATGGTGCCACCCCCACGGTATTCCTCTGCGCGATTGCGGTTCATGTCCCCAACACAGGCCCAGCCAGGATCACTTTCTGTGCTCACACACCACTTGGAATGGTCCACCATGGAAGCAAAGGAAATGGCTGCATGCTGGAAGGCTATTTCCTCCATATTGTAGACTCGGAAGTGCCTGGAACAATTGGAAGGCAGGATCCCTCTGGACCTGAGCCAGAACTGGACGTAGAGGTTACTGGCGAGAGCTTCGGCCAGCCAGCCTGAGTAGAGATCTGGGTAGAGGAAAAGTTCTTATGAGAAGAGCCTTGACATGACTGTGATGACACATTACCAACCCCTTCTTTTAAGCGTGTTGCTCAACATCTCCCATCACCTCCATCTCATCACTTACCATCATCAAAGGAGCGAAACTTTGCAAAGCTGATAAATTCCTTGCCCCCCACCGATCTGAGGGCCACGGTGGAGTTCCAAGGCTCCTCCTCAATGTGTTGCCCCTCTGAAGCATTCAACAAGGCAGACAGGTCCTGGGCAAAGGTTCCTTCCACGTGATGATCATAGACAAGAGGCTCAGTGTAGAGCAGCTGATTCCCTGCAGCAGAGAGACAACATCTGGCACATCAGAGCCACTGGCTTGTAAAGGAGCTGTCCCCCAGCTGACAAACACTCCTAATAGAGACACTCAAGATTTACATGGGTGGCATCAGATATGCCAGCTGCAGGCTCCGTTGACCAGCCACACTTGCATCTTGCATCTCCGTTGACCAGCCACACTTGCATCTTGCATCACAGCCTTGTCAGGGGCAGGAGAAACGCTGTCTTCTTGACCCATTTCCCTACCAATGCAGCTGGGTATCTATCCAGCAAAGTTAGCTGAGAACAGATCGCCTTCCAAGCCCAACTGTGGCAATTCTGTTCCTTGCTCTGGATCCACTAGATCATTGATGACAGAAGAGGGTCCCTGACCCCTAAGGAAGGAGTGTTTATGTGCATGTGCAGAGTAGCCAGAGCTGAACTGGATCCTTTTCTCCTAACTTTCCCTGTCCTGTGGCATATTTTTCCAAATCTGGGGATAGTCTCAAATAGTACACAGGGGCCAATTTCTGCCTTAAGCTACTCTGTAAAGTACCATGTACCCCTATGGTGCTGTATACAGGTTTGGTTCATACAAAACACATGTCAATGAATTAGAATTTGTAGGGGAATCCTACCATAGGGAAGCCCTAACACTTCCCTACCAGGAGCCTGGAAAGAATCCCAGAGTTCTGACTTGCAGTATCAATGTTCCATCTGTATCAAAATCCTACACCTACCAATCTCTTTGAATTGGCCATAGGGAAGTGTGATGCACAGGAAGGTCTGCCCATAGGATAGGCCACTGTGAGGCCAGTCATACTGCTCATCTGTACTGGGCGGGAAATGAGGAGTGCTGTGAAGCAGCCAGAATCCCTGTGTTTTGTCCAGCAGGATGACTCCTAGAGCGGGAAACAAAAACAAAAAAAAGTGGGGGTTGAAACTTAACCCAGGTGTGCGGAAGTTCCAAGAGTGTTGTGCCAGGTGCCCAGGTGGCTGGTCTGGCCAAGTCATGATCTACAGCCACCACACAAGTTGACGATAACGCAGAACCAGTAGCTGAAGTTCTCAACCTTCTTCAAACTTAAGACACATTTGCTGTGCTCCTTTGCATGCATTTGGAGAAGGGGGGGGGTCTACCTTTTGTATGGCCATTGAGGCTGGAGAAAAGCTCATCTGGAGGCTCATAATTGAGGCTGGAGACAAACTCCTTTGGAGGCTCATCGTTGTAAAGGACATAGGCTGTTTTCTCCTCCTGGGTGAGAAATGAAAGGTAGGGTGGTTAGAGAACTGGTCTATTTTCCAAGCTTTCCTCTTCACGGAGTTTACTGAATCAGCCAATACTTTAGCCCCTCCTCTGGGCCAGGCACTCAAGAGCCAACCGAACTGCACAAGGAGTCCAGGTAGTTGCACTACTGGCAAATGTAAAGGGGTGTTTAAAAGCTTTCCCAAAGCTGGAAAAGCACTAATGAGACTTTGGGAAGGAGGCGGAAGGAATATAGGATCCTGAGTTGAGCCCTCATGCCTTCTTCTCAAAGCCCAGCACCTCCATTATGTGACAGCATAAGGGGGCTTCCAAAGTTGTCAAGGGCTTCCAAAAAAAAGGCCTTGAGGGCTGCTTGTGGCCCTTGGGCCACCCTGCTGTAAAGGATCCTTGGGTGGATCTTGGAGATCATGCAGCACTTCTTGCAGGAGCAAATTAATCTCAGCTTGAGGAGGGACATCGCTCAGTAGCAGAGCATCTTGTTTTGCATGCAAAAGATTCCAGTTCCAATCTCTGGCATTCCAGGCAGTATGAGGAAAGGCTCCTGCCTGAAACTACAGAGGCCAACAGCTAGTCTTTGCAGACAGCACTGAGCTAGATGGACTAACGGCCTCACTAGGTATAAGTCGGCTTCCTTTTTAAATTAATTAAGCCATTTTGAAAGCCTGGGCTCTAATCTAGGCAACTGAGACAGTCTGCCAGTGGACAGACAGTGAACCAGTCTGCCTGGAGTGAAGGCTTTTACTCTGGACTAGAATTGAGCCTTTGCAACCAACGTCACCCTTCCTATCACTCCTACTCATTTGGGATACTGCAAAAGCAGCCTCACGCCTCCTTTTCTCATACTCACCTGTCTCCGGGATGCCTCTTTGTACAGCTGCTGTACAGTCCGTCCCACGGCTCCTTCGGTACTGTTCATCAGGCTTTTGCCTTGTACCCAGCCCTGGGTCTGGCCGTCTAGATACATGTACCGCATGCCCTCTGCTGGGGGGCTATGATGGGGTTTGGGCAGCTTGTAGGCAATAAACCTGAAACCCAAAGCCGATTAGAAATCACACACCTTGCCACACAGGGGACAGAAGTCTGTCCTTTCCACTTAGTAACCATGTTGCCCACCTGTGCCCTAACTAGACATTCCTAGTTTACAATCCCCTTTTCAAATATCCCACCCACGTTTGTTAGGAGTGTAAAATCCTTATTTATTTATTTTATTGGTTACAGCACCCTGAAAACTTTGCAGAAGCATAGTATGTAAACCTCATAAAATAAAACAAGAGTAAATAAAAGCAATTAGGTCCGATGGACACACACCAATCCACAGGCTGTCCAGAGTCGTCATAGCAGGAAATGCTCCCCGAGACGGCATTGTGGAGAACGGGCACAGACAACAGCAGCAGGATGGGCAGCATGAGGCCTTTGTCTGAAGTCCCTGCAAGGAATACAGCAACAGCAATGAGTGATGGTCAAGAAGTAGCCTTGAAAAGGATACAGTACCTTGTATCCTTGGTGATTACAGCCCCGTTTCTGAATTTTCAGCTTCCATTGCAACAAAGCATCTTCAGCGCTTTTACTGACATGAAGGCAGATTTGTTTTTATCCAATTGCTCTCCAAGGGATAGAACAAGGAAAACAGACTCCTTAGTTAGCCCCTTACTGACCAAGCTGCATAGGACCTTCTCTTGGCCCTTTTTCTTTCCTGTTTATTTCCATGAGCACTCCCTATTAACAGCAGGTAAGAATGAGCTAATGGGACACGGCTGGCGCTGTGGTCTAAGCCACTGAGCCTCTTGGGCTTGCCGATCAGAAGGTTGGTGGTTCGAATCCCCGCGACGGGCTGAGCTCCCATTGCTTGGTCCCAGCTCCTGACAACCTAGCAGTTAAAAAGCATGCCAGCACAAGGAGATAAGTAGGTACCGCTCTGGCGGGAAGGTAAATGCCGTTTCCGTGCGCTGCTCTGGTTTCGCCAGAAGTGGCTTAGTCATGCTGGCCACATGACCCAGAAAACTGTCTGCAGACAAACGCTGGCTCCCTCAGCCTGTAAAATGAGATGAGCGCCACAACCCCAGAGTTATCCGCAACTGGACTTAACTGTCAGGGGTCCTTTACCTTTACCTTTTTTAAGAATGAGCTCAAGTACCAGCTGTTGGTCAGTAGCTGCTAACAGGGGTTCCAGCATCATATTGCAAGATCCTGAAGAGTTTGCTCACGTGAGGAATGCCACCAGCTACATATGGGACTGAGAGCTACAAGAGCAACGCCCCTCTTAAGACAAGGAGCTAGAAATCGCAACAATGGATCTGAAACACATGATGAGCCTCCTGACATTTACACCCAAGAAGATTTCAGGATTCAGCATCTCCCACTATACACAAAGGCGTACTTTACTCTTTGGTGGGGGAACCAAACAAATCCTAGGTAGAGATGCTCCCTAAGAGTCAAGATAGCCTGCCAACTGACCATGACAAAAGAGCCCCTGGGCATGTGCAGAGCATCCAGCGGTTTTAAGCTCAGAGAAGGAAAGACCTGAGATTGAAAGAGCTGCTGGCGGTTGGGAGATCTATCAGATCAGGGACGGGCAACCTCTTTTATTAATATTAAATATAATTTTCTGGTTTACAATTTAGAATACAGTCATACCTTGGGTTACAGATGCTTCAGGTTGTGTGTTTTCGGGTTACAGACACGCCGAAACCCAGAAGTACCGGAATGGGTTACTTCCGGGTTTCAGCGCTCGCGCATGCGCACAAACACTAAACTGTGCTTTGGGCATGCGCAGAAGCACGAATCACAACCCGCACGTGCGCAGAAGCGACGCTGTGGGTTGCAGACACTGCGGGTTGTGAACGTGATCATGTTCGCAACTCGAGCGTCCACTGTATTTATTTAAACCACCATGAATATATCAATGACTTCCCTTCTTCTCTTTCCATGGTTCATTTTGCATAACATAAATCCCTGCTTATTTTATATAAAGTAAACCATACAGAATTCCATTATCACATCCATCAAAACTTATTTACACTGTTGAATTTATCTCAATGCTGCCGACGTTTTCAAGTGTACACAATTTCCCCCTATATATTCAATAAACATTTTCCAATCTTCTTTAAACATATGTTCTTCATGTCAAAGGGGGGATGATACAATTGGCTAAAGATTTTGGATATAATATTCAGTTAGAATCTTGGGAAAGGTTGTGGAAGGAAGGTACTGTATTAACTTTACTGCATGCAGTGCACTTAAAGAAAATGTTATGAAAATTATGTACAGATGGTATTTAACATAAATTGGCTAAAATGTACAAGACAAGAACTAATGAGTGCTAGGGAAATGTAAGGCTAGGGAAGGTATCTTCCACCACATGTGGTGGACTTATTAAAGGGGTAAAGGCTTTCTGGGAAATGGAATATAATGAGTTAAAGAAAATGTTTAAAAATACTTTTGTTAAAAAACCAGAAGCCTTTTTACTGGGTGTAGTGCACGGGTGTCACGAATCCGGCCCGCCAGACCTCGTCATGTGGCCCGTGTAGCCTTTCCAGGATCATGGGACGAAACTGGCCAGGCAGCCGCGGCCCCGCTCCCCCGGGGAACGTGCCCCATCACCCTCCGCTCCTACCTTGCTCCCTGTGACAGGAATTCCCCAAAGTGCACCAGCATCTGGCACTTGCCCAGCAGCCTCAGCACCGCCTTGCACCCGGCGCCCCCGCCATCCTTGGCGCAGGGAGCGAGGGGCGCGCGGGCAGGCGCTGCCCGGCGGAGCGACGGCTCCTTCCGAGCGGCTGGCAGCGGCTGGGCAGGACTGGCCTCCCGCCTGGTCCTGCGGCGGCTGCAGACGCGACCGAAGCAGCGCAGGGAAGGAGATGCCCGGCCGCCCAGCCCAGCCCCGCGCGCTCCCGCTCTCTCTCAGCGGCCGGGGAGCGGGGCCAAAGCGGGACCCCACCTGAGTGGCGGCTGCGCGAGCCAATAGGCGAGCTGGGGGAGAGGGGGAGGCGGGGCCCCGGGGAACAAAGGAGGGAGGGGGTGCCCGGGAGAAGGGGGCGGGGAGCTTGGCCGGACAGCCTCGCCCGGGGCGGGGCGGGAGGAGTGGGAAGCGCGGCGTGGTGCCCGGGACGCCCGAGTTCCGCTAGGTTAGAAGCCGGTGGCCTACCTCTGCTGGCCGCGGAAGGCAGCCGGGTCTGGATCGTGCCCCGAGAGTGGCGGGGTCCCGCGCGCAGCCTGCCCTTCAGGTTGGGAAGCTGCTCCTGGGGCTCCACCTGAAGCCACGCAGAGCCCTCAAGGCGCCCTCGGCGCGACTTGGCCGGGGCAAAAGGCGAAGCGGAGCCTCTGGAGGGAAAGGCGGTCGGATTCCCCTCCTTGGCGGGTCCGGTAGTCTCCTGCCTCCCCTGAGGAAGGGTCTCTTCTTCAGCTTTTCTGATCCTTCGTGGCCCTCTTGGGAGAAGCCGAAATAAATAATGCGGCCCCTGATGAATTTGAGTTTGACACCCCTGGTGTAGTGGGTGAAAAGATACCAAGGGAAGATAAAAGACTGTGGCAAGAATTCTTTTAGCCCAAAAACGGAAACAAGAAGTACTAATGAAAGAAGAGTGGCAGATGAAGATAGTGGACGTTGCAGAACTGGCAAAGGGGACAGGAAAAATCCGAAACCAGCACAATCAAGTATTCCAAAAGGATTGGAATAAATTTATATAATATTTGAGAGATTATTGTAAGCAATTAACATCACTACCAGGGTTGTCTGAAGACCTGTAATGAGAAATTTTCTATCTTTCTATATTAAATTAAATTTAGAGTCACTCTGTAATTGTAATTAGAATTTGAAAATGTATAAATTGCAATGATATAAAGGTTAATTTTGAAAGCTATGAGGTGGGAGGGAAGGAAGTCAATAGGCTCTAAGCACCAGGGCAGTATAGTGGACAATGATGATGTGAATCTATACAGTGGTACCTCAGGTTAAGTACTTAATTTGTTCCGGAGGTCCGTTCTTAACCTGAAGCACCACTTTAGCTTATTGGGCCTCCTGCTGCTGCCGCGCCCGATTTCTGTTCTTATCCTGAAGCAAAGTTCTTAACCTGAAGCACTATTTCTGGGTTAGTGGAGTCTGTAACCTGAAGCGTATGTAACCCGAGGTACCACTGTATATTAAGTGGAAAATAAATTTTGTGTGTGTGTGTTCTTCAGTAATAAGACGAAAGAGGGACAGGGTTGGACTAAATGACTCTGGGGGTCCCTCCCAACCAGTGGCGTAGCGTGGGTTGTCAGCACCTGGGGCAAGGCAAGTAATTTGCGCCCCCTAACCCGTGGATTTACGCCCCCTAACCCTAACCCCCAGGTGCTGCGGCCGCCCCCCCCCCCCGCAACGCCACTGCTCTCAACATCTTCCCTCACTGGAGGCATGCTTTCCCTGCCTGACTCCACGGCGTACTCTGCACATGCCCAGGAGCTCTCTCGGTGATTACCTGTTGCCGGTCTCGTGGGCGGCGCCAGATAGGCGGGGGGGGGAGAAAAAGGAGGGCAAGCGCCCCCCCCCCAGAAGGAGCTCTGCCCCCTCTCACTTGCCTCCCCACACACATTGCCCACCGAGAGAGACGCTGGGCCCCTTCAGTCGCTTTTCTGACAGGGAAAGAAGTCATTCCCGGCGCCGCTTCCTTCTCTCGCCGCCCCCCGCAGCGGGACCAAGAGGGGCTCGGCGGGGAAGAGGGGGGTGTGGGGGGTCCCTCAAACTGCAAACAGGGCCGCTTACCCAGCTCTCTCTCCGGAGGCGCCGCCGCCGCCCTCAGCCAAGTGCGGGAACCCAAGAGACCGACGCGCCGCTGACACACAACTCGGCAACTTTCGCTCGCTTCCCCAAAATACAGCCGGCGACCCAGGGAAGCTGGGGGTGGGGTGGGGATGGGTCACGTGCCCGCGTTTGGCCCCTCCCACCCCGCCTCCCTGGGCGCCCCCGCGACGCCTTTCTCTGGGCGGGGCGGGCGCAGGTTGGGGCGCGCCGGCTCCGCTCGCGTCTTGCGCGCAATCTGCGCTTTTGTCGGCAGCCGAGTGATTCACGGCGGAGGGAAGGCGGGCGCGCTCGCGGGCGCCCCTAGAGGAAAGGCAGGGAACCGGGGGAGCCTGGTAGGTGCGCGCAGAGGGCGGGGGTCCTCGTTTTTTTGCGCGCAAAAGTTTTATTATTATTATTATTATAAATATACTCGGAGTCCAGAGCGGATTTCATGCTCTTTATTCAGCTCATATTATTATTATTATTATTAGAAATATACTTGGAGTCGAGAGTGGATTTCATGCTCATCAGGTTGTGGATTCAATTCCACCTGGAGCTGCATTGGGTGGCTCCTGTGAACCAATCAGACTGCTGCATTCTGGATCCTGTTGTTCTAGGAACAATCAGACTGCTGCATTCGGAATCCTATTGTTCTAGGACCAATCAGACTGCTGCATTTTGGATCCTATTCAACTCAGTACATAACATTATATTTATGCTTTTCAGATTTATACATTTCACCAACTTCAAAATTGCTGTCAAATCATTAGTCATATGTGTGCATATATATATGCAATTTATGATTTTCAGGTTTATACATTCCAATAATTTTACAGTCATTTTAACATTTCAAAACTTGACTTCATTCCCCCTCTTTCTCCAGTTCCTTACGTTTATTTTCAATATCTTCTGCATATTGACTTAATTTGCTCATGTATTCATCTGCTTTAAATATATACTCTTATGAAACTGTAGGTTATTACAATAATCCTGCCAATGTTCTTATCTGTTTACAATTTATCTGCAAGTATTCAATAAACCATTTCCATTATTTTATAAAAAGTTGTCTTGATTTCTTATTCTTTATTCCATAAGTTTTCATATCCATTCTTCCTTTGCTGGGACTTCTGCTTCTTTCCATTTTGGGGCGAGTAACATTCTTGCTGCTGTAGTAGCATACATGAATAAGTTTCTATACTGTTTAGGTAGTGCTGTCCCTATAATTCCAATAATAATAATAATAATAATAACAACAACAACAACAACAACAACAACAACAACAACAACAACAACAACAACAATTTATTATTTGTACCCCGCCCATCTGGCTGGGTTTCCCCAGCCACTCTGGGCGGCTTCCACAAAGACCAAACATACACTAATATGTCATACATTAAAAACTTCCCTGAACAGGGCTGCCTTAAGATGTCTTCTGAATGTCAGGTAGTTGTTTATCGCTTTGACATCTGACGGGAGGGCGTTCCACAGGGAGGGCGCCACTACCGAGAAGGCCCTCTGCCTGGTTCCCCATAGCTTTGCTTCTCGCAGTGAGGGAACCGCCAGAAGGCCCTTGGCGCTGGACCTCAGTGTCCGGGCAGAACGATGGGGGTGGAGACGCTCCTTCAGTTATACTGGGCCAAGGCCGTTTAGGGCTTTAAAGGTCAGCACCGACACTTTGAATTGTGCTCGGAAACGTACTGGGAGCCAATGCAGGTCTTTCAAGACCGGTGTTATGTGGTCTTGGCAGCCGCCCCCAGTCACCAGTCTAGCTGCCGCATTCTGGATTAGTTGTAGTTTCCGGGTCACCTTCAAAGGTAGCCCCACATAGAGCGCATTGTGGGAGATAACTAGAGCATGCACCACTCTGGCGAGATAGTCTGCGGGCAGGTAGGGTCTTAGCCTGCATACCAGGTGGAGCTGGTAGACAGCTGCCCTGGATACAGAATTGACCTGCGCTGTGAGTCCAAAATCGACAGCTGTAAGTCCAAAATGACTCCCAGGCTGCGCACCTGGCCCTTCGGGGCACAGTTACCCCATTCAGGACCAGGGAGTCCTCCACACCAGCCCGCCCCCTGTCCCCCCAAAACAGTATAATGTTCTTTTGGGAACATTCAGGCCTTGGAGAAGCAACTTGTCGAGGAAAGAGCTCAACTGCCTGTCAAGGAAACTCATCAAATCCGACACGGCCCCCCCCCCCAAAAAAAGGCGGCCAGTCCTCCTCACTAATGATAACCAGTGTGATAAGTTGTTCCACGGTGGTGTTCTTCATCTCTTACATGCTATTATCATTATTAAAACACATTTATTCGGTCTTTCAGGACCAGTGTCATACAGTCACCAGTCTAGCTGCCACATTCTGGATTAATTTCTTTTTGTTATAAATAGCAGATGGAGGATGTTGGTGGGGATTCTGATCTGGGCTGGGGCTGGGGCTGGGGGCTGAGTCAATGCCTTCTTCTCCCCACAGCACACTCCTGATTTAGAATCATGGAATTGTAGAGCTGGGAAGGGACCTTGAGGGTCATCTAGTCCAGCCCCCTGCAACGAGTCAGAATCACCTTTATTGTAATTTTAACCCATAAATTCAATCTCCCTCCCCCCCCCCGCCTATTTGTTAAAACAAAACTCAACCACACAAAAGACAGGTGTTTGATGGTGGATTTCAGATTTCTTCTTATTAAACTTTATTAAAGGACATTCAACCACAGAAGCCTAGGTGCCTTCACGAAGTTAAAGGGGGCAGTAACCTCTTGGGCTGGATATAAAGCAAAGGAGCTGAATAGATCTGCAGGCATGGCTGGCTGGAGAACCAGCCTTGGAGGAAGTGGAAGCCCACAGCCAACAGCAAGATCAGGAGCAAGGCCTTGGCTAATGCCCACAGCAAGCCACATGCGTCCCGGAGAGTTGGACGCAGGGGACAGATGCAGGAGAATGACCTACAAGCAGAAACAAGACACCAAACGCAAAGTCAGCTGCACAAGATGGTTTGGTTCTCGGTGGTTCTGTCTTTGGGGAGTTCTTGTCTGCTAAGAAACACCTACACGCTGCATGGGATTCTGAGCAGTGTTCTAAGTAAGGCACACAAACTGTTCACAAAGCATGCTAGTCAAGTCTACCACATGAATTGAGATTATACCCTTGAGTCCACCTAACATTTGCGGGAGACAGTATTGCATGCAGTGCCAGATTTACGTATAAACTAAACAAGCTATAGCTTAGGGCCCCACTCTCTTGGGGCCCCCAAAAAAAATTAAAGGGGAAAAATCCAAAATATAAGATAAAAAACAAATAAAATAAAACCCACATACAGCAACAGTGTTTTGTGTTGGACGCAGGTGGCGCTGTGGGTTAAACCACTGAGCCTAGGACTTGCCAATCAGAAGGTCGCGGTTCGAATCCCCATGACGGGGTGAGCTCCCGTTGCTCGGTCCCTGCTCCTGCCCACCTAGAAGTTCAAAAGCACGTCAAAGTGCAAGTAGATAAATAGGTACCACTCCGGTGGGAAGGTAAATGGTGTTTCTGTGAGCTGCTCTGGTTTGCCAGAAGCAGCTTAGTCATGCTGGCCACATGACCCAGAAGCTGTACACCGGCTCCCTCGGCCAATAAAGTGAGATGAGCGCTGCAACCCCAGAGTTGGCCACGACTGAACCTAATGGTCAGGGGTCCCTTTACCTTTACCTTTTAGGCTCCTATGATGTAAATCATGGGCCCTGCCTGCTAGCTGGCTCCCTAAAATATCACTTGTTTGCTCATTTCTCTATATAGGGTGCCTACCTTCTGCACAGACTGGTTGCAGGGCAACATGTGCAAATGGCTTTAGATACCTATTAGGTTGATAAATTACCATATAGCATACATTCAACACAAAAAACAGTGACAATTTGTTGTTGACAAAGGACAGTTGATTATATAAAGCGCCCCATTACCTTCAGTAACTTAGGGCCTCATCAAACCTAAATCCTGCCCTGATTGTATGGACAAAGTGTCTTCCGGGGATCCTGCTTTTCAGTATCTTCTCTCTGAGAAACCCCTGATCTTTGCAAGAATGCTAATATTCCCTTGGACACAGCCTGAAAACCACCAACCGACCACATCAGCGCACAATGTCTGTGCCTTCTCTTCTTCTCCTCACCCTGAAATTCTCACCCCGCTGTGTCCTCCCTTGTTTGTATGATATTCTCTGGTAATCCGTTTGATCACTTACCAGGAAGGGAGCTGTTCTTTGAAACTGATTCTGTTTAGTTCCAAACATGGAAGCCTTTTCTGGGAGAACAAAAAAAGCATATGTTGAGATTCAAGTGATCGGCTGAGCATGTGTAGTGTAAAAAGCCCTATATTCTGCTGTAGACCAAGAATGCCCCCTAGAGCGTGGAATCTGGCACCCCTGCAGTGAACCACGGATGAGTTTTATTTTCAAATACATCAACATCTGGAGGACCACAGGCTTCCCACCACTGATCTATATTTTTACACCTTCCTTTTGGCAACAAGGAGCCAGATAGGAAGGAATGTGGCAAGGTTCAACACTGAAGGATTTGATTCTCTGCTACCTCAGTTGTGCTGCTTGAATTCTGAAGTTTCTGGGGTACTAAGGCAGGGTTTATATGCTATCATTTCCCCCTTACATTCTGTCTGAACCCCAGGAATGGCACTGACTTGAGCCCATAAACATTTCACATAAACCACAAACGTCACGTCCCCTGACTCACATGCCCCCTGCACTTTGCGCATATAATTTGTGCCCCTCATACCATCTGGTCACATGCTCGTTCCTCTAAAAGAAAGCCCCCATTCGAGGTCCCCACTTGTTCTGAAAGTAGCTCTTTCTGGAATCTGAAACAGAACATAGTATTACATCTCCAAAAGGAAAAGCTTGTGAAAGAAGCAAAACAGAAGGCAGGACAAGAAAGGACACCGCGGCGATGGCATAATATATTGTGGGCCCAAAACATAGTTACTTTGATTGTACTTCCTTCTTTCTCGCCTTTGATTCTGCTTGAACCCTAGGGAGAATGTTATGTTGATTTGTAGGTCCCCAATGCAGCATTTACCCAAACACACACACACACACACACACACACACACACACACACACTGTAGCAAACTTTAATACTAACCCCAAACACCTGCATTTTAAGAGAAAACACACAAGTAACCCTGAAATACACCCAGGGATGTCTGTTTTTGCTCTATAATTTCCAGACAGCTTATATTCTTAAAGTGGGAGAGAACACTTCATCACATTCAATAACCTCTGGTGCCTGCAACTGTTATTCCCGGATGGTGAGATTTGTGAGGGCCCTGTCCAAGGCCACTCAGGTGGGTTTGAACATAATCATAATCATCATTGTCATCATCATTTCATTTCATTACTGCTTTTTATTTTTAAGGGGGGGATCAAAGCTGTTTACAACCCCCATTAAACATCAAATAAAACAATCCAGAATACAAAATTACAAAAGAAAGACAGATATAAAGTATACATTCAAAGCTACATATTTAACAGGAAACTAAATTATCATCTTAAAGTTATTTCAAAATAAAACATTCCAGAGGAGGTCAACCACGGAATGCACATTTAATGTGGCAAAGTTAACAATATGTAGTGTGTGTGTGTGTGTGTGTGTGTTTGTGTGTGACAAAAGAAAACATTACTAAAGGAAATTGTTTATTTATTTATACCCTGCCCATCTGGCTGGGTTTCCCCAGCCACTCTGGGCAGCTCCCAATCAAATATTAAAAACACAATACAGCATTAAACATTAAAAACTTCCCTAAACAGGGCTGCCTTCAGATGTCTTTGGAAAGTATGATAGTTGCTTATTGCCTTGACATCTGCCGGGAGGGCATTCCACAGGGTGGGCGCCACTACCGAGAAGGCCCTAATTTAAAACAGCATAATTAGCAAGAGAATAAAATATTATCATAAGCATAGAACATGCTGGCTAAACAGTTCACTCATCTATTCAGTCTGCCTCTCCAGTTCACCATAAGCAACTATTATTACTTTAAACTTACAGTGCCATTTCCTGCTGAGCTTCCATCACACTGTCCTCCAAGAGGGTGATGTTTCTGTGCAGCTCCTTTGTTGTTGGAATTAAGAGAAAGAGAAACAAAAAAAGCAACACCTGTTTTTTAGACATTAGAAATCTCTGTTCTCTGAATCCCAGTTCAATCGGGCTGCAGGCTCAATTATCAGCCATGAACTGGAGGGGACAGGAGAATTTGAGTACTATATTATATGTTATGGATTTGGGGACGAGGATTAATGATATTTCCTAGTCCAATGATTTGGCCTGTAAAAAAAGTTCAGGATTTCCCAAGAATATGGGAACTAATTTGGAACTACTTTGAACTTGCCAGGGCATGTCCAAGCTGTATGAGGAACAGCTGAGGGAACTGGGTACATTTAGCCTGGTAGGGAGGAGACTGAGAGGAGATATGATAGCCAGTGGTGGCGCAGAGGAGATATGAGAGGAGATATGATAGCCATATGGGTGGCGCAGCCCATACGGACTGCGCATGCGCCAGACTAAACGTCGTTCCTTCTGCAGTGTTGGGTGGCAGGTTGAGAGGAGTTCCCCACCAGGACAGACTTTGCTCGTGTGATCAAGACATTGATTCCATAAAACATATTTTGCTGCACTGTGCGAAATATGAGCAAGCCAGGGCTGAACCGATATTACCCTTGCTGGTACCTTTCCCGGGAAAAATCAGAGGCTCACTATGTCAGGTTCCTATTGGAAGACTGAACAAACGCTAGAACATTAGCAGTGGCAAAGTTTTTATCGGTGGTTGCAAGAACCAATGATCCCTATCTTTTAAGTCTGAACAAAATGCTTGTTTAACCTGGAGGTAGGCTGTCTGAATTGTGCATTGCTTTGTAACACTTTGTTGGGTCTCTGGACCATAATAAAGATTGATATGGTTGGTATTTTCTCATGATCAGGAGGGTAGGACCCAAACCAAGGGATTCAAGTGAGAAGGAAGAAGATTCCAATTGAACTTCAGGAAGAACTTTCCAAGAGTAAGAGCTCCCTTGGGAGGTGGTGGACTCTCCTTCCTTGGGGGTTTTTATGCAGAGGTTGGGTGGCCATCTGTGAGGGATGCATTGCCAGGGAATGGACTAGATGAGCCTTGGGCCTCTTCCACCTCTACGATTCTATTAATCCATGATTCTATGGGATGGATGGGACATACCTGGCTCTTCAGAGACAATCCTTGAATGGTGGCGCTGAGTTTCTCAATCTGGTGCTGTCTCTGAAACACCCATAACAAAACAGAACTCTTTTGTTCAGGTTCCACCCACAACAACAAAGTTTCCTCAACCCCTAACATTCCTCCTAGCCTTAAAGACTAAACCAATCTTACTAGTGATGACATGGGGTCTGGAAAAATGTGATATTATTCATCACTGCATGTTCAAAATTACGCCCTCCCATCAGATATCAAGGAAATAAACAACTACCTGAGTTTTATAAAACATCTGAAGGCAGCCCTGTTTAGGGAAGTTTTTAATGTTTGAAGTTTTATTCTGTTTAATATTCTGTTGGAAACCCAACCAGATGGGTGGGATGATGATTATGATGATAATAATAATAATCAAAATTAGCTATGATAGGATTTGGTAAGCCCGTGCCCATGTTCAGATTTCAGAGGTGGAAAATAGATAGTCTGCTTTCACCATTAAGTGGATCAGCACATCTGTTGTGGGGGGAGGCAAAACATGTGAGCATCAAAGCACAGCACTTTTCAACAGTCTGCCTTACGAAAACTTCTGCTTATCTTGGAAATGTACACACTTGCAGAAATTTGTCTGGTTACTCCTCGATGGTGTTAGAAACCTGGAGCTGATGTGGAATAGTCAGACCAGGATATTAGAGAGGCACCCAAAGACAAAGGGGTCTGAAGTTGCCCATACAACATGTACTGTATTGTTGTGAAGTTGAAACACTGCCTGCTTTCTTACAACTGGCCAAGGACTTTTTCTTTCTTTCTTTCCTTCTTTCTTTCTTTCTTTCTTTCTTTCTTTCTTTCTCTACTAACTAACTAGCTAACTAACTTTGTTGTTGTTTAGTTGTTTAGTCGTGTCCGACTCTTTGTGACCCCATGGACCAAAGCATGCCAGGCACTAACTAACTAACTACAAAGGAGTGGCTTCAGAGCTAAGCTAGAAATCCCGGCAAATGATGATGATGATGATGATGATGATGATGATGATGGTGATAATAATAATAATAATAATAATTCATTATTTATATCCTGCCCATCTGGTTGGGTTTCCCGAGCCACTCTGGGTGGCTCCCAACAGAAAAATAAAACCACAATAAAACATCAAACATTAAAAACTTCCCTAAACAGGGCTTTATTTCCTTGACACCTGAGGGGAGGGCGTTCCACAGGGCGGGCGCCACCACCGAGAAGGCCCTCTTTCTGGTTATGTGAAAGACCTTCTCTCTTCCCACTCAAGCACCCTGTAGCCCTCTGGACTTCACACAAAATTCTGTTGGTAGTGTGTTCAGAACTAATAGCCCACACTTGCTTTCTTCATCTTGCTATTTCATTATTTGCTCAGCCTGGAGGAAAGGGGAAGCTCTTCGTCTGGAGAGAGAGAAGCCTCCCCAGTCAAAGCAGCAGCTAAACCGGAAATGAAATAACTGGATACTGTGTTCGGCCATTCTTCCAATTGCCTGCCTGTTCTGCTTCCTTCAAGCCTCTTGCCTTCGAACCAAGACTGTGGTTGGAGGAGTCTGGCTTCACAGCCTACACTAGTCAGGGAAGTGGGGCATGGAGGAAAGCCTCAAAATCAGTGCCACAACTTATCAGAAATGTTGCAGCACATATTTCTGGTGAAGTGGGCAACCACAAAAAGAAAGGAAAAGAGCATGCTCTGTATGTTCGGAGTGTTGAAACTGGTATGTTTTGGCAGTTTCCTGTGGTGAGAACACTTGTTTAATTTGTCCTCTAGTCAAATATTTTTTAAAGCACTGCAAAAGTTTGCAAAACCTTGTGAGTTAGATGAACAAGAGAGTGTGCACATGCTAGGCACCAATGCCACCTTCAGTACTATGAAAAAACAGTTTGTTTCCAGCCTTGGATGCTGCCTTCAAGTTGCGCTTCCTTTGCAACACATTCCTACAAATAAATCGTAAGAGCCGTTGTCCAAGCCATGGTAGCAGCTAGGAGATCCTGAGTTTGTGGAGTTGAGCCTTGCTTCAACATTATGTCCTTCCTTGAGCCAAAGAGACAAAGTTGCCTTAACTTACCACCGGGAACATGTGTATATCAAAAGCACAAATAAATCTGAGTTTACCTGTCTGATCCTGTCGTTCTTTGCCTGCCACTTGGCCTCCCATTCAGACAAGTGCCTCTGTGGAGTAAGGTTAAAAAAAAAGAAAGAACATTCTTGCATTAGCAACCTTGTCATTCAGATACAAATGCACTTACCATCTGAGCTGTTTTCTATTCCTTTAGATCAGAGGTAGCCAGGTGCAAAGGTCAGGAAATATGGAAGGAGTATGGTGCAATGCGTCAGTGCACCTAACTGTTAACCAGAAGACTGGTGGTTGAAGCCCAAACAGGGATGGCTGTGGGCAGGATTCCTGCACTGCAGAGGGTTGGACTAGATGACCCTTGGAATCCTTCCTAACTCTACAATTCTATTCTCTGAACATCTGGAGGGCATAGGACTGGCTACCCCTGCCTTTGGGTCCTATTTCTGTCCCAGTCAAGTTGGCATGCAACCCTGGAAACCTCCTTTCCCTCTGAGCAAGTTGGGAGCAAAGTCCTGTGCTACAAAAGCAGAAAGCACACACTCAAGCTTGTCACCAACAAAAGCAGGAATCCCTTTGTTAACTTCTAATGCCTCCATTCTCAAAACTAATATCCCAAAGTATGTTACTATCAACACATTCCAGAATGCTCCTCCTAGCTATAGCAGTTCGAAAGCACACCAGTGCAAGTAGATAAATAGGTACCACTGCAGCAGGAAGGTAAACTATCCTATCGGAATGAGTACTTCGCTTCTAGGTTCTGTTGTTGTTCCTGGGTTTGCCTTGTTTGTTTTTCTTACAGTTCAGGGTCAGGAGTGAGGAACCTGTATCTCTCCAGGTGTTACTGGACTATGCCTCCCATCATCTTAACTATTGGCCATGCTGGATGTGGCCAATGAGGGTTTGAGTCCAATAACATCTGGATGTCTGCAGGTTCCCCATCTGCCTTATGTATTGATATAGTGCCATCAGCTGGTACTTATACAAAGACATACAAAGAATGTGACCTTCACCTTCAGCTCATTGCCTTCTGCTCTCAGCTCCTTTAGGATATCCTTGTTGGACTTCTCCTCCAACTGTTGCTTGAAGACCTTTGTGTAATGATAGTCAAGTGAAAGTTGATTTCTTTACAATATGCAAGTCAATTATAGTAAGAACAAAAGATTTCATGATTGGGCACATGGAGGGAAGCAGTTCTGAGAAGTGCGCTTAAGGAACTGAAACCCAGGACAGCAATCATTTTGAGACAATTTGCGGTTAAAACTTGCACAGTGTTAAGTAGAGTTGGTCCCTTTGCCCCACCAATAAAATATTTGAGGGGGCTGAGGGCCCTCAAAGCTGATGGGCATTGCCATTCAAATGGTGTGCTTGCACTGCATCTTGTGAGCACTTTCAAATGCTGGCTTGTGAAAAAGACTGACACGCTAGTTTTCTACTTGCAATTAGTTTTTGGTTCTTTGCTGGCTAGGTCACCACTCAAACATGTGAATTCCTCACTTGCAGAGTGAAGTGGCACCATCTAGGAAAAGTTTAATGACTTGATTCTGCTGCACGGACAACCAAGGCCTTCAGGAAGACGGATGGAACCTATGCTGGTTGGTCCCAGCTAAATTTGCCGCATCAAGCAGCTCTCACCTTTTTTTCCAGTTCTTTAACAGTCTCAGCCATTCTCTGATTTTCCTTCTGCTGTAATTTAGAGAAGAGATGGAAAGGTCTAACTAAGTCTTGCTTCCCAGAGACAGATCAGACTGAGTTCTGTAGCCTGCTCTATTCAAACACACAAACCTGCACAGATTTTCCTCTTTCCCTTTCAGATTATGGGAAGGGAAGGACTCTTAATCTCAGGGTCATGGGTTCGAATCGAGACCCACTTTGGACAAAAGATTCCTGCACTGAAGGGGGTTAGACTAAATGAACTTCCAACACTACAGTTCTATAATTCTATGTCAATTCTTTTCCCCTCCTGCCACACACACACACACACACACACACACACACAACCCCCCCATACATTTTAAAGTACTATGATACTACTTTAAACAGTTGTGGCTTGCCCCAAGAATCCTGGGAACTGAGAGTTATTAGAAGATCCCCATTTCCCCTCCCAGAGTGGTTTAACAGCCTACCCCTCTTCCCAGGGAACGCTGGGAATTATAGTTTTGTGTGGGAAATAGGGGTCTTCTAACAACTCTCAGCATCCTTCACAAACTATAGTTTCCAGCATAGGCTTAGCCAAGGGGGGGCAGCTGCCCCATCAAGTAAAACAATAGAAATACTTAAATGACCAATCACATTGGTTCTGCCCCCCAAAAAAGTCCTGCCCCCCAACAAAGTCCTGCTCCCTTCACAAAAATCCTGGCTATGCCCACGGTCCCCAGAATTCTTTTTTGGGGGCGGGGCGGGGGTCATGACTGTTAAAGTGGTACTTTAAATTTATGGTACAGATGTGATATCAAAGTAAATGTGTATTATCACATGATGTTATCTATTTGAAGCTGTATGTGCCTTATTGTTTTGTTTTTGCTGTACATACCCATTAGTTGGAGCGAATGTCTTATAATTTACCCCCGAGCGTGACCAGAATTTATATAGCATTTCTGGTTCAATTACAACATTTTGTTATCCTTCAGCAATACTATAAAGTAAGTGCAGTAGAAGTATTCTGCAGATGTGGGGACCTAGGCTTGAAATGTCTTCTCTAGAGCAAAGTAGTAAGTTCAAGTAACTACTACAGTGGTACCTCGGGTTAAGAACTTAATTCATTCCAAAGGTCCATTCTTAACCTGAAACTGTTCTTAACTTGAGGTACCACTTTAGCTAATGGAGCCTCCCGCCGCCGCGCAATTTCTGTTCTCGTCCTGAGGTAAAGTTCTCAACTCGAGGTACTACTTCCAGGTTAGCGGAGTTTGTAACCTGCAGCGTCTGTAACCTGAGGTGTCTGTAACCTCAGGTACCTTATTTCCTCATTTTAGCAGAGCACTAGCTTAGCATGCAGAGTTCTAAATTTAGTCCTCCAATGTCTTCAGGCAGAGTTAGGAAAGACTTCCCCCCTCAGGCCTGAAGAGCCATTGCAGGTCAGCACCGGCAGTCCTGAGCTAGGTGGACTGGGCACAAGGCAACTTCCAGTGTCTCCATCATGTTGCACCAGCTCAGGAGAAAGAAAGCAATTTTAAAAATAAATTAGGTGCTTATTAACACTGAAATCTGTTAGCATCATCAAAGAAATCTATTGGGTGAGATTCATTTTTATAAACCCCATCAGTTCAGTGAGTCATGCCCCCTCAAAATTGGTTTAGGAGGGAGAAGGAGTTGGGGCACGACGACCGCACAACAGTACAGTATGCAGAGGGAGGGAAGGAATCCTTTAATCTTGCACAGATGGAAGGTTCCTCTTAGCCAGAGCCTGAATTCCAAATGCTAGTTTTGTTTTTTCTTAAAATGTATGTGAGAATTCAGATAAGGAGCAGGGGAAATGTGCAAAATAGAAAACAACATCTCTGGACCCAGGAAGAAGCAGAAGCTATGAGCTAAGAAGCGAAACACAGAAAACAACAGTATATCATATCTACTGCGTTAATATTTCAAAATAAAGTGCCATCATTTTAAACTAACTTAGTTGGTCTTTAAGATGCTACTGGAAGGAAAAAAAATTTTTTTTTGACTAGGGCAGACCAACACGGCTACCTATCTGTAACTGGAATCATTTTAAAGAACTGTTTAAAACGCTGGACTTCAAAACCTTTAACTGTTGATTCTAAAACACGGATTCCCCAACTGCGGTCTGCAGACCAGTTTTGTTCAGGTGGCATGCTGTAAAAATATAATTAAAATCACACAGCATCTAGCACAGTGCATTATCAGTTACAACAGGCAGAAAAATAATTTAGTGGTCTGCCAAGACCCTCAGCAATTTTCAAGTGGTCCCTGAAGGGAAAGTCTGAGATCCACCACTGGGGGCCTTTTTTTGACTGGAAGGAGGCTTTTAAAAACAAGGACACAACACAACGGAACAAGATTGTTTTATCTCTGCCGGCCCCCCTTCATCCCTCCGGCAAAAACACTGGAAAAAGGCAAGAAGCTGTCCTGATTAAATTGTGGGGGTGATTGTTAAACTCATTACAAGGAACAAAGGGCCTTTCCAGAAGGAGACGCACCATTGGAACTTGGGCTGACTTAAGCAGAATAAAATAAGAATGCCACAGACAAGGTTAAGATAATATTGTTAAGGCTTGGCTTGCTTATCTATCA
This sequence comes from Podarcis vaucheri, assembly GCF_965113315.1. Taxonomy (NCBI): domain Eukaryota; kingdom Metazoa; phylum Chordata; class Lepidosauria; order Squamata; family Lacertidae; genus Podarcis; species Podarcis vaucheri. The sequence continues at coordinate 9,325,458 of NC_138755.1, forward strand.
TGTTGATGGCCCTCCTTTGTTCATAGAAGTCAGTGCTGGCTGGCACTTTCCCACAGGCCTGCCTTCAGTTCTGTGCAATGAGAAGAGAGAGAAGCGGAGGCCTCTGAGTAGACACACCCGTGATAGCCAGGTGCTTTCGTGAGAGGTATTGAATTACACCAATCGCTCCTGAAGTAGGCATTTAGACTAAATCAGCATATGGAAATTGGTCCTTATCTTTGATAATGCATTTACTCTTTCCCCCTGATGTTCCTTGAAGTCACCCTCTTCAAAGCAGGGTGGGCGGTGCTGACTTTCCATGGCGGACACTGCTGAACAGAAGGACTGTGAATGTTTGCCTTAAGGCAGAAAATGGGATTTCTGTGCTAAAAGACTGACATTCTAAACAGCTAAGGCAGAAGTTTTCAACCTTTTTGAGTCCACGGCTCCCTTGACCAACTACATTTTTTTCTGTAGCACCCCTGTGGAGTTCAGGAGCCCAGTTATGCTACGCCATGGGTAGGCAAACTAAGGCCCAGGGGCCGGATCCAGCCCAGTCGCCTTCTAAATCCAGCCCATGGACGGTCCGGGAATCAGCATGTTTTTACATGAGTAGAATGTGTCCTTTTATTTAAAATGCATCTCTAGATTATTTGTGGGGCCTGCCTGGTGTTTTTACATGAGTAGAATGTGTGCTTTTATTTAAAACGCATCTCTGGGTTATTTGTGGGGCATAGGAATTCGTTCATTTCCCCCCCAAAATATAGTCCTGCTCCCCACAAGGGCTGAGGGACAGTAGACCGGCCCTCTGCTGAAAAAGTTTGCTGACCCCTTGCCTGCAGAGCTGGCAACCTCTCACTCTTTTTCAAACACCCTCCCTTGTGGAGTGTTGCCTCAGCTCCTCTCCTCTCCTCTCCTCCTTGGGAGACCTCTGGGCTGCTGCTGCTGCTGCTGCTGTCCCCCATCCCCACCCCAAAAAGAGGTGCCTCCTCACACTGCCCCACAGGGGCCTGGGACTTGTCTACCCATTCCCAACAGCAAGGACTGGCGGACTGGCTAGCTGGGCTCCCTTGCCCACTTGCTTGCTTACTTCGAGGCCACCTCAGCTCCTGGCAACCAGCAACCCCTGGCCAGTCCCAGAGGCACCATTCGCCTGGGAAGCTTGTAGCCAGGGCTGCTGCACCAAACAGCTGTGGAAGCCTTTGGGAGGCAGAGATGTGAGAGGGCACCATAGGGAAGGAAAGAGGGACAGAGGCCAGTGTTGCCCACGGCACCCCTGACCATCATTCAAGGCAGCCCAGGGTGCCACAGCACACTGGTTGAAAACCACTGAGCTAAAGGGATGCAACATCCGTCCAATTCATCCGTGGGACCATTCCAGTGGCACCTTCTCCCCCCAGCAAAAATTTGTAGGGAGTGCCTAGAACGTCATGCCACAAAGCCAGTCCCCACACCTCTTTCTTTTCATGAAGCAATGACTGTATGAAGGTCTACCAAAGAGTCGGGGGGGGGGAGAATAAAGGAGTCCCAAAGATTCCCTGCAAGGGTCTCACTTGCTTGTGGATGCGCAGTTGGCGTTGACGGCTTCGGTTCTGGAACTCCCTCAGGGCGTACTGGGCTTCCTCCAGCTCTTCTTGCAGCGCCCGGGTCTTCTTCTCCAGGGGTTCAAAACTGCAGAGGGGGAAAGTCAGCTGTATCCCCCAGGATCAAGTGCACCAGGACCTGGCAAGAAGTTCTTGCCTTACTCAGTAAGGCCTTGGCCTCCCTGCCAGAGACTCCTGTCTCTTTTACTTGTTGTCTGCCTAAAATATGTTCTGTTACCCCAAGCATCTACTTGACACAATCCAAGAGATATATTCCAGCATCCTTTGTAACAGTGCATCTCTTTTTCAACTCAGTGCAACAATGGGGAAATGGCTGAAAAATCTATTGACACAGGGGTGTAGTGTGCAGAGTGCCCTGGAGCCGTGGCCCCTAGTACACAATTTTTGAAGGGGTGCCAATCAGGCAACCAGCAACCAGCGCTACACCACTGTATTGATACCAGCCAAAGGAATAGTTGCTGCTGCTTCCTGCGAAGGTTGGCTAATGTTCAGGCACCAAACAGCCTAAAAAACTTAACTGGAAATAAAACACACCCTTTGTAAGCAAATCTAGAGCAGCCACAGACAGTGCTCATAAATTGCATTTATCCAGTTATTTACACCCAGGCAGCGAATGTGTTTAACCCTGCTAGTAGCCGCCTTCTGTCCCCATAATTGTACTCACCCCACTCCACCCCCAGATGAAATCTCTCATGAAAGATCTGGAGGGGCTGTTTAGAGGATCACTACAATTAGGGCCCATTAGCGTTTTCATCTCCATTTTGCAAATTGCAGATTGTACTTGATGGCCACTAGTTTAGATGGCTTTTTAAAAGGAGATTGGGCCAATTCCTGGAGGATGAGTCCATCAATGACTACAGGTCGCGATGGCTATAGGCACCTTCTTGATTCAGAGGCCGTATGCCATGGGATCCCCATTTCTGCAGCCTAACAGAAGGAGAACTTGATTGTCCTCTTGCCCTTGTGGGCTTCCCACCAGCATGTGGTTGGTCACTGTGAGAACTAGGATGCTGGACTTAATGGGCTGATCTCATTGGGGGTCTTATGTCTTTCGCATCCCTAGTTTTGGGTGCCCGCTCTGAGAGCCTCTCACCTCTTGGCCTGCAGCAAGGAGCAGAGCTGGGCCTGGTGTCCCAAGAGTGCCTCATATTGGTTCTGCCAGACTTCACCATGAGCAAGTTCTTCGTGGATCCACTCCTGCAGCCAAGCGTTCTCTTCCTCAAAGTTTCTGGGTTTAGATAGGGAGAGACTAAGTGAGGACTGAGTGGTTGGTGGAAGAACCATTGTAGAATCCCCGAAGATGGCAAAAGTGATGGCTCCTCAACTTCAACTCATGCCTAAAGACAGACAACTAATGGCTGTCCATCCATTTTTGTAAGAAGAATCTGGTGCAATTGGCCAACAGAAAATATGAAAGCAGAGTAGGGGATATTACATTATGTACCTCCATTATTCTTGTTAGTCTGTTTTATTTCATACTGTGCTGTTGCTGAGGCTACAGAAGCAAGGGAATGGCTGGCATGATGTTGTGGGGAAAGGCCAGGAATCTTATCCCTTTCCCCTCAGGCCATTTTTGTCCCCCAAACAAAAATCGCTCCCCACATCCAAAACTGCTTGCATACGAGCAGGCTGTAAATCTACCCTCTTAAAAACTGAATTTGTTGCTTCCTTTTCCTACCCTAAGATAAGGTGAAAAAAAAGTTCTTCCCCAACTCAGAAAGTCGTGGACTCTGCTTCACTGAAGGTTGTTTTGACAGAGGTTGGGTGACCTTTTGCCAGCGATTCTTTAGCTGTGATCCCTCCATTGCAGGGAGTTGGACTAGATGACCTGTGGGGTCCCTTCCAACTCTACAATTCTAGGATTCTGTGCTTCTAGCTGTCCCTTACCTGCTCTACCAAACTGAGTGTTTTATATTGTGATTTAACTCTGTTAAATGCATTCAGTCAGCCTTCCCTCCCAAACTATTGATGGAGAAGTTGACCCTTCATTAATAAGAACTCCCTCTGCACCCATTCTCTGGACAATGATTTTGAACCACTAGTCATGTACTTTCAGGATCAAAGTATAGGAGATGTTGTTCATGTCTTTATCCCTTTTGTGGTTGGGTGGTTTAAAAACAAATAAATAGCAGGGGTAAAGTTTAGACCGGGGTGGGCAAACTAAGGCCTGGGGGCTGGATCCGGCCCAATCGCCTTCTCAATCCGGCCTGTGGACGGTCCAGGAATCAGTGTGTTTTTACATGAGTAGAATGTGTGCTTTTATTTAAAATGCATCTCTGGGTTATTTGTGGGGCATAAGAACTCGTTCTTTTTTCTCTCCAAAATATAGTCTGGCCTACCACATGGTCTGAGGGACGGTGGACCCGCCCCCCACTGGAAAAGGTTGCTGACCTCTGGTTTAGACTATTTGCCCTTGTTTGAACTTATCCCCCCCCCCATGGTTGCTGTATATAATGGAAGGGAAATTACTGCAGCCTAATTCACATAGGGACGCAGGTGGCACTGTGGGTTAAACCACAGAGCCTAGGACTTGCCGATCAGAAGATCGCGGTTCGAATCCCCATGACGGGGTGAGCTCCCGTTGCTCGGTCCCTGCTCCTGCCCACCTAGCAGTTCAAAAGCACGTCAAAGTGCAAGTAGATAAATAGGTACTGCTCCGGCGGGAAGGTAAACGGCGTTTCTGTGCGCTGCTCTGGTTCGCCAGAAGCGGCTTAGTCATGCTGGCCACATGACCCGGAAGCTGTACGCTGGCTCCCTCGGCCAATAAAGTGAGATTAGCGCCGCAACCCCAGAGTCGGTCACGACTGGACCTAATGGTCAGGGGTCCCTTTACCTTTAATTCACATCAGGACGATGGTAGGCTGTGGTGGGACTAAGTGTAAAAAAGACCCTTCCGTACACTGCAGTCCCAGTCTGGTTCAGTCCGCACAAGGGCTAAAGGTGTGGATCACATCTCATTCACCCTCAATTTGCTTAGCTGAGGACAGCTGCTTTCTAGCACACACTTGCAATATTGGGCTTACTGACAGCTTCTCAAGCCACAAACTGAAAGCTATAGGAAACGCACCCTCTTTGCTTCAGTTTCTTGTCTTGACTTGGTGCCACATCCATGATGCTCAATTCCTCAGTCCGTCACTTCCTTTTCTAGAGAAAAAAATCAACACATGTTCCAGCATGGACTTTGGAGAGACCGGGGGGGGGGGGAGTTAGCTGATTGTGCTGTTTTGGATGGGGAGGGGGGAAGAAGTTGAAAAGGAAGAGGGAAAATTTCCACCACACAACCCCCAAGGATGGAAATACAAAAAACAAAAAGTGGAGGACCACAAAAATGCCATATTCATTCCTGCAAGTTAGTTATAGAAGATACAAGAAGGCACTTACTTCTGGCAAATAGGAGCCAGTCTATTGGGACATCAATTTATTACCAACATGCAGTCCAGCTGAACAGATCTTCTGAGATTCATCACGGAGCTCTGGTTACCATCACATAGCCACAGGTTGCTTAGCAACCACCTGAACTCGGACACTCTGGCCTTGAATACATCTCCTACTTGGTGCCCTACTATGATTAAGTTTAGCTAAAAGTTTCTTGGCTATCCCATCTGTGGGTCCCAAATTCCTAAGACCTGTACACAGGCATTCTTGAAAGGCATTATTGGTGGTTTACAGAGCTGTGGAATTTCTTCCTCTTTTGAGAGATTCAACCTTTTGCATCTGAGCCAGCTTTCCTATTTGATCTGCTACCATCATTTTCTTAACTGAGATCTTTAATCTTTGTGGGTTTTGTACAATTAAAGTGTGTTAAAATTACATGGAAATTATGGTTTGGGGGATTAATTATGATATAAACGGTTTGCTTTCATAAATTGTGTGAGACAATGTTTAAATTGCCAGACAACAGCTTAAACAGGAAAGATGGTTGAAGTCTGATTTTCACTCATGTGGTAAACATGAGCTCTGCCCCTTCATACTGCAAGTGTGGGTGGATCCTCCTTCTACAAATAAAATCCATATCAGGAAAGAGGGTTCTAGTCTAGCCCCCTCCCAGACATCCTACATACTGCTTTTCTAAGTGCAATCATTTATTTGTCTTATTGCTGCAATCTGAAAACAGTAATGGCCTTTGAGTAGTTTCTGTAGACAACAAACACAAAAGGAAAATTGATAGAAAGGACAATATTATAAATAAAAAGACAATAGGCAAATATAAGCAGTAAGTTTATTGGTACAAAATGGAAGAGGCGGGAAGTCATACACCAGTGTGGTGTAGTGGTTAAGAGCGGTAGTCACGTAATCTGGGAAACCGGGTTCGTGTCTCCGCTCCTCCACATGCAGCTGCTGGGTGACCTTGGGCCAGTCATACTTCTGTGAAGTCTCTCAGCCCCACTCACCTCACAGAGTGTTTGTTGTGGGGGAGGAAGGGAAAGGAGAATGTTAGCCGCTTTGAGACTCCTGAAGGGGAGTGAAAGGCGGGATATCAAATCCAAACTCTTCTTCTTATGAAGAATATTATGATTTTAAAATTACATCTTTATTCCTATTTCTTGTTCAGCACCTGCAGAGCAGGCAGAGCTGCATGATCGCATTGTGTATATGAAACAGTGGCTGTTCTCTCCTGCTTTGCGCAAATGGACAAACAAGCCAAGATGGGGACAGCTTAATGTTGCATTAAAATCTGGGCTTGTGGTTTGTTTCTTCTTAACAAGCTAGGACTGCTAGCCAGCCTTAAACCCAAATCCTGACTTGTTAGGGAGAAACAAACCTTGAACACTGTGCCATCCTTCTCCAGGCTGCTGTCCTCCTGATGTTTTGGGCTATGACTCATGAAAATTGGGACATTCTAGAGCTGGACTGTAAAGAAAGCTGATTGCCAAAGAATTGATGCTTTTGAATTATGGTGCTGTAGGAGACTCTTGAGAGTCCTACGGACTGCAAGAAAATCAAACCTATCCATTCTTAAGGAAATCAGCCCTGAGTGCTCCCTGGAAGGACAGATCCTGAAGCTGAGGCTCCAGTACTTTGGCCACCTCATGAGAAGAGAAGACTCCCTGGAAAAGACCCTGATGTTGGGAAAGATGGAGGGCACAAGGAGAAGGGGACAACAGAGGACGAGATGGTTGGATAGTGTTCTCGAAGCTACCAACATGGGTCTGACCAAACTGAGGGAGGCAGTGGAAGACAGGAGTGCCTGGCGTGCTCTGGTCCATGGAGTCATGAAGAGCTGGATGTGACTAAATGACTAAACAACAACAATTCTAAAGCATAGAATGTCCCTATTTTCATGCAGAATGTTGGAGGGTATGCCTCCAGCCCCAAGGAGCATGGCCAATGGTCAGGGATTTATAGTCCAAAACATCTACTTCCTACTTTGCCCTTACACAAAGCAGAGAATAATTGGGCTGTGTGAACAAGGCAGGCCACAGCTCATTGTCAAATGTGAACACAGCCAATGATGGAATGAAGAGGGGTTTAGATTTGATGGCAATGCTAAGGAAACCCCACCTTAATGATAATGAGGCAATTAAGCCTAAACCTGAGAAGGGAGGAGAACTGTTTCTAAACTTATCTAATGCTGGAATGTTTTGCAGGGGGCATTATTAGGCAAACAATCTGTAACCCTGGCAACCAGGTGGCTTTGATCAGCCCCAGAAAGGATACTGTTATCTGAGGAAGAATTTATAGCACTGGCGATTTGAATTATGCAAGGTTTGCAGCGTTGCTTCAGAGATAATGAGACACACCTGTAGATGTGACCACTTAGGGCTAATCACGGGTTACATTAGCCACATGATTTTTAAAGCATGCTTAACGCTGGTACTTTTCTTTTGAAGAAAAATCTGCTAGAGTGCCCCAACTCAACGTCACACTCCCCTTCTGGACTGGTGCTCCATTGCTCCCCACCAGGGGAGGTCTACACACATGGTTTTTAGCATTTATCTATCAGATTTTCAAAACAAAAAACCAGTAAAACTGAACCAAATAGGGTGGCATTTTGGTTGTAATGTGGGCGCAGTGCAAAACTTGTATGCATAAGGAACAGAGGCCATGATAAATTTCCATGTAGAAGCATCCACTATTGTGGCATTTTCAGGAACATGGATTTAGTTTGAAAGCACACAATCACCAATTGAAAACACCAATGCCGCAAGTGGGTACTCAACCCATATCTAACCATTCTTAAAACATTACAGCTGTCTATTCACTGAGGAAGATATACCAAGAACTCTGGCCGCAACTTTCAATTTGAGGAATAATTCCTACTCAAGAGTTGAAATGAAAAACGTGTATATTCTGCTAAGACTTGTATAAAACAATTGTTGTGCACTGGTATTTCATGTACCTTTGTACCATATCACTGTATATTTGAAACTACATTATTTCTGTACTTAAACGTTGTAGCCGAACTTACTATTACTTTAAAACCATCGTACTTACATGTTATATTTAAATTTACTACTAGCTTCAAACTGTTATTCTTAGCAGAATATACACGTTTTTCATTTCAACTCTTGAGTAGGAATTATTCCTCAAATTGAAAGTTGTGGCCAGAGTTCTTGGTATATCTTTTTCAGTGCATTTCTAACAAGAACTCCAATTTCTTTAACAATATTCACTGAGGAAGACAGCAGGAGTCTGCTGACTGCAAGGAACCAGCTCCCCTACAGAGAAACCTCCTTCTTCTTTTTTGGAGATCACTTGTAGCCAAGTAAGATTGTCTTCCATAAACACAGTTTTAGTCCGTAGGTGACTGTGGAGGCCTATTCTGGATCCGCACATCCTTCCACAGTGGGGACATAGGTTTCTGGGTGGGAGTTGATCATGGTGTGGATTTGCCAAGCTTCCCTTCCTCTTAGCACCATGTACATGATAGCACTAGATTGGGTGCTCGGGGGGGGGGGGACAGGACACAGGGCTCCTGCAGAGCTATAGAATCATAGAATCATAGAGTTGGAAGAGACAAGGGCCATCGAGTCCAACCCCCTGCCAAGCAGGAAACCCCCTGCCATAGCTAGGTGATCTTGCACCCCTGGCAGAACCATCCAGATTGCGCCCCCTAGCCATGAACAAATTAGCTCTTCTTTCCACCTCTTATCCAACCCCACCCACCCACCCATTCAATTCACCCTCTATTTAAAACCATTTCTTATAAGGCAATAATCAGTATTTTTATTTATAGATATATTTATTGACATATTTATAGTATATTTTGCCCCCCCCCGCATCACCTGTGCCCCTGCCGGGGGCCTTCCTCACCACCCCCTAGCTACACCCCCTGGGCTCCTGCTCCTTTAATGTGTAGAAGAGAGAATTTCAACAGGTATAGTTTGCAATGCAAGCTACACATCCTGTAATTTTCTCTTGTAAGTAACGGTTAAAGATTCAGGAGAAGCCCAGTGCTCTTTTTCTCCTGGCCACTATAGCACTAGATCCGGCCAATCATTTTTCCCACTGAATAAAATGCAGCACACTTAAAATACACATTATGTCTGAAATCACATTTTAGCAATGTAAATCAAGGTCTGTGGTTTCTTAAAGAGGGTTTTTTTTGTCACTCACCCTTCCGAAAATTATTGTATTCCAGAGCCATATTAATGCAACTATATTGCCACATACAATACCTCTTAGTTGCATCTCATGACAATAGATTTATTACTCAGCAGCAGCTATCACAACCACAATTTCAATCAATTCTGTTTTTGGATTGCTGCTCCCATCTTGTAGTTTGAGGACTTTAAAATATATGACCAGCATTATGTTGCCCTTCTAGAGATTTCTGGACCCTCTACCTAAAGCTGCAATCCTAACACCATTTATTTAGAAGCTGGCCCCACCAAATTAAGTGGGACTCACTTCTGAGTAGACATGATTACTATTGCAGTTAGTGTCTAGAGTTCAGGCTGGGGTGAGGTGGGATAGATCCAACTCATACACAAACCTTAATCTACTGACATGTGAAATCTGAGGCTGTGCACAACCAGGAAGGTTCATATAATCAGTTAAATTGTCCTCTAATGTGACCATAAATTTAAGACAAAGTTTACTTCTTTAATCAGTCCAGGACAGGTTTTTACCAAGCAAATTGGTAGTGAACAGGAAGAAGGAATAGCGTAAGAATAAATTGTTATATGCCTACAAGCCCATCCTATTTTCAGAGCTTTTTTTTTCCTTAAAAAATGTTTAGAGGTACTCTCATTTTCTGACTCATATTGAAAGACTGCCCCTCAATGAGGCCAAACTTAAGATTCTGCACCCCCCCCAAAGCACTGCCTATTTTAATCTATGCAGTGATGAAAGGTACCAATGTGTGATCCTTCTGGTGGGGCCAAGTTATTCTTGGCCTTACCATTTTGGCTGCTAAAAAGCTGAGAGGACACCAGAAATTATTTGTCTTCTAGAGGGTAAAACCCCGAGCTCTATTGCCCAGTATCTGATCCAGCAAACTGTAGAATGAACACTTTCAATTTTCAGCACAAATGAAATACATGAGACAGCACTTTTTCAGCCAATTCATTTTAATAAAGAAAGCTGTAGGCTTTTGCCCCTGGATGGTACTATTACTCCACTTTCCCTTTATACAGTTAGAGAACCTGCAGGACGCCTTGGGGTGCCCACATCCCTTGGATGCCAACTCAATATATGTAAGCAAGCCGTAGCTACAGGAACATTCTGGGGGGACTGAAGACATTGGTCTGCATGGATGACGACTGGGTCAGAAAAGCAAAATACAGGGAGAAGATTCTATTCCCCATGAGCAAGGAACAAGCAATGTCCCCATAAACCAGAACAAGCAATGGTATGATGGGAACTTTAGCCAAACAACGTCTGAAGGGCCACAAAATACTCACCTCTGAGATAGATGAGTTGTTACCCCAATCATTCTGCAATGGCTTGGCTTTATTTCATAGAAATTAATACATATATAGAACAGTGGCAGACTTGATCCAGTTAGAGCCCGGATCAGCACAGAAAGCAGCTGCACAAGAACACTCTAGTGCAGCCAATCCCAGCCATGTCTTTAATTGCCACACCATTGAGATGGCCATAGTTTAGGGGGAAGTGGCCTAGCTGGCCAGATTAAGACCCTTGCAAGGCCTAATTAGTTCCCTACCACCGATGCAGAACACAGCACTTGTGAAGGACAAGGGGCTACAAGGAGAGAAAGGCTTACACCTGCAGTTACCCAACGACCCACCCCTACCACCCTCTTCTTCAAGACCTCCTGTTGGCCCAGAATGTCCACTGCAGTCCAGGGTTTGAGCATCCGTTACACGTGTTTCTTCACATGGAGGGAGAGGTGATCCGAACGGGAGAAAGTGCGCAGGCAGACCTGACACTTGAATGGGCGTTGGCCAGTGTGCTTGCGATAATGGCGAGTCAGCTCATCGGAGCGGGCAAATTTCCAAGCACACCCTTCATACAGGCAGGGGTATGGCTTCTCACCTGCAAAAGACCAGCAACAATCACTGCAACCTTGTGCTTCTTCTGAGCCAAAAGAGGATTATACTCACATTTACTTAACCTATTTCTATGTTTACTTCTTGCTACGTTTCTATCCCACCCTTCCTTCCAAGAGTCCCAAGGGCAACAAACATATAAATGACAAATCAAGTAAAAAAATCTATATACCCCATGTGTTCCAATACAGATGCAGACAAGGGAAAATATCTACATAAAATGCTTGTTGGAAGAGGCTGGGATTCACCAGCTGCCCAAAACGGAACAGAGACAGAGCCCAACTAATATTTAATGGGAGGTAATCTGTGGCTTCTCAAGGAAGGCCTCACTTATTGAGTACATTGCAGTAATCCAGCCTGGAGGTTAACAGCACATGGGTGGCAGTGGTCAAGCCATCCCAGTCCAGAAATAAACTATGTTTATTTCATCCCAGTCCAGAAATAAACCCCCTAAACTATGGCCAGTCCCAGCCATAGCTATCTTACTAGCCAACACTAATAAAAAGGGTCTCCTAGCCATTGAGGTCATCAGGGCCTTTCATGACAAAGATGGATCCAGGATCACCCCCAGACTACAAACCTGATCATTTTGGGGGAGGTGGGGTATGATTTCATCTAAAAAAGGCAACTGAGTAGACTCACACCCACTATTGAAGAACAACCCAATCAACAGCAGTTTCCCCCTCCAGCCTTGGCATGGGTCTGGGTCACTGTAGTGAAACATCCCATAGTTAGATGCTGGGAGGGGGAAAACCAGAATGGAAAGCAAAGTACCTGTGATGGGAATTTCCAGTGGAAGGCTGGAGTATGGTTAAGTAGTGTTCAACTTGCAGGATGATACTACTGAGGACAGCATTACTAAGGAATCCACTCCCAACCCAGGGACCTCCCTCAACCAGAGCCAGGGCTTTTTCGGCTGTGGCCCCGATCTGGTAGAACGCTCTGTCACAAGAGAACTAGGGCCCTGTGAGACTTGACATCTTCCACAGGGCCTGCAAGACAGAGCTGTTCCACCAGGCCTTTGGCCAAGGCACAGTCTGACCCCCTCCTTTGCTAATCCTCAGAACTCTAGTCCAATTGTTGCCATTAACTGAACTGATTATAGAATGAATTGATTTTAGAATGTATTTCAATTAATTGATTGTGATTTTATGTAAATTGTGTTACTTTTACTGTTGTTAGCTGCTCTGAGTCTGGTTTCAGCTGGAGAGGGCAGGATTTAAATAAAAAATTATTATTATTATGATGGCTTTTTTTTTTTTACCTGTGTGAGTGCGAAGATGGGCCTTGAGGTGGGAGCTCTTGGTGTAAGTTTTCCCACAGTTGGGATAATTGCAGATGTGGCTGGCAGGCTGCTTACGGGATGAAGTCTTGTGTCCTTTCTTAGGCTTGTCTGCGGCTTCCTTGGCAGGGGTGCTGTAAAGGGAAGATGTAGTAGACACAGCTGCATCTGTCTGGTAAAGCTGGAATGTGGCTTGGTAGTGGCCAGGGTAGGTAGGGAAACTGCTGCTCAGCAGACTGCAGTGGGGCAGCTGGGATTGCGCCGGTGGAAGCTGACTGTGAGATCCATGTTTGTTCTGCAAAGAGGGACCTGGGTGTACATAGGTCAGCTGGTAGTATTGCCCATGAACTCTCTGTTTTGGCTCTCCGTGGTGTTGTACTGTGGGAGCAAAAGCCCCAAAATCTGCCTGGGCAAGGAAGTGCTGCAGATGATCACTGGACAATGCTAGGCTCTTATTTGGATCCACCACATTCTGGGCATATCCGTGATGAGCAGGAGGAACATAGTTCACAGAGCTATCTCCTGGTTGGAGTTTGGTGTCAAAACCTGGCGCCCATGGAGCATCAGGCACCCCTCTGTTGGTTTTGGGTGGCCTGCCTCTCATTCCCTCCTCAGTGGTTACTGGCAGGCAGGCAGTGGACACTGCAGGTTGTTCCCCTTGGCCAACCCAAGTAGCACTAGAGGTGGCTGGCTCCGAGGCAGAGAAGTTTCTCATGAGGAAGTCAACATCCCAGTAGGCTTCATATTCTTGCTTCATCTGCTGAACCCCCTCAGGCTGGGGCACATCTAAGAGCCCCCGAGATGAATGGCCTAAGGAATCCTCCTGTTTCCACCACTGTAACGTAAACAGACAGTACAAAAAGGTTAGGCCCTGGTGCTGCAACTGGCTCCTGCTGAATAAAGCTTGCAACCGTTCCCCTTCAGTTTCTTTGCTTTAAACTCGGAAGCAACTTACAAAAGCTTCTAATGCGCTCCAGTGCCTGCCATTAGGGCAAAGATAATGGGCTTCTTATCAGGCCTCCTGCACAAGCTACAATTCTGCATCAGGGATAGGCAGGACCCTAGCTATCTCTACAGGGAGCTCAAAGATAGGCAACAAAAATGCTCATCAGAATATTTTGAGCCCCAGGGAAAAACCATGGAGCAAATATTTCTTGTAGCTCCTGTCTTCTAATGCTCTCAAACCCACCTATCAGGATCACATCCCACAGCACTGTACTGCTGTTGTATGACTGGATGTACTATAAATTTATTTATTTTTAAATATTTTTTATTAGGAATTTCAAATTAACAGTTTTCCAAAAATACATCACCCTCATTTTCCCCCATCCCCATTTCCCCCCTCCCCTCCCCTCCCCAGAAAACAGAACCCACCCCCCAGACTTCCTTCAGCTCCTCTCTCTGGTTTTTCAGAATTTGTTATTCTCTGCATGTTACAGAATTGTAAAGATCCTTAATTTATCTATCTAAATATTATCAGTAAAAAGTTTGTGTATGTTTATTCAAAACCTGCCAAGGAGACCAGTTCATTTTGTTGTTTAAGTACTTTGTAAAGAGTTCCCATTCATTTTTAAAGTCACAGTTATCCTTGTCATGTAATGATGTACAAGAAATTTAGATCAGGAAGCACAACTGCGAGATGTCCTTGCAATGCCAAGTGCCAAAGGCCTAGCACACAGGAATCTTGGTTATAAGACAGGCATAGGCAAACTCCAGCCTTCCAGATGTTTTGAGACTACAATTCCCACCATCCCTGACCACTGGTCCTGTTAGCTAGGGATCATAGGAATTGTAGTTCCAAAACATCTGGAGGGCTGGAGTCTGCCTATGCCTGTTATAAGAGCTCTCTCCTCTAAACACAAGCCTCCCTCTTCCATCTGCCCATGAACACCTCTGGGGTGCAAGGCCTCTTGCAATCATGTGATCCTCTGTGGAGGATCCAAAATGAATCAGCATCCATACTTGTGTAAGGTAGGTTAGTAGTCTTATTCTTGGATTGCAGAAGGGGTGGAGACCAAAACAAAACTGCAGCTTGCTTCGCCAAACCCAGCAAGTTCATAGGTCAGTTAGAGATCTGAACCAAGGATACCCCATCCCTACTAGCTTGTCAGTTTACCTGGCACAATGGCAGTGTTCAAAAGTTTCTCTAAAAATCCAGGTCCCACCACAGTTAAAGTCAAGAAACAGGCGTACAGTGATTTATAAAACAAGCAACCATTATAGATTACAAGTTTCTCCCCAGTCATAATTTCAGAGCATTGATTAGGTACACATTTTTGAAGAAAATTTAGGCAAAGGGAGGGGCAAAAGAGAAAACGTAATAAGACTGTGCAGAAACGAAGGTATGCTATCTTGCCCATTTCACATGAATGACAAAATTAAAATCTTACAGGAAGCCCCACATATATTACCAGTCTCCTGAAGGACACTACTTTCTTCACATGAGAAGGCATTTGTACTGCTGATTCTACAGTGAAAGGGCAAATACATTGGCAGAGTGAGCATGTTGTTAGAAACACATGGAAATTCAATTCTACTCTAATTGTGCCAAAAAATATTATAAAATGCAGATCCCTGCCTGGAGGAGCTCACATTCCCAACTTAGATTAGGAACTTAGGCAGGAAGAAAAAAGGGGGAGACATACAAGGGAAGAAGGCATGTTGCGCCCAGAGAAGAGAAGATAAAAACTGCTATCATGTATTTCTTAAAATATCTGAAGGGCTGTCCCAAAGAAGACAAAGCAGACTTGTGTCTAGAACCAATAGGTGAAAATTGCAGGTAGGCAGAAACTTCCCAACAGTAAGAAAAGCGGCACAGACTGCCTCAGGAGATGGTTGGACTCTCCATATAAGCAGAGGTAGGATAGAAACCTTGACTGGGCAACCAATTGGAGTGTATTGTTTCCAATGTGCCTTCTAGATCCAGAATTCTATGACTGTGGTTATAAACAACATGTCTTTTATTTAGCAGGGAGGCATGTGCAACGTTAAAAGCTATCCTATAAGCCTAGCATCTGTATAGGCATAGGCATATTACAAGAAAACATATACGGCTGTTTCAGAAAGAGTGCCTTGCTGGAAGCATGAAAACCAAGTTTTACACACACTTTTTAAAAAAACAAAAATACTCTTTTGCCATCTTCTAACAAGTTAGGCAGAATTCAGAAGTGTTTGGAAAGAAGCAAAATGGAACACATCAATTAAGGGCAGATATTTTATAATGCTAAGAAGCAACCTAGCTAGGGCCAAGCCGGAGACCGGTTAACACCGCCCCCCCCCGCCCCCGTTTTAATTCCCAACCCTCGGCAAAGGACACAAGCCAACAGGACACCATAAACCCCTGCTCCTCACCTGGATAAGTTCAGATTGCACATCCTGCAAGTGGTTGAACCCAGCTGAGGATATTACAGTATCCACAAATGCCATGACCTGCAAGTAACAAACCAATTTAAAGACAAGAACGCAAAACTTCAGAGGTTTGGTCCAGGAGCGCAGCTTTCTTCTCATTCACCTAAATCCTACAGCTTCTCCTCTTTTTCCAACAATAAAAACTTTGTATTCTAATAACCCTTTCCCCTTCTTAATTCCTCCTCTCATTTGCCCCTTTGGAGAGAGCGGAGAAGATTAAATGGGTCTATCAGCCCCAATCAGGAGCAAGGTGGGTGGGGCTGCCTAAGGGACGAGGCGGAGCTGGGTTAATGATGTTCAGCAATTTTGCTGCACGATTATTGGTGATTTTCTTTAAATATCTGTTTGGTGAAAGTCACGCTCATGTTTACACAGAAGTACATGTAATTATTTTAATTGGGCTTACTTTAAAGTAAGTATGTATAGGGTTGCAGCCTAACAACCTTCAAAGCTACTAGAAAAGTTGGATTTAATTTTGTCCCATGTGTGGCCAGGTGGTTTTAAATCCAAATGATCCAGCTCAGTTAGATGGTAGACCCCACTGCGAACTAATCACAAATTTATGTTTGGGATGCGTAAATATTAACCCCAAGGTATCTGAAACAAATAAGAAAGTTGAGGCACTTTAAAGTCTATCAGTTTGTATTCTCTCCCACTGAAAGCTGCAGTTCCAAACTCACAGACTTCTGAGTAAACTTGCTTTACAATACAACCTCATGCCTGTTTACTCAGAAGTAAGTCCCATTGACTTTCATGGGGCTTACTCATAGAAAAGTGAGCAATCTTATAATGCACAGGTGAAAAGAAGGAGGGAAACATCCTGAGGCATGTAAGCAGCTTTAATAAAGGCACTTAACTTTAAAAAAGTAAGAATCCAGGATTCCCTGTTCTAAATACTAAAGCATCCTTTTTGAGAAAAAAATAAATTTATTCTTAGACTAGGGACTTGCTAAGGCTCATCAAGAGGGATGTAATATGGAATTCTCAGTTTGTATTCCAAAATAAGGTGAGCATACTTGGCCAAAGGAATTTAAAGGTGGGACTATAGGGTTAAACTGCTGAACTGCTGAACTGTTGATTATCAAAATGTTCAACTCCATTCATTTGGTTCTGAATAGAAACAATGGTTTCTTTGCCACTGTGGTTGTATTGCTGGTTTCCTGGATCTCCTTGCTTATTTTGAATAGGCCCTAGATCTAATTGAATTGTTAATCTCTATACTTTTTGTATTTCATTTTACTGCAGATGTGAGGAACCTTTGGCCCTCAAGCTGAACTGCAGCTCCCAACCTCCCGGGCTATTGGCCACACTTGCTGGGGCTAATGAAAGTTGTTATTCAGCAATGCCTGGAGGGCCAAAGATCCCCCATATTTATTTATTACTTTTAACTCTCCGCAGAGCCCCTTACCACCATGCATACAGGCCTGTAACTGAGAATTATTCTTTCTACATAGACTCTAATTTATTAAAAGCTTATTCCACAATGCATTTCTTGGTATCACAACAAGATATGTTGTTGATTTCACCTTCATAAGAACGCTGCTGAGTTCCAAATGTAGTAGGGACCTTGGCTTAACCTTTTGGGACCCTTTCTTAAATGTACAGATTTGATAATGACACTTTCCACACGGTCTTCCATTATTTGCCCTACCTCTTCTCTCTTCATCCTGCCAATTTTTGCAGCTGAAACTGTATAGAAGATTGTTTTGCGTGTGGACTGTGTCACATATTTATGCATTGTTTGCATAAGTCAAGAGGTGGGAAACTTGTGGTCTTCCATATATTGTTGGACTCACATCAACTCCAGCTATTGGTAAAGGATGAATAAAACTGTGGTCTAGCAACAGCTGAAGGGCTGGGAGAGGCTTGGCACCATTTTGAGCAGAAAACCAAATTGTACCTAGGCAATGTTTCAAGATATTAATATTAAAGCATAAGAAGAGTTTTTTCTGCTTTTAGTGTAGCTTCTAGAACAGGGGTCAGCAACCTTTTTAAGCGATGGGCCAGTCCACCATCCCTCAGACCATGTGGTGGGCTGGACTATATTTTGGAAAAAAATATGAACAAATTCCTATGCCCCACAAATAATCCAGAGATGCATTTTAAATAAAAAGGACACATTCTACTCATGTAAAAACATGCTGATTCCTGGACCGTCTGCGGGCCGGATTGAGAAGGCAATTGGTTTATTCTATCATCATCAGATTGGGCACAGTCTTCCTTTTGGGAGAAAGCAGGTGCTGAGCAATTCCACCTTCGCTCTGTCACCCAATAGCATTGCCCCATCAATGATACAGTGGTACCTCAGGTTAAGAACTTAATTTTTTCTGGAGGTCTGTTCTTAACCTGAAACTGTTCTTAACCTGAAGCACCACTTTAGCTAATGGGGCCTCCTGCTGCCGCTGCGCTGCCACTGCACAATTTCTGTTCTCATCCTGAAGCAAAGTTCTTAACCCGAGGTAATATTTCTGGGTTAGCGGAGTCTGTAACCTGAAGCGTATGTAACCCGAGGTACCACTGTACAGGCTTTTCCTTTTCTTTATTTCTTTTCCTTTTTTTACATTTTAGTTAGGGACTTGCGGAAAAGGCAACTTTGGGTCCCCCTATGCAAACCCGCCCAAGTGCTCAGTTGAAAGCCATTCAGGAAACCTGAGTAGCCTGGAACCTGGGATGATTTACCAGCCTCTTCCCCCAAATAAGTCTCTTTTTGTTTTCCTGCCTTGCGCTGGAATAAGAGTTACTGGTAAGCTCTGGCTTTTCTCTGCCCTGCTTTTCTCATTCTCTAAGTCTCCTTCTCTAGCTAGTTAACCATCCTACTTGTAGTCCTTCTGTTTCTATCCCTCCCTCTCTAACCCCTTTCCAGCTCTCTCTGGGTCTACCTTGTGCCCATCACCTGCCCCTCTTCATATTTGCATTTAGAGCCCTCCATTCTTAACCCCAAGGTTGCCAGTCCCATTTGCAGGCTGAGTGTACAGCCAATCTTTCTTTTTCATAACCCCACTCAGCCTTTACAAGTCAAACATTCTTCAATTTGCCATGTTTGGTGAATTGCTACTTCACCCGTGTATTATTGTTTCGTGGTGCCCTCTAAACTTGAGCAAAAGCCCGGCCAAAATAGATGTGCTTGCTGGGTACAGATGTTTATCAGCAACTCTGTACACATGTAGATAAATGGTACCATTATCCACTCAACCTGGCAACTGAGGAGTGATAAGGACTAGCCTGAGGTATAATGGATAAGGCCAGTCCTATGAAGGAATGTCTCCTCCTTTTTCTCCTTGCTGAAGATTGGTGTGTGCTTTTAATATGTTGATAGGCTGAAAATCAACACGTCCAGATTTGACCATCATGCAGGTGCAGCAACTGTGTGCTAAATATTTTCTTCATGTTGTGCAACAATTAACAGCAGAGAGCTTCTCTCTCTCTCTCTCTCTCTCTCTCTCTCACACACACACACACACACACACACACACAGGGGGGGGGCGGGATTGCAACCCTACTGCTTATACTCAGTTTCTGGCAATGTACAACCCCGTCTCATTATATTCTCAAAGCTTTATTTGTTTTTGCACATTTTGTCCAATAGGAATAACGTAGCATTGATTAAAATCACATTTTACTGAAGGTAAATCAAGTGAGTTATGTCGTTGACAGCAAAGCATTATTTTCCAAGTAGATATGGCCTCTGTGTATGTGTGTCTTCTTCTTAAAGGAAGATGGTAGCCAGCAGTGCTCCACCAGCTGTCACTGCAGCTGTGGTAGCAGCGGACAGCCCAGCAGCACCGATTGACTGAAGCGCGGCAACAGCGCTCCCAGCTGCTACTCCTCCACCATTGGTGACAGCCGCTGCCGACATCATTTTTGCAGCCACAGAGCCAGCTACAATTCCAGCGCCAGTGAAGCCTGCTGCCCCCAGTGCTGCTGGGACACCAATCGTGGCCACTGCCAAGCCGGCTACACCTCCCAAGACACTACCTGGAATACCCACCATGTTGGCTTTAAGAGACCCACTCCTCTCCTTGCAGATCTGCCCCGTCTCATTATATTAATATCTGTGAGCTACTGGTAGAGATTGTCCTCTCCTGCTCTAGAGTTTCTCTTCTTCAGGAGCTCGTGGGCTCAGATATTTTCCAAACAAGCGCCTTTGTGGAATATCTCCCATCCCTGCTTTGAAGCGTCAGCAGAAACAGGAGTAGAGCAACCCCATTTTGCTTCCAAGCCTGTTCAGCTGGGCTTCAGATCTTTTTTAATCTTCACAGTTCACCATGTTGAAGTTGGGCAACATAACTCTGCCTGCAAGGCTTATCTCCTCACAGGAGCAATTTATCCCCCCTCACTCTCCACGCTAGTTTTAATATCACCACAGCTTGCTACCAGGCCCTTCTGAGGCATCCAGATATAAGCCTAGAGCAAGCTGCTAATCCAAGATCTTGGCTTTCTCTTAAAGCAACCTGCAAATGTCTTTCCAGGGGAATGCTAGTCTGCTGCAATATATTACCCAGGAGGCTCAGAGCCCAGGCCTTTCAATGCATCTTCTGGACCCAATTTGCTTTCGAGAGTCACTGTGCTCAGCTGATATTATTCTGGGGCTCTCATATAATGTAAGTTTTGTCATGGACACTGTTTCTCCATTCTCTACCTGCACATTAGGTACTATTACTATTTATTATTTCTTACCTGTCCTTCACCATAAGGTCCCAGGGTGGGTTACAACAACTTAATTAAAACCAGTTTAAAACAAATTACAGTGAGCAGAATAGGACGGACCCTAGAAATACGTATCTTAGATGGGTCTGAGGGGCTGCTTTGCAAGTATGATTGAAATGAAATAAATGTTTACAAAGAACTTACAAGTGGTATAGTTAGATGGATGTAGTAAAGAACTTCTAATAAATGCTTGGAAATAGACTTTGTGAGAAAGAGTATGTCTCCATTTTTGTTATTGGCATGTCTGTTTCATGTAATAACTGGTGCTTAAAAACAAACAAACCTACATGTTATCTCCCACACCTTCTGTGCTGCCATAGAAACAACTAGCTAGTAAAACTCCTAGATAGAAGGAATCAATGGGCCAAAGCCTCGCCCAGCTAGAAGAAGAAGAAGAGTTTGGATTTGATATCCCGCTTTATCACTACCCTAAGGAGTCTCAAAGCAGCTAACATTCTCCTTTCCCTTCCTCCCCCACAACAAACACTCTGTGAGGTGAGTGGGGCTGAGAGACTTCAGAGAAGTGTGACTGGCCCAAGGTCACCCAGCAGCTGCATGTGGAGGAGCGGAGACGCGAACCTGGTTCATCAGAATACAAGTCTACCACTCTTAACCACTACACCACACTGGCAAGAGAACAATAGGCCAGCTTTTGAGAGCCAGTGTGGTGCAGTGAAAATAAAAAAATTCCTTCCAGTAGCACCTTAAAGACCAACTAAGTTAGTTCTTGGTATGAGCTTTCGTGTGCATGCACACTTCTTCAGATACACTGAAGTGTGGTGCAGTGGGTAGAGTACTGGACTAGGTTACAGGGGTCAGCAAACTTTTTCAGCAGGGGGCTGGTCCACTGTCCCTCAGACCTTGGGGGGGCCGGACTATTTTTTTTTTTAAATGAATGAATTCCTATGCTCTGCAAATAACCCAGAGATGCATTTTAAATAAAAGGACACATTCTACTCATGTAAAAACACACTGATTCCTGGACCGTCCGAGGGCCGGATTGAGAAGGCAATTGGGCCACATCCAGCCCCCTGGTCTTAGGTCGCCTACCCCTGGACTAGGATCACAGAGACCCAGGTATAAATGCCCATCCTTCAGCACGAAGCATTTTGCCACTGTGGGCAGTGGCAGCGGGGAAGGCAATAGGTGGCATGGGAGAAGCCACAGCGGGGCTGGCAGCCATGCCATGGTGAGGGTTAGAGCCAGATCTGCCTGCCACCTGAAGCAAATGGCTTTACCTCAACTTTTGCATGGGCCAGCCCTGACCTTCACTATATAACTTGGTGGCTGAATAGTGCCACCTCCTCCTCCCTGTCCCCATCCCTTCCTGCCCTAACCGCAACAGAGGTCAGCGCTAGGTCCTTCCCATTGCTGGCAATTGTGAAATCAGGGCACACCATTAGTCACACTGGCAAACACTACAGAATAGGACCTTGCTTCACACTGTTAGCTTCTGCTGGGATGACGTTTCCCATCACAAAGGGTGTGCCCAGTGCACATGCACTCCCCGGCCCGTGCTTTAAGAAAGTTATCTACAGTGCAAAATGTGGCAATTGTTTGCCTTCAGTGAGGATGTGAAACCGAATGAAATAATATAGCAACACCACTCCTCCTGAACACTGACTGTTCTAGAAAAGCAATATCCAAACTTCAAATGAAAGAAAGGTGAATGGAAAAAATTCAAACCAATCCCATCACGGATTCTATGATAATTAATTTAACATTGTGTATGCCATCAAATGCCAACAGTGCCCTTCAGCTCTCTATACTGGACAAGCAGGCCAAATCCTACGCCAAAGGATAAATGGACATAAATCTGATATCAGGAATCACAAGACAGAGAAATCAGTAGGAGAACACTTCAATCTCCCAGGATGTTCTATACAAGATCTCAAACAAGCTGTCTTATTACAAAGGAATTTCAGAAATAGACAGGAAAGAGAAGTTGCTGAATTGCAACTTATCACCAGACTTAAAACCATGAAGAGACCTGGTCTGAATAGAGACATTGGATTCTTATCTTATTATACATGATATGGCCCCTTGCTTTTTCCTCTAAGACCAATTGCAGTCGTTAACAGGTTTACCACACCTATCAGCCAATCACCCATTCCCACCACTCTTCTGAGTAATACCCCTCCCCACCCTCTCACTATATATAATGGTCTGGGGACTTCTGTTTCAATGTATCTAAATAAGTGTGCATGCACATGAAAGCTCATACCAATAACAAACTTAGTTGGTCTCTAAGGTGCTACCGGAAGGAATTTTTTTATTTTGTTTTGACTACGGTAGACCACCACGGCTTCCTACCTGTAACTTATTTATGGGTATTTGTTTGTTTGTTTGTTTTAAACCGAAATACTGTCCTTCATCCGAAGATCTCGGCAGCTTGCAGCATAAAAATACAAAATAAAAGCACAAAATTAGTTTGTTATTGGTATGAGCTTTCATGTGCATGCACACTTATTTAGATACATTGAAAATACATAATAATAATAATAATAAAACAATAACCCCCTACAAATGCATTTGAAAGGCCTTAGAACAAGGGTTTTCAACCAGCCTTGAAAGGTTCTCAGGGTGCCGTGGGCAACACTGGACTCTGTCCCTCTTTCCTTCCCTCCTCTGATGCCCTCTCCCATCTCGGCCTCCCAAAAGCTTGCACAGCTGTTTGTTGCAGCAGCCCTGGCTACAAGCTCCCCAGGCAAATGGTGCCTCTGGGGCTGGTCAGGGGGTGCTGGCTCCCAGGCCCCTGTGGGGCAGTGTGAGGAGGGACCTCTCATTGGGGTGAGGAGTCAGCTCAGATATCAGGGGTGGCAGCTACGGCTGCCCAAGGATAGGGGAGAGAAGGCTGAGGGAACCCTCCACAAGGAAGGGTATTTGAAAAAGGGTGAGAGGCTGCCAGCTCTGCAGGCAAGGGGTGGCGTAACTGGGCTCCTGAGCAGGGGTGCTGCAGAAAGAATGGAGTTGGTCAAGGGAACCATGGACTCAAAAAGGTTGGAAACCTCTGCCTTAGGGTGTTAATCTAAGAATATTAGAATTGCATAGCTGTCAACTTTTCCCTTTTCTTATGAGGAATCCTACTCGAAATAAGGGAATTTCCCTTTAAAACAGGGAAACATTGACAGCTATGGAATTGTATTTTTAATATTTTGTTGGAAGCCGCTCAGAGTGGCTGGGAAATAAATAATAAATTGTTGTTGCTGTTCTTAATCAGCCAAAGTTTGCCTGGTTGAAGAGAAGCATTTTCCCCTGGTGCCTAAAGATCAGGGCTGGATTGAGGTTTGATGAGGTTCTAAAGCTATAGAAGGTAATGGGGCCCTTTATATGTCCAGCTGTCCTTCATCAACAACAAATTGTTGCTGTTTTTTGTGTTGAATATACAGTATGCTATATGGTAATTTATGGACCTATTAGGTATCTAAAGCCATTTGCTCATAACAACATATGTATTTTATCAAAGTAATTGTTGAAGTGAAATACAATTATGAAGTTTCTCTTTTATTTTGGAAATGTACATCCAGGGTTTTTTTTCTTTAGTTTTTTTTTGGGGGGCCCCAAAAGAGTGGGGCCCTATGTCATGATGGATCCAGGAGAGCCTCCCTGGGGAGAGCATTCCACAAATGGGGAGCCAGCTTAAAGACGAGCAAATGTGTTACTGAGAGTCTACTTCATGGGTAGGCAAACTAGGGCCTGGGGGCCAGATCCGGCCCAATCGCCTTCTCAATCCGCCCGCGGACGGTCCGGGAATCAGCGTGTATCATTCTACACATATCCGGGAATCATTCTACACATGAGTAGAATGTGTCCTTTTATTTAAAATGCATCTCTGGGTGATTTGTGGGGCATAGGAATTCGTTCATGATAAAGCGGGATATCAAATCCAAACTCTTCTTCATCCCCCCCCCCAAAAAAAAATATAGTCTGACCCCCCACAAGGTCTGAGGGACAGTGGACCGGCCCCCTGCTGAAAAACTTTGCTGACTCTGGCTCTACTTCATCAGGTGGACGGAGTCTCCTGCGTGGCAGGTGAAGACAGAGAGAGACAGGGACGATTTGGCAGGGAAGCTGGCAGCGCGCCCGCCTCCTCCTCCTCCTCCTTCCCAGGCGGGCAGAGCAAGGCGGCGGCGCGAGCAAACGCCTCCTCTGCCGGGCCAATGGCGCAGAAGCCCTCCCTCTCCCGCAGCCCGGAAGACAAGGCAGCAGCAGCAGCAGCAGCAGCATTTTGGCCTAAGAAGGTGTTTGCAGTGAACCTGGAGGGGACGCGAGGCGACCTTGCTGCTTGCTTGCCGCCGCTTTGCGAGCTCACAGAACAAGAGCGCAGCGCTAAGCCGAGGTGAAAAGCGGCAAGCTTCTTGACTGTGCCTTTGCAATGGCAGAGCGGGAGGGCGGGATGCCTCTTCTGGGGGCCTCCGTGCTAACAGTGGCCTGGCTGGGCCCTTCTTTGCTGAGCTCCGTGCGTTTGGGTTGGTTGCGCGAGAGAGATCCACCCAGGCCTCCTTCCTCTCCCCAAACTGAGAAGATCTCTGCTCATTGCATCAGGCGTTTCAGCCACTTACTGTGGGGCATGTTATTGGCGTTAGGGATAAGCCTGACCAAAGGTGTCTTATTTGGGAATGGAATGGCCAGCTAGCACCATTGCCTGCTTTTAATCTTTCAGCATGGCGAGATTTAATCCTGCAATTGGCAGGGAGCCCTCCAGAACTTGTGGCCTTACAATCTTCTTTCACCGACCTCCTTCAGGAACTCGTCCTGATGGCGCTGAGGATACCTGCCAGGAGGCTTTTGCAATGCAGCCGTTGTGTGACAGGCCCGTGCAATGTCCGTGCACAGGCCACCAGCTCAGCTGTGCAAAAGGGTAAGTGGGGAACTTGTGCTAAAAGCGATACCTGAACGGGTGCAATATTGATGGGAAGGTGGGAGAGATAATAATGTCCGCTCATTTCTTTGGGAGCTTCCACCTTGCCCCATTCTCCCAGGGGGGGGGGTGCAGCTGCCACCCAGACCCTTTTTAAATCTTAATTTTGGCCCAAAGGTATACAGGGCAGATTGCGCAAGGAGGAGGTGTTGGAGAGGGCCGAGTCCTGAAGATGGTGGCCTCTCTTAGCTGCTTTCAGGGCTGAGAGTGACAAGTTGTCTTACAAACCTACATCATTGAATCTGGGGGCTGGGGATGGAGGGGTTCACTGTGCTGGGAAATTGCATTATATTGTTGCTTATATTGCAGAAAAAGAAGCAAAGCCCTCTGGGAGAGAAGAGAAAGGTATGCATGTTTCAGTTGGCTTGTGGAATGGGATGACCTTTGATTTAAAGCTCCATATTTGGACTTCCAGCCACTGCGTCATCTCCTGCAATGTTCCTCCCTTCTCTCGGTCCTGCTCCACTTAAGAATTAATGTTTGGTAGGCCGTGTGCACCCGTCTTCCAGTGCTACTGTGTAAAATAACAGCATCTCGCTAACTGAACTCCCTGAGTTTTGATTACCCTGCTCTCCCCTTCACCCAACTGTGTATCATCCCATGTGGACTGGTTGGGTCTCTTTAGAAAGATGAACTCGTAGTTCTCATAGGACAGTGGTGGCAAACCTATGGCACGGGTGCCAGAGTGAGCACACAGAGCCCTCTCTGTTGGCACGCACCATCATGCCAGCAGTGCTATTGTTTGGGGTTTTCAAATTGGGCAGCAGCTTCCCCCCATGCCTCCTCATGAGTAAACTGCTCCCATCCCACCTCAGCAGCTTAAAGGCAGTTTATCTCCAAAGCAGGTGTATTCCTGCCCCCCCCCCCCAATTGGTGGGATTTTTTTGCAGCCAGCAGGCTGTAGTTCCTGTGATTGGTGGCTTTGTCAAGGGTTTTCCGTTGATTGGTTGCTGCCTGCTATCCTTGAGCACTTGCCAGTGTGTGTGTTTTTCTCCCCCCAAAAAACAACAACAACAACAACAACTGTGATCCAAGCTGCCAAAAAAAGCTCTGCTAGTCTTGGCAATCCCCCCAAAAAACTCTGGGCAATGCCCCCCAAAAGCTCTATGTGTTGTTTCTGCTCCAAGTGCCATAGGAAGCGTTTATAATGCATGTGAGTGTTTTTCTCCCCACAAAAAACAACTGTGATCCAAGCCCCCCCCCCAAAGCTCTGCAACTCTTGGCATCTCCCCCCCCCCAAAAGCTCAGCAACTCAGGGCAGCCCCCCCAGCTCATTTAATTACGTTATATTAATAATTATCCCATATTAAATTGCCGTGTTGGGACTTTGCGATAAATTAGTAGGTTTTGGGTAGCAGTTTGGGCACTTGGTCTCCAGAGGGTTCGGCGCCACTGTCATAGGAGGTCAGCAACTGTTAAAAGCCTGCTTTGTCGCTGTATTTTGGTCAGTGGTAGAGCCCAGATATCCTTTCCTTGTAATGCTCAGCATTTATGGAAGATGCAAGCCATTACCTGAAGATGCTACCATGATGTCAGCAACTTTAACAGAACAATACTATGCATGTCTACTTAGAAGCAAGCTGCACTGAATTCAGTGCGACTTACTCCCAGGTTAGTGTGTATACCAGGGATAGCCAGATGTTCCTGCTTGACTCCCAACTCCACCATCCCCCAGCCAGCATAGCCAGTGTTCAAGGGAGGTGGGAGATGTTGCCCAACAACATCTGGGATGGCACCACACTGCTGCTCCAGATGTAGGCTGTGCTGCAATGAAGTGTTTATTTGTTGTGATCTCTGCCCGAATAGGTAGCTGTGAGCTCAGCGGTTAAAAGTGTTAGGGGAAGGACTTTTCCTATTGGTGCCCCCACCACCACCAGTGGTGAGATAACTTCTTTGAGCTGAGCTTTCTGTCTTTCTTCTCCAGGCCCAAGAGCCCAGTTTGACTGGCGAGATGCCTTGCAGTTGGAGAGGCTCCTGTCCCCGGAAGAAATAATGATTCGGGACTCATTTCGCACCTATTGCCAGGAAAAGTTGATGCCCAGGATCCTTATGGCCAACCGAAACGAAGGTATGGTTTGTTTGTTTTTAAAGTATTTATTGAGCACTTGTAGCCTGGCGCTTTGTGCTGTG
Organism: Podarcis vaucheri; assembly: GCF_965113315.1. Classification (NCBI taxonomy): domain Eukaryota; kingdom Metazoa; phylum Chordata; class Lepidosauria; order Squamata; family Lacertidae; genus Podarcis; species Podarcis vaucheri. The sequence continues at coordinate 9,352,944 of NC_138755.1, forward strand.
TGAGTTGGTGCAGGATACTGCCCCTTCCCTAAAGGTGGGGAATGGCTTGTTTCATCTTCCACATGAATGTGCCAGTGCGTTTAATAGCTAACCACAGAGTTACTAATTTAATAGGCTGACTTGATGGGGCCATGAAAGGATCTATGATCTCTGCTGTGTGTTTTGGATCAACACCAAAAATGAGACTGGCTTATCACCCTTGAAGGCTCCAGGAGTTAAATGTTTCTCAGGGTGTTTTTTGTGGTTTTTTTGTTTTTTAAAAAGTTTTAAATCATTTTGTTGAATTTGTGTTGATTTTTTTTGTAGAGCATCTTGCACGACCTTCAAGTGTTGTATATGTTATAATACAGTGGTGCCCCGCAAGACGAATGCCTCGCAAGACGGAAAACTCGCTAGACGAAAGAGTTTTCCGTTTTGGAGGTGCTTTGCAAAATGAATCTCCTATGGGCTTGCTTCGCAAGATGAAAATGTCTTGCGAGTTCCTGCGGGGTTTTTTCCCTCCCCCCCCTTTTCTAAGCTGCTTATCAGCTGATCCGATAAGCCGCTAAAAGCCGCTAATAGCGCTAATCCGTCAATGGGCTTGCTTTGCAAGACGAAAAGACCGCTAGACGAAGAGAATCACAGAACGGATTCTTTTCGTCTTTCGAGTCACCACTGTATAATAAATGCTGCATTTGGGTGGTGCGGGCTTTGTGTGGCTCTAAGCCATTTTGTACTTATGGCAGAAGCCTGTGGAATAGTTGCTTTAAAGGGGTTCCCACACTTCATGTGCCGACCGTCCTTCATGCACTACTAGTAGCAATTTAGAAACGGTCATTGCATCACTCCCATGCTATTAAACATAGCATTGAAGACCAGGGCTCTGTGGGCCAGAAAAGAAGCATGAAGATGTAGTACTCATAGCAGGTTCTGCCTACAGTTTTGCTATCTGTATTTCCATTCTCCTTTAATTCCTTTCCTTCTCTATTTTTGCAGTCTTTCACCGGGAAATTGTGTCAGAAATGGGGGAACTGGGTGTCCTGGGCCCTACTATCAGAGGTAATGCCATGTGGCTCTTTTATAGTGTCTGAAGAAATGGCTGGTGTGCTCTGGTTGTGCTCCTGTTGATGTGATGATGATGTTATCCTCCTTTCTAAACAAAAACAAAAACAAATTGGGGTTTATGGAGCCCTGTAGCTGCTGATAATTTAATTACTTTTGAAGTGTTGGGGCTCATTATTTTTAGTGAGCTAGTGAAACATTTTTGCTGTTCTAAGGCTGGTTGAAAATGTATTTGCTTTATGTTGTTTGCATGCTGCTTTATAAATATACAGTAAGGTAAAGGTAAAGGGACCCCTAACTATTAGGTCCAGTCGTGGCCGACTCTGGGGTTGCAGCGCTCATCTCGCTTTATTGGCTGAGGGAGCCGGCGTACAGCTTCCGGGTTATGTGGCCAGCATGACTAAGCCGCTTCTGGCAAACCAGAGCAGCGCACGGAAACACTGTTTACCTTCCCGCCCGAGCGGTACCTATTTATCTACTTGCACTTTGACGTGCTTTCGAACTGCTAGGTTGGCAGGAGCAGGGACCGAGCAACGGGAGCTCACCCCGTTGCGGGGATTCAAACCGCCAACCTTCTGATCAGCAAGCCCTAGGCTCTGTGGTTTGTGCCACCCGCGTCCCTTGTAAACATACAGTACAGCTGCATAAAATATTGGCGTATTTTAAAGGGGAAAAATAAGCAACTCTGAGACATTGCAGTCCCTAAGCTGCAATAACATTGGTCTTCTTTTTGTCCCTCACTGCCCCCACAATCCTTGTCAGGAGTTTTGTCAGGAAGATGGTGCAAGATGCACTTTGAACTCATGGCATGGCTCACTTGCTAAATCTGTTCATCTGCTTCTCTTAGGCTATGGCTGTGCAGGAACCACCTACGTGGCATATGGACTCCTGGCAAGGGAGATTGAGAGAGTGGACAGCAGCTACCGTTCGGTCATGAGTGTACAGTCATCTTTGGTGATGCACCCTATATATGCATATGGGACAGAAGATCAGAGGCAAAAGTACTTGCCACGACTGGGTGAGTGAGAAGCGTTCAGATGCTGGATGTGAGAGATCAGAATTTAGTTGCATTTCTAGACTGTGGCCTGTTTTTCTTTTGCCTACATTGTCTTTTACTGAACCGGTAACTTAGGCTTCAGTCCTAACCCCACTTACCTGGACGTAAGCCCCATTCAGTTCAATAGGCCTTCCTTCTGATTAGAAATTGTATGGTTTGTGCTGTAAATGCTGAGATCCAGGAACTGACAGATTTTCCGACTACTATATTCATTCTTTCAGAAAAGTCTGTGGGGGTTTCAGTCCACTTGCAGTCTTCAGAAAAGTAATGTGGGGGGAAGCATGAGACTCGATGGCAGAGAGGGGAAAGAAAGGGGTGCTCTGGGGAGCAGCTGTAGCTCATCATGTCTTTCTCCCCACAGCCAAGGGAGAGTTGCTGGGCTGTTTTGGGCTTACGGAGCCCAACCATGGGAGTGATCCTGGTGGCATGGAGACCCGGGCCAAATACAACCCCTCCAGAAAGACCTACACACTCAACGGCACCAAGACCTGGTGAGCTCTGCAGCTGTCATGGTGCTCAAGCGGACAGGGGAGGTATGCAGAGCAGACTGCAGGCAACAGCAACAGTCTAGATTTATCAGAAGATTTAAAGACCAGTACAGTGGTACCTCCGGTTAAGTACTTAATTCGTTCCGGAGGTCTGTTCTTAACCTGAAACTGTTCTTAACCTGAAGCACCACTTTATCTAATGGGTCCTGCTGCTGCCGCCGCATCACCACCGCACGATTTCTGTTCTCATCCTGAAGCAAAGTTCTTAACCCGAGGTACTATTTCTGGGTTAGCGGAGTCTGTAACCTGAAGCGTCTGTAACCAGAGGTACCACTGTATGAGGAAATAATTGCCTTATACAGCTGGCTTCGGACAGACATTGCTTTCTGGGGAAGGCTGGATACCCAACTCAGCTCCGCTACCCATCCTGGAGAATAGTCTCCATGCCTTAGCTTTCCCTGTTGAGTGGCCCCTTGGGTCTCCTGGGTTGAGATTTAGTTGACCAGAATCTTTGGCATTCTGTAAGACCTGCTCTGGGTGGTGTACCCAAACATCTGACACATGCTTGCTATCCTCTCAGGATCACCAATTCTCCAGTGGCCGATCTTTGTGTGGTGTGGGCTGTGTGTGAGGACGGCAAAGTGCGGGGTTTCCTCTTGGAACGTGGAATGAAGGGTCTCTCCACTCCAAAGATCGAGGGCAAGTTTTCGCTGCGAGCCTCTGTCACAGGGATGATTGTTATGGAGGATGTGGAGGTGCCAGAAGAAAACCTGCTGCCCCATGTGTCTGGACTTGCTGTAAGATCCCTTTCCATTCACGGTTACTTTGATCCTGCCTTCCAGAAGATATACTGGGCAGGGCACTAGCATTGAATCTTCCCTCACAAACCCCACTCGAGTGGCAAACCAGGATCAGTATCACCTGCTCCATTCTTGAATGCACTGCAAAAGGGCCGTCCCATCTTCACACAGTGTTATCTGTGGGATTTGTTATCATAAGATGCGGTGATGGCCTCTAACGTAGATGACTGTAATTAGACAAATTCATGGGTGGTTGGTCTTTCAATGGCTTCTTGTTACGATGACTGTAAACTACCTCAAATACACCAGTTACTGGAGAACAACAGTGGGAGTGGGCTGTTGCAGTTATCTCCTACTTTTAGGCTCTCCATAGGCATTTGGTTAGCTCAGGCCCTCCAGATGTTTTTGGCCTACAACTCCCGTGATCCCTAGCTAGCAGGACCAGTGGTCAGGGATGATGGGAATTGTAGTCTCAAAACATCTGGAGGGCTGAGGTTGAGGAAGCCTGGGTTAGCCTTTAGTCTGATCCATGAGGACTGAGTTTATAGTAATAAATGGAGTGACATATTCCAGGTCTTTAAATATGTTTAAATATGTTATGGGGTGTCATAGTGGGCACAACAGATTTTTATTTATTGCAGATGGGCGGTGGTAGTCCAGTGCATTTTTAAAATTCTTATTCATTAAACTTATTGGTTGATTATTATTTTTACCAAGGTAACTCAAAGCAGCTTACAAACTCATACATTGAAACCAGCATATAAGAAAAAGCAAAGAAAAATCTAAAACCTATTCTTAACAGGCAGGATTAAAACCCATTCCAAATTTAGCAAAATGTTAGGCTCGATCAAGGCATTTCAAATGAAAAACTGTAAATTAACGGACATGTTGATCTAATGTTTGCAATAAATATGGGAAAGCATTCCCCCCAAAAATCAGTTCAGAAGAGGGAAGTTCCATATAGAAAGACGACTGATTTGGGAGATCTCTTGCATACATTTCCATGGCTATCGGTAGATAATATCCTTCACATTTCAGCCCCCTTCCCCCACCCCACAAACTAACACTGATTTTATGGGACTAAAGCCGGGGAAATGAAAAATCTAAAAAGGTGGCAAACATTATGGACTGCCCTCAGTGTTGCTCCATTCAGATTTAGAGTCCCAGAAGCGAATCCATAGGGAGTCTGAGCAGGAGAACTGAGGGAATCCTGGTCAATATCTTACCTGAATCTCTTTCCACAGGGTCCCTTTGGCTGCTTGAACAATGCTCGCTACGGCATCGCTTGGGGAGCGCTGGGAGCTGCTGAATTCTGTATGCAAACTGCCAGGCAGTACACCTTGGACAGGTACTGTTTCAAGAGGTGGGGAGAGGGTGCCAGATTTCTGAAGATAGCATATGGGTGTATAATACTTCCATATCACTTGTTTCTCGAGTTCCTTGTGTTTGGCATGCATTCCCAAAGCCATCTTTACAACTCTGTAACGACTCTAGCTGTATAATAGTAGAAAGCAACTTCACCTCACCAACCAATGGTGTCTCGTAGGTCCCAGTTTAAAGTCCCCCTTGCAAGAAACCAGCTTGTCCAGAAGAAGCTGGCCGACATGCTCACAGAGATCACTATTGGCTTACAAGCTTGCCTACAACTGGGACGCCTGAAAGACGAAAACAAGTAAGTGTGTGCATGAATGGAAGCAGAAAATTGGTTCCTGCTGCAGTGGGAGTTCCGGGGGCGGGGGGGGGGGGACTTGGTTGATCTTTCTCCTCCTAAGGGGTTTTACTGACTGGAAGATGTATGGGATTGGTTTGTGGATAAGGAGCACTCATTGCATTTCTAGGGTGAACAAGTTAGGGATTAAGTGGTGATGTCCTGGAGTGGTAGAATTAATTGCTGCCCTGCACCCCTCCCAGATCTCCTGTTCCTCCCTTTTAAATAAAAAAATAACAAATATTGTCCCTAACAACATGTTAAGCATTGTCCTTGTTTGGGTAGTCTGCCTATGTTTTAAAATAGAAGCTCCCAACCAGTCTTCCAGTTCCCTGCTCTATTATGTTGTCTCCTCTTGTGTTCCCAGAGCAACCCCCGAGATGATCTCCATGCTGAAGCGGAATTCCTGCGGGAAGGCTCTGGAGATTGCCAGGCAAGCCCGTGACATGCTGGGGGGCAATGGAATTGCTGACGAGTACCATGTTATCAGGCACGTCATGAACCTGGAGGCTGTCAACACGTACGAAGGTAAATTGGTTTCCTGGCTTTCTTCCTGCAAGATCACAGTTTTGAGGAACTTCTGTTGGGATCAGAAAATAAATACAGCGGGCGCTTGGGTTGCGAACATGATCCGTGCGGGATGCACGTCCGCAACCCGCAGCGGTGCATCTGCGCACGCGCGGGTTGCGATTCAACACATAGCGCGATTTATCACTTCTGCGCCTGCTTGACCGCTGAAACCCGGAAGTAACTCATTCCGGTACTTCCGGGTTTTGGCAGTCCATAACCCGAAAAAGTGCAACCTGAAGCATCTGTAACCCAAGGTGTGACTGTACGGAGGATTGGAAAATAACTTAGCAAGGTTGTAGCATAAAGGCAGCCTTCTTCTCCTCCTTTCCTTTTTCTTTATTGGATGTATCCCTTAAGGCACTATAATGCACCGTTTGTTCAGTACATATGAAATTTGCCAAGCCATACACCGCCATGCAAATCCTTCCCCCTACAAAGTGGATCAAGGAAATCCATGGAGTGTTGGAACTATTCTAACATTACTCAAGTGACATGAGAGCCACTGCAGAGAGGCCCCTGTCCAAGCCACTAGAGAAACATCAGGGGCCCAGACCACATGCAGAGAGTCTGTGATGGAGATCTTTTCTGTGCTAGTGCTACTTCATTGTGGTGAGAGACATTGCCAGCATAAGAAGGAGCCACATTGTGGACGCTTTGCTCACAGTTACCCTAACACCATACCGAAAAACCCACACTGTAACAGCATCCACCTATCGGAATGGGCCCTAAATCTAGGCATGCATTTTGCAAAAGAGTGCAGTCCATTGGTCTGTTTAGATCTGTATTGTCTACATCAGTTGTTCCTAACCTTTTTTTGGCCATGCCCCACCTAAGCATCTCTAAAATCCTGATGCACCCCAGCCCCCTTATTATTCAAAAAGTGAATATTATTCAAAAAGTGAACTCCTGTTCACGTGGAAGCCTAAAAGGCCATTAACATGGTCTAACTCATTCTCAAATTGCCCTCCCCTTAAAAATCAAATTGGTCCCCTGTGGGAACTACGGGTCTACACTGACGAATGGTGTCTCTGGGATTTGAAACAGGTTTTTTCCGCCCTACCTTGGGATGCCAGGGATCAAACTTGGAAGCTCACTTTTTCAGACCGCTTACTTTTGTTTTTTCCCCAGGGACCCATGACATCCATGCGCTCATCCTTGGGAGAGCTATCACTGGACTTCAGGCCTTTACCGTCAGCAACTGAATGCATTTCTGCAGGGTTCCTCTTTGCTGCTCATGGCTCCAGTGCAGTGGGGTTTGGTGATGCCACAACGGTTTTAAAAGCTATTGCTGCTGACAGGACTCTCAACAAATGTTTCTTCAGCTCAGCTCAATTATTCGTCATGAATTTGAAGCCGTACCAAAACCAGGCATTCAAGAATACTTACTTCTCCACCAGGAGGCATAGAGATAAAGAGCATTAAGATGGCAAAGGAGCACATCATTAAGACTTGGATTATCCTTTCAGTGGGTGGTAGGGAGGGTGATGGCAAGCAGAGAAATTTGCAATATAGAGGAATAGCACAGTTCAAATATTGCCAAATTGTCTAGGAGGCAAGCTGTTTTGGCATGTAACTGTGCCAAACAGTCATGCTATGAAAAGCTCTCTGCTGCCACAGGACCCAGCCAGGACAATAGCCTTGGTTGCTTATTTAGGTGTCGATAACTGCAGATTATCTGCCATTTTAATGATTTACTGTTCTTTTTAATGCAGCCCTTGAGATTACTAAGCACTAAGAGTGGGAATTACAACTTACTGTCCACTTTGCATTCGTCCTGTCATGCGACCTTGAGCAAGCTGCTGCCTTTCAGTGCCTCAGTACCCATTTGTTAAACAAGGACTGACATTTGAACCGTTTTTTATGTTGAGCTCAGCTAGGGCTTTTTTGAACTTGTGATTCTCATGTGAGCTTTTTCTTCAAGAATAAATTGAATTTGGTGGACTTTCCACAGTAGATATATGTATGTGAAGTTGAAGACCTGATGCGCCATTTTTATCGGACAGGTGACCAGTAACAATCTAAAGCTAAACAGGTTTGGACAGTAACTGACAGTTTTGGAGCTGCTCCAGTCACCTGGACTCCCTCCAGCTAAGTGGCTACTGCCTACTAGAATGGAGAGGGGAAGGGCTGAGGTGGCAGTGAGGTTGGCATGGTGGAATTGCACTGGCAGAGCCAATCTGTGCTCCTGGCATGTTTCCACTGCACTGACCTCATGCATCTTCTTTCCCTTGTCACCACTTCCCTCTCCTCCCCTGAAGGTGTCCCTTAAATGTTCCATCAGCTGTGTGGGGATGTCTTTCTGTGAGTAGCTCCTGCACAGTATGGGAAACATTTAAGTGACTCAACTTTTGGTCAAGTTTGTGGTCCCAGCCACAGCATCACTCCAAAGTGGGGTGGAGGCTTGCCAGAGGCCCCTGCCCACCTGCCACTTTGCATTCTTTATGTGTTACATAATCCTTGTTGTTGTGGGGATGTGCTGGAAGTTTTTAGCGGGTTTTAGCACCTGTGGTCTATAGCCACATTACAGTGGGTGGGGCTTAGAGGCTGACCTCAGGTTCTTCCATACTACACCATGTTTTCAGAAACACTCTAGAAATAAAATTAAAATGATGATTCCTTACAACACTTGATGACAACACAATATATAATCTTGGCATGTCTCCAGGGCCAAGATCCTTTTATAAAGTTTAGATCCTTCTCATTGTGTGATCTTTTCTGATTGTTTCCTGCTTTACACAATAGCATACTGATGAGCTGACCCCAGAATTGCTCATTAGTTTCCTATGGGGTAGGATATTTAATGGCCCCCTTGAAGGAAAGAGGAACTGACAGACGGGAGCAGTTATGGGGCTGATTCATTAGTACTGCTGCTGCAGCACCTAAAAAGACGCAAAACGAACAAGTAGGAAGCTTCTAATTAAAGGTAGAGAGGCCTGGAAAGCCTCAATAATGTATTGTCAATCCACTGTGGACAGGCTGGCAATTGCCTTGTACTGTACCTAAAATAAGACGACGGGAGTAATACAAAGAAAACGATGCAACAGGCTGGCAGTGATGTCTTCTGGATTCTCTGAAGTGTGTGAAGCCAAACATAGCAATTCCAGGTAAAAATAAACTGAATGCTGCTGCTGCTTTTTAAATTTCTCAGTGTGCTTTTATTACCATCAGTTGATTCTTTTTATTGCAGTTTGTGTTGGATAACTGCAAGCAGTGGCAGCAGCTGATTATGAAAGTATCTCTGAATGGAAGTTGTCTGAGTTTACCTTAAAAACAACTCTGCTGAATCATGCACTCATGCACTCAAGTTGTCTAAAAATAATCTGTATACCAACTGGTTAACTTCAGAGTGAATTGAGCATTATTTATTCTCAACTCAACATGCTTCCAGGCCAGTATAAAACATGAACATAAGATCTTAAGCTGTCACTGCCACACCCAAGGAAGCAATAACTTTGGATAGGTCCATGATAAATTAAACCAATTAGCATGCATACTTAAATTAGCAAATTCAATTTCAATAGTGATTCTGAATACCAATTCTACCCCAGGCGTTCTAGAGCTGAAACAAAGCTCTCCTTGGTTAATTATGATGTCAAATATCTTACAGATCTTCTCTGAATATTTGCCAAGCATTGACTAATTTATATTCAATTATATCAATATAGTATATGACAGCAACTAATGCACCTGTTTTAAAGCGGGTTACATGAAATCTAAATGGAACCCCAGCCAGTAATCTGGCCAATGCACTTTGAAACAGATGAAGTTTCTGAGTCATCTTTAAGGGCAGCCCCATGAAAAACACATTGCAGTAATCTGATCTGGAAGTTACCAGAGCATGCAGTACAGTAGCCAAGTCATTTCTGGCTAAAAGGGGCTGGAGCTGTTGTAGCACCTGGAGCTGAAAAAAATTTAACTTCTAGTCACTGAGGTCACTTGAGCCTCTAGTGTAACTTGAATTTAGGAACATGCAGGGAGCAGTGGCAAGATCATGGGACACAGCTGTGCATGCAATGCAGCCTGCCTTTCACTCCTTAAGTTAGTTAGCTATCTTTGCATGTAGTGGAGGATACTGTCCCATCATCGGTATTGATTTTAATACCAACTTCCAGTCCATCCATCCTGTTTTCAGCAAAATGTTTTGGGCCAGCCCTGCATATCAAATGAGATAGTGTTGGATATCTTCAGTACCCTAAATTGTCTTTGCAAGGAGTACATCATTATCTTGGTGGTAACAAAAATCCCTGGCTTAATTGCAATGCATGCTCTGGTGCAAAACTTGCAGAAATGACTAGCAGTAGCATAATTAATAAGCCATCATGACCAGACAACCGAATAGTTCAGCACCCTTTAAAAAATGCCCTGTTGGAATAGCGCAATGATGACAAAATGGAAGCAGGAGACAGAAATCGGGGACCATGTTTCCCTTCATTCTGCTTTAGTCAGTATCTTTTCAAGTCATTTTGTTATATTTATATTTCCTTAAGACATAATGGCAGTAGTTCAAACTCTTCTGTAAAACAAAAATAAAGTACAGTTTTTCATGCCAATATATTTCCAATTTTATTGAGTTTTCACCCTGGAATAATTCGACTCGTACACACAAGCAAAGAATGACAAAGTGCCTGAAATATGCTTACTGAGGGCCAAATGTGATATCTGTTGCATAGCTTGGTTTTGTAGTTGATTTTTTATTAAATGAAGGGGAGGAGCCTTTAACTCTTTATTCCTACGAGTTGTGATGGGAATCCCCCCTCCCATGATACCAATTGTGATGTAACAGGTGTGTGAGATAGGCCCAGCCAGGCCTGTGGCAGGGGCAAAGGAGTAAAGGCACCCTCCTGCCATTCAGTGGCCCCAATCCTGCTACCCCACCCTTCCACTTTAGCTATTTCACAAAAATCTGCTATATAATATGAACATGTCTAGTTTGATCCTGATAACGGATTCAATTTTCCTTTCTGTTTAAATACGTTCTTCCTTTCCCCACCTTCATTATTTTTTTAAAGTATTTTAAAAACAAGTAACAAATTCAGAACAACAAAAACAGTCAGAACTCGGGATACAGGGGCTTGGGGTACCAAGTAAGTAAGTATACAGTATGTCCACTACATTCACCAATGATGCAAAAGGACATGTAACAATATTCTCCACCTTTTTCTCTCTCCATACAATCACAATTCAGACTGCTCACACAGGTCTTTATATAACATCTCCACAGTGTGACAGACCTTCCTGAGCTCTGTTTCAATTTGTTTGATCCTCTCCATGATCTGGTAAAGCTCTTGGATTTTATCTTGAATGAGCTTGTTATGATGATCATAGACAGGGAACATGCTTTCCTCCAACTTCTCTGCCAAGCTTGAAACCTTTTTGGTAGAAAGAGAAAGAAAAAGCAGGAGTTAAAGTAGACTTTAGATTTCTAAGGACTCCTTAGTAATAGGGTTTCCCTGAATCAAAAGACTACCTGCTTTTCATTTCTAACACAAATGTGTGAAAATTCCTTAAGAGTGGCTATGCTCACACATCAGCTGTATGACAGTCACATTTACATGTAGGGTCTAGGAAGTATAGCAAAATGAAATGGCAGGATCGGGCTGTGACAAGTTAGAACACAATCAAATAGGCAACCATGCAGTAATTTTGAGTCCCTTTGAAGTGGTCACAAAACGCTATTTGTGGTGTGGTCACTGTGGGGCTTTTTCAGGTGTTACTGATGCAACATGGACATGTCAGTAAACATATAGGAAGGAGAGCCTGGCAAGCAGAGGGTGGCATGCTAAACACTGATTGCACCATGTTGGTCTCCCCACTGCCTCGCCCACTAAACAGAGACCCACCTACTGGAAAACTAGTGTAGCAGGTCCACCCCACCCAGGGAGCCACTTCTGCCAAGCAGAGAACAGCGCAGAGTTCATGGATGAAGATGAGAAGATTAGGCAATATGGATGTGGAGAAAGCACGTTTCAATATAGGAACTGGGAAGAGGAAAGAATTGAGGGAGCTTGTCCAGTCGGTGGAGGGGATGTGGTATGAGGGAATAAACTCAAGGCTGGTACTTAACATTTTTCCAGGACACGTGTTAATAATTTGTAAACCTTAGTTAAATGCACCGGGTAGATTTGTAATGTTTTGGGGAAAATAGTACAAAGCTGGCAAGATGGAGCTCAAGAATTCTTTCCTGATACTCAGATTCCCTGCACTCCATTTCCCCCACATATGTTTACCTTCATCAAAAGACTTTCTCGGAAATTGTTCATGAGCACTTGGTCTTCCTTACGCTTCTCATTCATCTTATCAATTATTTGCTGGGCTCTTTCTTGCAGATTTTCAATAGATGAATCAAGGGCTATGAAATAATTTGAGGATTTGCTGTTTGACTCCCCTCCAGTTGTATCTGAATTAGGAAGAGGTGTGCTGGAAGTTTCTTTCCTATATATCATGAAAAAATGTCAAATGCTGTTTGAATTGTCTTCATTTTTGCCTTTGAATTCAAAACAACAAAGGCACCAATATTTTACTCAAGAGAGGGGGCTACTCAATTTATATGATTTTTTAAAGACGTTCAAATTATAAAGAAATTGGTTATGCATGCACACAAAATAAGCCAAAAGAAATGAGTCATAATTTAGTCATATCTTACAAGATATTCTCCTACTTCACAGGATTATCAAGAAAGTTTGCTCAAAAAAGGAATAGGAAGAAAAGGTCAAGACCACTCAGTCCAGACACAAGGCGACATATCACCAAACTGGTTTCTGATTCCAAACCAAGGTGCATTATTGGGGGGGTTCTCATTGGGGGCAAACATATTCACTGTAAATTAAAAAAAAATTGCCAGATGTTGTAAAATGTATCTTTCTTAATTTGTCCCCTAAAGAGGCATATTTTGCTTAATTATTCTGAGACTGACAGGAATCAGGCTTTGTTGTACCAGGTACCCAGCAAAAGGTCAAGGTATTCCCAATGTCTAGCGATGAGCAATCTGGCTGCCATTAATAGGAAGCCTACAAGCTCCTTGAACTTTCAGTCTTTATTTTAATTTCACAGTAATGGAATAGGCAGAAGATCCTGGCCCATAATACAGTTGATATTGATGAAAATTATATCCCCAAAGAATGTTACTTTGGGACACTCCCACCAAGTAAGTCTCTTTACTGTGCCAACATCGCAATCAGGAGAGGTTGTTTTAGATGTATGGAAGAGTTGCACTGGCATATTGTGCCAATGAAACACTTTTTGAGAATTACCTCCACTCGCACCAAAAGATTCCAGGTTTTCTTCATATCCAAGTCTCTGCCACTGACCCTTCCTCCAAAAAGCCCAGGGGGAGCATTGAGAAGGTTATCCCATTTTATCCTCACAACAACCCTGGAGGCTGAAAGCCCACCAGTGAATTTCATAATTGAGCCAAAGAGGTCCATCCAAAGTCCTACATTTCATCTAGTATTCCCTTGATTGAAGAAATGTGGACTCATCCCTTCTCTCTGATCCCATAATTCCACGGGGGGGTCACTGGAATATTCTCAGGAATGGGCCCTGGTCTTGCATTGCATGCAACAGGTTAGAGATTCAGTCCCTGGCATTTACAGTCCCTGAGGAGCTGCTGCCAGTCTGTAGAAAATACTGAGGTAGATGAACCAATACTATAAGGAATATTCCTATGTTCCAATGGTTGTGGCTGTAATGCGCATAATATCTGTGTACAACTTTAGTCAAGCACCCACATTTTGGTTATGTGGTATTCTGGACCAGGTGCAGCCATAGCTGATACTGCTAAGTGTTCCCATACTAGGAGCGAACCACTTTCAGTAAGAATTTACACTGAAAACCAATCTCCCTAAAAAGTTTGCTTTATGAATGAATCCACCTTTGTTACCCATATCAACTCCTTCACATTTGTTCAATCGTTAGATTAGGACATGCTTTTGTCAATATGCACAGATATTTTAAGATTTAACAGTATTTTGGTATTTTGGTTTATTTGGTTGTTGTTTTTTAATGTGATTCTTACCTGGATGGATTATCACTTAAGTCATTTCTTTCTAGATTAGTGAAGATGTCAAATGGACTATCAGGTTTATCTTGCTCCTGCTCTGACTCTTGCAGCTGAAATTTCTTATTAGACATAGCAGCCTGTAATGATGAGGAGAATAAGTTTATCTGTAACACAGAGATTTAAAAAACACCAAAGGATAATTACATATGTATTACAAAACATATGTACCATTTCTCTATAAGGAAAATTATAATAAATACTGTAACTAACTGTGAATACTCTCAGAAATTCAGGACAAGCATGCTGATCAGATTTAGGCATATTTTGTCTGTGGTCAGCACAGTACATGTAAGTGTTCATTCAGAATCCACTAATCAAATCTGTTGTAGGTGATGGAGAATGCTAAAATCTCAGATGGCTCTTACTGATCTTGCCTGGGTCATGAAAGAGATAAAATCCTCATCTAGTTCCAGATTAAATCCAAGTCTAGCATTCAATAGCTATGTTTACTTGGATTCCATCCTTGGCTTGGGCCTGTATTTTTCCATCACAGGACAGGACATTAGACTGCAAGCCATTTCTGAAACTCCAAAGCAGGTTTTGACGCAGCAGAGGCATCAGCTGAACAGTAAAATAAGACACTCAATGTGTTGCGCATGCAGATGAGATATACTTCCTACTCTGGATTGTGGCTAATATGGAAAAACAGTTAATAAGGTGAGGACAGAGATGCCCATCTCTCTCACATGCCCACCTACATAATGACAGCAATTTGAGGTTAAATAATAAACCTGCAATAGAAAAAATTAATCTGAACTGATTTTCCTCACCCTCCACCCCTAGTTTGCCGAGAACCAAAGAAATGATGACTTCTTGAACAATTTCTAATCTGTTCAGCTTGGAGTTGGCTGGAGAGCATTCTATCCACAATTTGCTTTATCCTGCTTCATTTATAGTCACTGTGTTCAGGAAATTCCAATAGGAAAGGAATTAAGTGCAATCTAGTGCTCTATATGTATATCTGAGAATGAATCTGAATCACTATGTATGATGGTTTGCTTCTTTTCAAGTGAGTAATATTAATGTTAAATAAATTTTTAAAGAAGCAGTTTTTCTCCTCCAGAACCCGAGAAAAGACAGAAGCGAAAATATATCTGCATGCAAGATGGAAAACTGTGGTTTTTAGCTGAGAGGCTGATGAGACTTGGGAGCAAAGAAAAACCTCAGCTCAGATACCTCTTCAGTCATGAAGTCGTGTGACTTTGGCCAAGCCCTTCGTTTTTGTCATGTTGTATGAAAAATTGAGGTTATCATAAGAGAATTAGGCTTTTATAAATTACGTATATCATTCAGTTCTCCATTTAAAAGGGGGAAAAGTTGTTTTTCTTAAACACCTCCCCACTTTTTAAAGCTTTGCTAATGTTACAATTAGAGATAAGGAGGGGCAGGTCTTTTTCATGACTGAAAAAGTCACTAAAGTAACAAAATTTTTGTACAGTACCCTGGCACCTTCTTGCTGCCCAGCGGCAGCCATTTTGTGCTGGCACCCACAACACATTTACCAATGTGCATGTACTGGCACCTCAGGGCTTTTTTTACCACAGAAAATAAAGCACGAGGGGGGGATTACAAAATGGTGTAATCTGTGTACGGTAGGGAGGGGAGTTGATGGGGTACGTTTCTCTCTGCCCGATATTGTAACCAAACGTCTTGTTGTGTGACTTAACTACGAGGTCCATGGGACACTATTAAGGACATGTTGAAGAGACATTGCTATATAAATAATCTCCTCACAGAAATGAAAAAGGATCACACACACCCTACTCTCAAGAAGGATCGTGCATGGAAGAAGAGCCCAAAAGAAGATTGGGGGTGAGGGGTGGGGCTTGAAAATGATTTTGTGAGAAAGAGGTGTCACAGTTTACCTTTTTCCTTCACTGATTTTGTTCTAAGACAAGTGGAGCAAACTCTGCCCTGAGGGAATATTGCTTCCCGCCCAAAATTCCCTCAGGGCAGCAGCAAGACTTTTCCTAGCATTTAACGGGTACGAGGGGCCTGGGAACAAATACAGTGGTGCCTCGCAAGACGAAATTAATCCGTTCCGCGAGTCTCTTCGTCTTGCGGTTTTTTCGTCTTGCGAAGCATGGCTATTAGCGGCTTAGCGGCTATTAGCGGCTTAGCGGCTTTAAGAAAAAGGAAACAAACTCGCAAGAACTCGCAAGACGTTTCGTCTTGCGAAGCAAGCCCATAGGGAAATTCGTCTTGCGGAACGACTCAAAAACCGGAAAACTCTTTCGTCTTGCGCGTTTTTCGTCTTGCGAGGCATTCGCCTTGCGGGGCACCACAGTATCTGCATTTCCAAATCACCAGCCACCAGAACACATTCTGTTCGAATGAAAGACTATCTATTTTTCTATTTATTTATGCCACTACATATTTATTTATACTCCCCCCTCTTTTTTTCCTGACAGGGAATAGCTATACAATGGTACCTCGGGTTACATACGCTTCAGGTTACAGACTCTGCTAGCCCAGAAATAATGCTTCAGGTTAAGAACTTTGCTTCAGGATGAGAACAGAAATCGTGCTCCGGCGGCAGCGGGAGACCCCATTAGCTAAAGTGGTGCTTCAGGTTAAGAACAGTTTCAGGTGAAGAACAGACCTCCGGTACGAATTAGGTACTTAACCCGAGGTACCACTGTACAGTAATACCTCATGTTACGTCATAGTGGGACGTCGAATTCCACCCATTGCATTTAATGTCTTGCCATTTAAATTAAAATTGTAATACAGTGGTACCTTGGGTAAAAATTACAGTGAAAATGTATATTAAATAGGCAAACTTCTAATCTTTTATAGAAGCAGATTGGTGATAATTGAGAACAAGTGACACCTACAGCGGGGCCAGGAACCACTACATTTGCAATAATACATACTGTAGCATAGATAAACTGGCATTGGTCAGCTAATTAACACATACAGTATTATAAAAAACTGTTGTTTCTATTTAACCCAAAAGCAGTGGCATTGAACTTTTTCATGTATTGTAATTCAGCTGTTTCATGTTGTATTCTTCCTTCAGTCCAGAATGGACACCTTAAGATAAGTTTATTAAAGAGTGTCCTGGAAGGCTGGTTTGTGGATATCCACTGGGTTGTGGATATTGCAGTTTTCCCTGGCAATGTCCACTTCTTGCCCAGTTCAAAATAAAATTAGTTAAACATTAGTTACCAGCCAAGGCAATATATACATATAATATACATATATATATATATATATATATATATATATATATATATATATATTGGTACATATAATCTGACAGTTCTTTCATTAATTTGCTATTCTGCAAAGACCAATTTGTAGAGTAAGAACAGGATAAGAAAGTTGAGAGCCATGACTCTGAAAATCCAGAGGATGGAAAGAAGACTTGTCTTTTAAAAGTTAACAAAAGTTAACAACTGAGAGAGGGGTGCAGGGCTGTTAAAAGTTAACAACTGAGATTCCACAATCAGTGAGGATTTGTGATTGTCCTGGATTTGGGTGACACCACATTTGAGATTTGCCAGCTGGTGTATTTTTACTATCATAATCCATGTGCAGACAGCACCAAAATAGAGCTTTGCACCTTAAGAAAAGGGGGCACACCTCCCCCTTGCCTTGGCTAATAGGATTACTAAACTAAAATTATTACACTACAGAGCACTAAAGCAAAAGCCACCCCACTTTCTTGTTAAAGTGGAGCGATATTTTGAAAACGATCAGAAAAGAAACGCAAGATAGAGGAGGCAGCGCTACCAGGTGGGAGGATGAAGTATTTTGAGTTTAGGAACCCTGTCGAGATAAATATTGCTGAGTGTTTCATCCAAGTACATTTCCTTAAGTCCAGAAATGTGCAAAGGTCCCAGGCAATTCATTTCAATATGTTATGGACTAGTTAATTACCATATTAGCAACAACAAAAAGCTGCTTTCAGCTTTTATTTTAAAAATAATAATGATTTTTTTAAAAAATAATAATTTTAAAATTAAACTTTTGCAGAGTTAAAAGCTCAGAAAGGCAGTTTTAGGGTTCAAGGAGAGTGGTTTTCAGCTGGTGGGTTAGGATCTACTCCTGGGCCATGATCTAAGGTGGGTCACAACAACAGGAGTGACTGAGAACTGGGTAACCAACTATTTGTTGGCTTCTGTTCTGTGACTTTAAAAAACAGTTTATTGAACATTTGTGTTATATTTTAACCATTATAAATAATAAACATTAAAAACATTTAGTAAGACAGATACATTGACATATGCAGCAATTAGCAGGTGATCATGCTTATTCCCATGCAATAAATGAATGCTCCTTCAGGCTAGGTGAGACTAGTTGAAGTGGAAATAGGCTGGTCAAGTTATTTTGGTGTCAGAGGCAGAAAATCCCACAAGCCACTTTCCCCAACCTTGGTATAGTAAACATACAACAGTTATTAAATAGCTAACAACCGGCTGCCTTTTCATGACACCCAGAGTCAGCTTCCTCACTCTGCTAACAGAAGGAGTATAATTCCGCCAGATAAAGCTTTTCTTTCTCCACTCCACATGACCAGTTTTAGTTTTTGCCAGAAATGGGATATCTGTCATTTGTTCCCAGCAGGCCCTGGTGCAACTTGATACCTGCATAGCAGTTAAATAGCCTAATGTGAATGTCTGCTCTACTACATCCTCCCACATTCCATCTTGAGACTGTGACCAGATACAAACTCCATGGCTTCATCATCAGCCAGCAACCCTCTCTCTCCCCACCTCCTGCATTAAATCTGATTTCCATCTATCCTGAAGACTAGTTCTAGAGAACTCAAAAGCTTGCACACTATATTGTAATATTTTGCTTGGCCTAATAACACTATTGTCCTAATATGGAAGTTCTTTTCTTATAGTATTTCTTTTACTTCTTACCTAGTGAGCAATGTAGCATTTGAGGGGAACTGCATCTGTGTGAACACACCTTCTTCCCTACAGACCCTGTTTTAATTTGTTGTTGTTGTTGTTTAAATTTGTTTTTAATATTGAATTTTAAATTGTTGCTATGAGCCATGGGATCTGAGGGCGAAAGGCAGGTAATAAATTGAATATAAAATATAATAACCATAATACAGTACAATATTGTTATACACCACCCCAAATCTCTGAGCGGTTTGAGATTTCAAGGAGCTCCAGGTGCCTTTACCAGAGTCTTTCCTTTTGGAGACTGTGGTGCCTTTATGTTATATGTTTTATTTACACATATATACAACCTGAGCCTGCCATGGAGGAGTTCAGAGCATCAATATTCCAAAAGGGATTAGTCTAATTTATTTATGTTTTAACACATGCTGATTTCCTAGGATTGAAAAGTGCCTAGTACACAATTTAGAAAAGTTTGCCTAGTTAAATTAGTTCTTTCACACAATTAACAGCATCTAGCACACAGCTCAAATACACACATGAGTACTGCACATAGATTAGTGCACAGGATCTGGCATCCAACTTAACACTCAGGGCTTAATTAAATTCTGACTCCAGAAATTAATGGTCTGGCACCCACAATTACATAACAATATTTTTTTAAAAAAAACATAACAAAAACCTACTGCTTTTTCCATATGTGGTGGTCTTGCAATAAGGTTAAAGCTTACTGGGAAATGATATATTATGAATTGAAAAAGATGTTTAAGATAACATTCGTTAAAAAAAGCCCCAGAAGCTTTCCTCTTGGGAATTATGGGATCAGGACTACCTAAACAGTATAGAAATTTATTTATGTATGCGACCACAGCTGCAAGAATGTTATTTGCCCAAAAATGGAAGAAGAGGTCCCGACGAGAGAATAATGGTTACAGAAGCTAATGGAGTATGCAGAAATGGCAAAACTTACCGGAAGAATAAGAAATCAAGATAACAAACTTTTTAGAAAGGAATGGAAATGGTTTATTGCATATTTACAAATAAACTGTAATCAGATCAAGACATTGGCAGGATTATTGTAAAAACCTGCAGTTTCAAAAATGTATATGAGATATATATGAGAATAGATGAATAAAAGAATAAGTTTAGATGATTTAGAGTATGCAGGAAAGGACAAAAATAAATTAAAAGAACTGCAGAAGGAAGGGGAAGGGAGACAACCTTGGAAATGTTAAAATTATGGTTGAATAATTGTTGTAATGTATTGTATATAAATGAACTATTTATCTATCTAATTTATATACATTACAACAAATATACATATATATATATATATGCATGCTGTGGACAGCTTCCTGCAATAATGTGCTCCCTTCAAAACAAATTCACTTCATGCTGATAACTGTAACTCCTTTAAGCCACTACATTTAAGAGATGTGTGTTCAGTTGACTATTCTTATCTTGTATCCTAGGCTCTTCTCTACTGGTCATTGACCGAAATAAATATACCGGTACTACTGTGCTGTTATCATCAGCTGTGCATTCAAAAGCCCAAAATGAGACCCAATCAGACAGGAAACCATTCCGTGACATCACTTGAGTGGGCGGAGTCTTTCCTCCTGGGTTTCCCTGGCAAGTGCTCTCTGGGCTTTTCAAAGCAGCGGGCTGGGCAGTGACCGCAGCTGCTAATCTATTTGTTGTGCTTCTTCAGCGGAGTCCTGAAACCAGAGGAGCCCAGAACTGCCTTCTTCTCAGCTGCTGCCTGCCAAACTTGCAAAGAAGCAGATGCGCCATCAAAGCAGGGGACGGGAACATAAAATCCAACATCACCACCCAGGTAAAAGATGGGGAGGGGTATGTGGAAACTGGAAGTAAACTTTTAATAACTGTGCAGGAAAATGGTGTTAGTTTCAGAATTCCCTTTGCTGCACCAGTGGAAAGTGATAAAAGTACAGGTTGCTTTTGCACTAGCTATGGAACATGTTAAAAATGTGTCTGGTTGCTTTCTCACTTGCTTGAACAGCAGTGCATTGATACAAGACCCCTGGGTTTTATGCTGGATTTGTAGGGAGGGCAGAGAGTCATATAACAGGAGCTGATGCCAAATCGTCCCTTCTGATGTACTTTGCCTTCTGTCTCTCTGTGACTAGCTATAAAGTGATGCACCCCAAGAGTCACTCATAACTGGCACTAACAATTTAATGATAGTGTTTTTGTGTGTGTGCATTTTCTTTCAAGCCATAACTGCAGAGGCAGGCTAGGGGAAAAACAACCAAACAAAAGAGCAGTTATTTTAAGCCTTGTACATCTTAATAACTTCTTGGAAGGCTTAGGAACAAGTAACAGGATTCCACAAAGCCTTTGCTCAGTAACCCTCATTGGAATTAGCAAGAAGGCGAGGAGGCATATTTCCCCACAAATGACTTTATTGCTTTTAAAATTTGAATTCTTTTCTCAATGGTGTCTTTCTACCTTTCTTTCCCCCCTTAGAAATTAAGTGCTGCTCAGTACCAACAACTGTTATACCCGATTGGAGGAGGCAGCATCACTTCTTATTGATTAATCTGGTTGGGTAGCCATGTTAGTCTCTTGTAGGAAAAAAATAAGACTCCTGTGGCAAAATGCATTTAACAAAGAAGGCTTATGATGCATTGTATTTATTAGTTTTAATATGCCACTACTACATCAGGCTGAAAAAACCTGAATGAAATTCTTACTACGCAGTGGTGTCCAAACTTTTTTCAAAGAGGGCCAGATTTGATGAAGTGAAGGGCCGTAAGGGCTGCCCAAAGGGCCAACCAAAGTTGCTTTTTTTAGGATTGAAGTTGTTGACCTTTTTAATGATTTTATCCCAAAGTTGCAAGTTGCTGAGCTTTTTTTAGGGTTGAAGTTGTTGAGGTTTTTTTAGGCTTTTACCTCAGGAAATAAACTGCCACAGGGGCTGGATTAAACCGACCAGCGGACTTTGGACATGCCTGGATTAGGGGCAAACCACTCTTTTTTCCTGCCTTGCTTTCCCAATATTCAAAATAGAGACAATCTTCCTTTCTAAGGGACAGGGTGCTTATTTACACAATCCTTCATTTCAGCAAGTTGTTGGACAATTCTAAAAAGAAGCATTAAAAAGGTAAATATAGAGAGAAAGCTAAAACTATATCCGTTTTAGAACTACATTCTGAAACATTCCAAGTGTTGAAGGAAAAGATTTAAAAGGCCATCATAGCTCGGACATCAATTTGCTACAGGTTGACCTTTGTTCTGCCCAGTCAAATATTGCTGCTTTCTTTGAATTGGCAAGAAGTGCTTCTACAGGAGTCTTAACTTGTAAGATTATTGAACTGTATTGCATGGCTGCAATGAAGTCTGAAGGTGTATTTTTTACAGCAATCCTGCTATGCTGACCAGCATGCAGCATCAGCAAACATCAATAACCCAGAACAAGTTATTTCACAGAGATAGAGCAGAGTTCCAGTTTGCTGTTGCACTCATGGCTTTGTCTTAGGACTCCTACTACTGAGACATTATAAATCAAACTGAATTGTCACTATCCGTACTTTTCGCTTTTAATTTCCTTCTGACCTCACTAGTTAACAGCTCTGCACCTCTTTACTATCACCGTGTGTGTGTGTGTGTGTGTGTGTGTGTGTGTATATGTATGTATATGTGTGTGTGTGTGTGTATGTGTATGTGTGTGTGTGTGTGTGTATATATATATATATATATATATATATATATGCTTTCGTAGATTTTCACGGGTACAGGAATGCAGGTTTTGGTATCTTCGGGTGTCTTCCCGTGTAAGAGTAGGGGTGTCTGGGCGACGTTTCGACGAGGTCTCACTCGTCATCTTCAGGCTGGTGCTTTCGGCTTCTTGTTACTGGAACAGAGCAGAGTCTGGTGTTTGAGTTCCTATAAATACTGTTGAGGGGTGTGGTGTATAGCCTCCAACGTTCTGGGCAGAGAGGAAGTTCCTAGATTAGTGTGCCTTTTCTTCTTTTGTTCCTTAATTACTTGAGGGATATCTTGAGTGATTTCATGAGTGATATTCTGAATACCCCTGGGTGGGTCATTAAGTGTAGATTAGTTGCTAAAGCTTTCGTGTCTTGACCTCTTGAGCTTGTGAAGAGTTTTTCTGAGAAGATGGCTGTGCTGCATTTAGTTGTGCTCTGGCTTGGCTTCGTGTATAGGGGCGAGCTGTGATTTTGTGCCTTGTGCCCGCCAGATCTGTGTAGGGATTGCAGGGGGGTGCAGCATCCGGAGGTGCCACTATAGTTTGGCTACTGGATGGAGTCTGTAATATGTCTGTGGAGAGGGTCTGGGTTTGGGTCTGGTGTGGTTGATTGGTGACGGCGTTCTGTGTGCCTCTGGTTCTGGTGTCGGTTTTTGTGGGGAGGGCTAATTTCCAGATGTCTGGCAGGCGGGACGTGTCGTCACGCTTGTTCATGTTGTGAGGGTGTTTCTCTATCTCGATGGCTTCCATGATTATTCTCTTGTGGTGATGTTCCATGTTAAAGAGCAATTTGGAATCTGCAAAATTAATTTCGTGTCCTGTTTCTTTCATGTGTTGGAAAAGAGAGGAAGTTTTTTCTTCTTTTTTGACGGCATTCTTGTGTTCTGCGATACGTGCATTTATTCGTCTGTTTGTTTGTCCAATGTACGTGGCTGGGCAGACTTTGCAGGGTATTTCATAGACCCCTTGGTTTTCCAGCTGGATTTTGTCTTTTGGGTTTCTGAGGATATTGGCTATTTTTTGGTTGGTGCAGAAGGCTGTTTTGATATTGTGTTTATGGAGGATTTTGCTAATTTTGTCTGTAGTGCCCTTGATATAAGGAAGGAGGGCCATGCCATTGTTTTCTTCTGTGTCTTGGTTTTTGGGGGGTGTTTCTTTTTGGATTAGCTTCGTAACCTTGTTTTTCTGGTATCCATTGGCGATTAACACATTTGAGAGATTCTGTAACTCAGTTGTCAAGTGGTCTTTGTCAGCCAGGCGTTTGGTTCTGGAGATGAGAGTCTTGGCTACGGAGTTTATTTGTGCAGGGTGGTGGTGTGATTGTGCATGTAAGTAGCGGTTGGTGTGTGTTTTTTTCCGGTAGATAGTGTGTCCTAGGGAGCCATCAGGTTTTTTGTAGATTAGGACGTCAAGAAAGGGGAGTTGGTTGTTGTCTTCTATTTCCATAGTGAATTGTATTTTGGGGTGTAGGCTGTTGAGATGTGTGAGGAAGCTATCTAGTTTTTCTTTCCCGTGTGGCCAAATTACAAAGGTGTCGTCAACATATCTGAGCCAAAGTTTGGGTTTGTGTTCTGACTTGTCTAAAGCATTGGTTTCAAAGTGTTGTAATTTGTAATTTGGCCACACGGGAAAGAAAAACTAGATAGCTTCCTCACACATCTCAACAGCCTACACCCCAAAATACAATTCACTATGGAAATAGAAGACAACAACCAACTCCCCTTTCTTGACGTCCTAATCTACAAAAAACCTGATGGCTCCCTAGGACACACTATCTACCGGAAAAAAACACACACCAACCGCTACTTACATGCACAATCACACCACCACCCTGCACAAATAAACTCCGTAGCCAAGACTCTCATCTCCAGAACCAAACGCCTGGCTGACAAAGACCACTTGACAACTGAGTTACAGAATCTCTCAAATGTGTTAATCGCCAATGGATACCAGAAAAACAAGGTTACGAAGCTAATCCAAAAAGAAACACCCCCCAAAAACCAAGACACAGAAGAAAACAATGGCATGGCCCTCCTTCCTTATATCAAGGGCACTACAGACAAAATTAGCAAAATCCTCCATAAACACAATATCAAAACAGCCTTCTGCACCAACCAAAAAATAGCCAATATCCTCAGAAACCCAAAAGACAAAATCCAGCTGGAAAACCAAGGGGTCTATGAAATACCCTGCAAAGTCTGCCCAGCCACGTACATTGGACAAACAAACAGACGAATAAATGCACGTATCGCAGAACACAAGAATGCCGTCAAAAAAGAAGAAAAAACTTCCTCTCTTTTCCAACACATGAAAGAAACAGGACACGAAATTAATTTTGCAGATTCCAAATTGCTCTTTAACATGGAACATCACCACAAGAGAATAATCATGGAAGCCATCGAGATAGAGAAACACCCTCACAACATGAACAAGCGTGACGACACGTCCCGCCTGCCAGACATCTGGAAATTAGCCCTCCCCACAAAAACCGACACCAGAACCAGAGGCACACAGAACGCCGTCACCAATCAACCACACCAGACCCAAACCCAGACCCTCTCCACAGACATATTACAGACTCCATCCAGTAGCCAAACTATAGTGGCACCTCCGGATGCTGCACCCCCCTGCAATCCCTACACAGATCTGGCGGGCACAAGGCACAAAATCACAGCTCGCCCCTATACACGAAGCCAAGCCAGAGCACAACTAAATGCAGCACAGCCATCTTCTCAGAAAAACTCTTCACAAGCTCAAGAGGTCAAGACACGAAAGCTTTAGCAACTAATCTACACTTAATGACCCACCCAGGGGTATTCAGAATATCACTCATGAAATCACTCAAGATATCCCTCAAGTAATTAAGGAACAAAAGAAGAAAAGGCACACTAATCTAGGAACTTCCTCTCTGCCCAGAACGTTGGAGGCTATACACCACACCCCTCAACAGTATTTATAGGAACTCAAACACCAGACTCTGCTCTGTTCCAGTAACAAGAAGCCGAAAGCACCAGCCTGAAGATGACGAGTGAGACCTCGTCGAAACGTCGCCCAGACACCCCTACTCTTACACGGGAAGACACCCGAAGATACCAAAACCTGCATATATATATATATATATATATCTGCAACTGACAACTGCCTAGTCTAGGAATGATTTATGCCATAATGAAATGTAACCCTTCAAGGTGCCACAAGATCCTTTGCTGATTATTCAGGAAGGTTTTGTGGAAAGAACTAGTACCCCATTCTGACTTCATTTTGCCACATCTTTACAATTAATTTCGCTCCCTCCAGCTACCAACTTTATAACTGTAGAAGTGGATGCCAGTACCAATCATTGACAAAGCTAGCTGCTATTGCCCATCACCTAATCATCCTCCCACAGAGGGCATTATTTTGCTAGTTGGTGAATATACATAGTAGGAGGTCAGTAAAGGAGCACACCGGGATAGATTTATTATGAAACAGGAGGTTGAAAACACATGGGCTGAAACTCCAGCCCATTCATACTATGCAAAATGCAGACAACCTATTTAAGGCTAGAGCTTTTGCCTTCGTACTAAGGGTGTTAACAGAGCAGCAAAAAGTAAAGTATGCAAAACCTCATTAAAATCTCTTCTTTGCAGCAATATGAAAATAATTGCCTATTTAATGGATCTGTTTGCAAATATTATGCTAATTTACATGTATCTGTTTGCAAAGATTATGCTCTGAAGTCCTGCAATGCACTATACATGCTTAGTAGCATTCTTTGCACCTTAAATGGGTGTGACTCTGGCAGGAGTGTCATTTAGACAGGCACAAGAAGAACTCTCCTGACTGTATTCAGGATAAAGAAGGAATTATTTTCAACAGGTTTGCCTTCCCTTTTGAGTTTTGAGCATGTGTGGTAAGATGCAGTTGCCCATTTGTTTAATTTTCCTGTCACCCTGCTTGAGGAACACTCCCATCCTGTGATTTAAAGGCTGGGAGAAGCTTGTGGGATTGCCACAAAAGAGACGGAGAAACTTCTGGGAGATAAAATGGCCTATGGACCCCCTTCTTAGAGTAGAACTGGGATCTGCCTGGAGCATCCTTCTTAACAATACTAAGGCTCCATCTGTGCTTGAAGTAGGGAACCAGTGGCCTTTCAGATGTTGTTGGACTCTTATCTCCCATCAGTCCCAGAAACCATGGCTAGTGCTGAGGCATGGCAGTTGTAGGCTAGCAACATACTGATGACAGCAGGGTGATGTAACCTGGCAATGGCCAACCTGTCACCACTAGAAGATCAAGTCTTAATTGCTCTCTGCAGGTTATGGGGAAGTTTGTCAGGTAGTTTTTCTTGGTGGTGCAGCACTTGTAGCATCACAACCTGAAATTGCTAAAATAAAATAAAATAATAATCCCCTTATTTGCCAGGTTAAAATAGGGAATTCTAATGCTGAAAGCTGATAAATGCTTATGTAACCCATTTGTAGGACTCCCAGTAAATTTTCAATTTCTGTTGAATATTTATTTATATGATAATATTTGAGTGCTTGGCATAAAAAAGGACTGGTACCTGCTTTGGAATTTTGAGGGGGAAATGACCTGTCTCTGTTCTAATGGCTAGGGAGGGAAATAGGATTAGCTATTTGGAACAGAAGACTCAAGGAACTGCCTGGATAACTTGTTTATTTATGTATAGGTGTTGGTTTTACTGTATTATTTTTTGGTGCTATACACAGCTTTGTGATTTTCAAATGAGAAGTGGTATAGAATATTTAAAATAAAAGATAGAAAAGGATGGGGGAAAGCAGCATTCTAAATAAATGGATGAAGATAGACAGGAATGAAATTACAAGTTCTGTCAAGGTTTGACAGGATCTGGCATACTGGACTTTTATGCAAACCTCTTACCACACCTAGAGCTTAGTCCTCACTGAGGTGGTAAGCCTGTGACCAGAAAGTACGGTACTACTTTACACTGTTTTTCAAAAGATTCCATGTGCACAAACATTGGAGAACCCTCATTGGTTTTTAACTCTCCCCGACCCCAGTGCCATTTTCCCAATCTAAATTGTCACTTCCAAAGCTGTTACTGAGCCCAAAATAGCAAAAACTCTTAAAGCAGAAGCTGCTAGGAAACACTAGTCTCTTTTTAAGTCCAGTGTTCCTGCAGTAGGATGCTAAGAAACCTGTTGGCTGGTGTCAAACAAACAGTGAGCCAAACAAACTGATTTCGGAGGGGTCATCCTTTGGGAATACCACAGGGGGTGCAGATCAATGGTTTCCTTGCTGCTGCTGCTGCCAGCCCATCCTCCATTCCCCCAACAAAACCCCCTGCATGGTAAGGCAACCCCCTCTTCTCCAATACCACTGCAGATTTGGCTGTAAGAGCAAGTATAAGTCATTTGCAAATGGTACCAGGACAGGGCTCATGATGGGCCCCTAACTAACCAAAGTATCTTCCCCTTGTGTTTCAGACTCTCCCTGCCCCTGCAGCCACTTATCCACCAGGCAACAAGGCTCCACAATATCAGAACATGGCTCTCCCCTCTCAAACGTGGCCAATGAACATGAGCTCCTCAAATCGCACCGAGACCTTGGCATTACTTACTCAACCCTCTTCCTCCAATGAGAGCCCTCTTTACAGTGAATACCAGCCAGCTGCCTATGACCTTGTTCCATTGCCCAAAGCTGTGCTCTACATGATCATGGCTGTGATGGTGGTGGTGAGTGTGGCCTATGCCATTGTTGGTCACCTGATCAAAGACCTGGCACATGATCTGGCAGGTGAGTGTGGCAGGTGACAGCAGCAGTGATGTACAATAAACTATGCCCTTTGTAGCATTCAGTGCTTTAAAAAAAAACCCCACAATCTGCACCAAGAAAAGCTGAATTCTGTGACCTGTATAATTATGCAGCCTTCTCAAGCTTTGCCCAATTTACAGTGGTACCCTGGGTTAACTACTTAATTCGTTCCGGAGGTCCGTACTTAACCTGGAACTGTTCTTAACCTGAAGCACCACTTTAGCTAATAGGGCCTCCTGCTGCTGCCGCGCCGCCAGAGCACAATTTCTGTTCTCATCCTGAAGCAAAGTTCTTAACTCGAGGTACTATTTCTGGGTTAGCGGAGTCTGTAACCTGAAGCGTATGTAACCCGAGGTACCACTGTATTCTGGTTTACTAGCCATGAGAATGGACACTGAGAAATACAGGACACAAACCACACAGAGCTTTATTTCTGTGTTGGCATCCATCTGTCTCGAGAGACAATGGAGTGCACCTCCGGGGGTGAAGTCATACCTTTGTGTTAGCAGCACTCTAGTGACCTCCCCGGGACACAAGCCTGGGTAGTATGTATGGAGGTCCTGGGCTGCCCAGACAACAAGATCCTCTTCTCAGCATCGCTGATGTGGTCCAATAGAAAGCAGAGCAAGATGTCTGGCACCATTTTGGCTGCAGGAATTACTGGAAGAAAGCATACAAGGCACCATCCAGTTGTCTTAGGGACTCCACTCTGGATTTGTGTAAGGTTTACTCCTTAGTCTTTTCTTCTCCTGAAGATATCCCCACAAGGCAGAAGTAGTTTAGGATCAGATGGGCTACCTTCTCAGGATTATGATCCATATTACTAAGGTTTATTTCTTTAAATCTTATTAATTCACACATTTTGGTTTTTCCAAGCAGACACTGTTGAGATGCTTTCTAGCTACCAGGGCTAGAAACATTTTTGAATGGAAATTGTGAAGAAACTAACTTTGAACTCTGTACCATACTCTGTATTTTGCCTATGCTCCTGTAGTGTGCAATATACACACAGCCCAGCCTTTTATGACTGTTAAAAAACCCAAAAACCCATTACCTATTTCAATGGGATTCATGCGCTTGATTCCAAGATGTGAGAATGTTTTGCACATAGAAATTTCCAACGGTCCTGTGAAATGCTACACAACCTGGTTGTAGTCCTGAGGTCTGAAGGTCAGTGAGTAGAGTTACAATCATTCCGATAATTTTTTTCTGGTGGGACCAGCTTCGTAACACAATTCCCATATCTATAGGGCTCTTTAGTGACCATCTCCCCTACAGCCCTTCACTTCTACTTGCAGAAAGTAGGAGCGCAGGTGGCGCTGTGGTTGACAGTTCAAATCTCCGCAACGGGGTGAGCTCCCGTTGCTCTGTCCCAGCTCCTGCCAACATAGCGGTTTGAAAGCATGCCAGTACAAGTAGATAAATAAGTACTGCTGTGGTGGGAAGGTAAATGACGTTTCCGTGTGCTCTGGCCTCAGTCACGGTGTTCCGTTGTGCCAGAAGCGGTTTAGTCATGCTGGCCATTTGACCCGGAAAGCTGTCTGTGGATGAATGCTGGTGAGATGAGCACCAAAACCCCATAGTCGCTTTTGACTGGACTGAACTGTCCAGGAGTCCTTTACCTTTACTTGCAGAAAATATTTGGAGATGGAAAGTGCTTCCATCACCAGATATGTGCTACAAAACAGTGTAATATAGCTATATACCACCACAGCATAAATCTGACCTACACCTTAAAAGAAAGAAAAAAACCCACTTGGGCATAGTAACACCACTATCGCCAGACACGGCACAGACTTTTAAGTACTATTTTGCACTATCTTGTTCTATAATTGAACACTTCTTTAAAGCCAACACGACACAGTACCATCTATGTGAGCTAAGTTGGCCTGTCTCCATTCACTTGCCATAACCAACTCCAAACTGCTTGCCCTTATATTTGTATTGTATCAAAGAGCATCCCTTATATTGTGTGGCAGTCCATCGCACTTACTGCTAGAGGCTATGTGCTCCAGTTGATTACCGTATTTTTTGCCCCATAGGACGCACCGGCCCATAGGACGCATCAAGTTTTTTTGGGGGGAAATAAAGGGGGGAAAATTATTTCCCCCCCCAGGCGCTTGTGGGGCAGGCAGCGGGGAGAAGCGCCCTTCTCCCCGTCTCCCACCTTCAGATCAGGTCCGGGGACAGCCTGGAGACGCGCTGCGTCTCCCTGCTGTCCCCGGAGTGGTGGGGCAGGCAGCGGGGAGAAGCGCTCTTCTCCCCACCGCCCGCCTTGAGATCAGGTCCGGGGACAGCCTGGAGACGCGCTGCGTCTCCCTGCTGTCCCCGGAGTGGTGGGGCAGGCAGCGGGGAGAAGCGCTCTTCTCCCCACCGCCCGCCTTGAGATCAGGTCCGGGGACAGCCTGGAGACGCGCTGCGTCTCCCTGCTGTCCCCGGAGTGGTGGGGCAGGCAGCGGGGAGAAGCGCTCTTCTCCCCGCCGTCAGCCTCCAAACCACTTCGGGAGACAGCGGGATGGCGGCGTTCCGCCTCCCTCTGTCCCCCGACATTGTGGGGCTGGCGCTGGGGCTCTCCTGAAGCCTGGAGAGCGAGAGGGGTCGGTGCGCACCAACCCCTCTCGCTCTGCAGGCTTCAGTGAAAGCCTTCATTCGCCCCATAGGACGCACCCACATTTCCCCTTCATTTTTGGAGGGGAAAAAGTGCGTCCTATAGGGCGAAAAATACGGTAATAGAGTGGGGGCGAGAGGAGGAGATTCTCTCCCCACACCCTGCTGCTCCATGGAGAATGCAGAAACCAATCTGATACAGAGTCAGATGAAAACAGGGCAGAAACTATCCATAGTAGGCTCCTGTTTTGTTAGCAGCTGCATTTCATTTACAATAAATCAGCAGGTAAGGTTGTAATGCAGAACACTAGTCCAGCTATTTTCTTAGTGGTGCTCTAGATTCCTCCCCTGCAATGCTAAGGTGCTTTTCCTACAGGAAAGGAAAACACGGGTTGGCAGCTTTGGAGACATTTGCCTTTAGGGAATAGGATATATAGCTTAGTGGGAGAGGATGATTCTATAGGCACAAAGACTCAGGCTTACTGCCTGGCACCTCCTTTTAAAAATGGATCTTGGATAGCAAATCAGGGAAATACAACTTGGCTGACAAGACAGGGCTGAAACACCTTCCCCTCCTTGATAAAGCGACTGTAGATGGCAGCTTCATGTGCCCCCTTTAATTTCTCCCTCTAGATTGCTTGCTGGGGCCAGCGCCTGACGAGCCTGACGAGGAGGAGCCAGAGCCCCCACCTCTTACAGGTTTCCAGCCCTCCCTCTTGGCCAAGGCCCGCACTTGCAGCTGCTCAACACACCACCACCAAGAGGAGGTTCATATAACATTAGAGGTGACATAGTGACTGTGGAAGAGCAGGCAGCACAGCCTTGCGGAAAAGGAGAGCGGAGTTCTTGGCTTCCTGAATTGAATGGGAGAAAACGGGCATGGCAGACCAGCAAAAAGAGCCCAAGGAAGGAGGCAGACGACCACGTAAAGAAGCACCGGCCTGTTCTGAAGCAGTCGTCCCGCCTTCTCAAGGCAACAGCTGTCTTGCTCCTCAACTTCTGGGACTCTGCTTCTCTGGCGCCATGAACTCAACTTCCATGATTATCATTATTTCTTAGTTTTATAGCCAGTGGCCTCTCCTCCTTTTTCTTCCTAAGAAAACTGAACTGGAGAATCATTGGAAACTCACCTAACCAGCTTCATGAACCAGACTGGGCCTAAGCGGCTTTTGTCTAGACTGCGAGAGGAAGGGTTGGGCTCTAAAATGGTACCTGCAGGCAGAACCTAGGAAACAAGGATCTGGAACCACTTGGTTGTTGAACACTGCTTCAGCTTTGTGATATTTTACTCCATGAGGTGGAACATCCAGAGTCTGGGGAGGGCAAGGGCTACTCACACAGCTCTGGCATTTCAAAAGGGCTTTTTTTGTACAATAAAGTAATTAAACCTGTATGCCTTGTGGGCTCTTGTCTCCAACTGCTGAATGCTGCCATTATGACAAGAAGTTAATATGACAAGAGGTAGTGACTATGCTTCCTCATTTGGCACTTGGCCTGGTCATGGTCTCAGCTCCTTTTTGAGAGCTTGAATATGAACAAAGTTTTAGCAGAACTGCCCAAGCTGTAGAACATGGACTTTCCCTCTTTGCAGATCTTCCCCTTAGTAGCTGTAGCCCAGATTTTGCTTTACAGTTTCCCCCCCTCAAACTGTGTGTGCTTTATCTGACACATGCTTGTAGAGACAGCTGGAAATCAGGATATCGAAATGTGTATATACCAAGTCCTTTCCAAACATTTGCCTCCTACCAGAGTTCCCAAAATACAGCTTTTGGTAGGAAAAGGGTCAACGTAAAACCAACCCATTGTCCTCTGGTGTTCTAATGCTCAACAACATTTTAAGATCAACAGCAGCCCTGCTTGTGGGTTCTTTTGAAGAGGGCATGAGACACGGATTGGGGATGAAGAGGGGACAATAAAATAATTATAATGGAAGAGAAGAGGAAAGGTTGACATGGAGGCAAATAGAGGAAAGAATTCAAGGCGCAGGATTTTTTAAAAATGCTTAATTTTTGTGCGGTGGGGAGAAGTGGCAATCGTATCCCGCCTACAAGCCAGTTCCCACCATGCAGGAGAAAGACCCCTCCTCCCAAAAAATACCCCAATATTTTTGGTATAAGCAGGGTGGTGAAAGGTACAGAAGTTCCCCTTCCAACTTGTTACTTTCCCACAGGCCATGATGGTAAAGCTGACAAACTATGCTCTACATATCAGTAGAATTGCAGCGATTCCTGACTATTTACTCTAATCACAGACTTGTGGTCGAGACACTTTTACTGAATGTAACATGGGCTACAAGTTTATTCCCCACACAAATTGGGAGAACCCATTCACCCATGATCTCTCCAAAAGGTGTAGGGGCTAAAGCGTCCATACAAAACAGCGGAATGGCTTGACAGGCACTTTCCCCCAAAGGAACCAAAAGCATGGAGAATAGAAGCCTGAAAGGCCCAGTTTTCCAACAAGCAGCAGTGCTAATAAATAGGGATGTCTCTGAAGAGAGGAAAGTTTCTGTGGACTAAGCATCCAAGCGGCAGAGTGGGCTGTCATATACCATCTGGAGATTGACTTTGTGACCAACCAGTTCCCGGATATTATTGATGCCATACCTGATCATGGTGGGCCTGAAAGAGAAGAGGGAGGAATCTCCATTCATACCACTTTCACGTCCCTAGCATTTTTCAAAAGGCAACAACACGAAACCGACATTAAAATAAAATTTGAAAAATAGTATTAATGTACTAGACCATAGCAAAAAGTCACAGCGAAGTACAACTAGAGCAGGATAGGTTTGTCCACACTATCCCAACAAATGGATCTTTCCCCCATACCCTTTGGCATTCTAAATATGGGATACACCTTTGACTCAACTTCTGTGGCCCAACACACAGGCTACAGCACTGCTGATGCTCACAAGCTTGATCTGGGAAAACAGCCTGTCTGAGGGAAAGAGGTGAGTGAGGTTTAATCCTGCAGAGGCGAGGAAGGCACATGGCTTTGGGTCATGCAGCCACACGACAGAGATTTATAGTCTTGGGAGACAGAAGGTGCCAATTCGTAGACTGAAGCTTTATTGAGATTAGTTCCAGCCTCTGCTGACTTAAGACTCTTAAAAGGGTGCAACATGCATTAGTCCTTGGTCTCTGACAGAGAGACAGGCAGCCCCCAGGCTTGGGGCCCTTCCGGACAGGACACTATAGCAAAAGGTTGCTTAACCTGGGCACACATTCCAGCCAAAACACTTACCGTTCCAAAGAAAGGCCCCAGGCGATGACGGTCACCCCATCAGGCAGACCCATGGGCAGCAGCATCTCTGGGCGGAAGACTCCTGAATTGCCCACCTCCACCCACTTCTTTAATCCTGGAAGAAAAGTTGTATTGTTAGGCTAGTGAAGTGGGTCAGGGTGGAACAGCAAAGCCACATACCTAGGCAGAGCCCAAGCTCTGGGGTTGCTGGAGTCCAATCTGAACAACACCCTGGGGCAGAAGACAAGTCAGAGATATGGACACCTCCCACCCATAAAGAAAAGCGCCAACACAAAGCAGGTATTTTTATGTCAGGTTGCTCATGCACAACACTTTCCCAGGTCAAATCAAGGAAATCATTTCAGCTGACTTATTGGAGCCCACTGCAACTTGTGAGGCTGTGACAGCAGCTGTAAGGGGCAAAGGGTGAACGCTGACTCTGTGCTGTCGTAGCCTTGTGAGCTAATTCAAGATGATGTCGATGTCTGAAGTCCTAAATGGTTTGGGCCCTAATATAAAAGACCACCATGCTAGCAAAAATGAGGACATAGAGGCATTCTTTATGGTTGTGCCTCCATTCTGTGGCTCCTGCTGCTACGAAGCTTAAGAACCTTTAAAAACAATGAAACATTTTTAGCGGATGCTTTGCACACCCAATCTCTCTTCCAGTGGTTCTCTTCACCTGCCTCACCTGCCCTTCCCCACTCTCAGAATAGGGTTAAAGAGCATTTGCTTCTCTGTTGCCTTTATCAATTCGCTGACTTCATTATTCTCATGTTTTATAGAGAAAAGGGGCATTATGAGGATTAAACCTGAAAGGCAAGAAGATATTGGTTTCAAGTAAAATCAAATTCATCAGCCTTGCATTTCAAATGAAGGGCTGGGGAGATTGCCATGGTGTTCGGGGCATGTCCTTTAAATATCAGGACACATGGAACCTCCAGAAATAGAAAGGCCTATGAATAGGTGGCATACTCTCAGACTACTGTTGACACAGTGGAAAAGTGTCCTAATTTATAGCGCATTATCAGGGTGAAGAATTTTTGCAACTGCATGAGTCATAAGGGGATTATGAAAGGCTAATTCAGGGGCAGTTGGAATTCCTTCTTAAGGCACTGAGTGTGCAGCTGCCTTCTTGGCAAAGGTGGAAAACTGAAATTTCTCACAGGTAAGAATGCAAGTAGAGTTCAGAGTGCTTGGACTGCTTGCCCTGTTCCCTCAAAAGCCACCCACGATTTACAGCCTTTCCTTGGCGTACCTGACCTCTGCTGCCAATAACGCCGGCTGCTACTCAGCTCAGCTACTAGGCAACTTGCTTTGATTCCCAAGGGCAGGAGCAAAGAGATACTGCCAGGGACATGGAGGACTCCTGTGGCACAGCGTCACAGTTCCACAGAATGGTACACGGCTATCTTCCTGCACTCACCCTGGTGGTAGCTGAACACCTCCATGCTGGGCTCCGTGTAAGGATTGTAAGCGGGTTTGAAGCGCAGCTGGGTGATTCCTGCCACACAGAGAGAGAGAGAGAGAGAGGGAGAGAGAAAGAGAGATATGAATGGCGCTGGGAGGCTGGTCCCTGAAAACTGAGAAGGCAACCACCAAGGAGCCTGTTTCCTGCCGGACTGCTTCCCAACTGGAGTCCACTCTGTATCCTCCCTCTTATTCAACAGTTCTTACCCATTTTGGTGAAAAACTCTTTCAAGACCCCCATCAGGTCGCCCAGTGTCAAGCCGTAATCGGCTACCACCCCTTCAATCTGGTGAAACTCAGCCAGGTGGGTGGCATCGAGTGTCTCGTTCCTGAAGACACGGTCGATGGAAAAGTATTTGGCAGGGGTGAAT
Organism: Podarcis vaucheri; assembly: GCF_965113315.1. NCBI lineage: Eukaryota > Metazoa > Chordata > Lepidosauria > Squamata > Lacertidae > Podarcis > Podarcis vaucheri. The sequence continues at coordinate 9,388,728 of NC_138755.1, forward strand.
TTCTCCTGCAGGAGAAGAAGCAGTTGTCACAGTCCCACACTTTGGATTGGTTCAAGTACTTCAGTCTCAGCAGGCAGACCATCCCAGCCTCAGAGCATTTTCTCCTACCAGCTTTAGATTACTATTATTAATTGAATTTGTACTCCCCGCTCCAACCTGACAGTTCCTAGGTAAATGAAGCCTGGCATTACTTTATACGGAAACTCTTCAATGACCTGTTGTTTTGTCAGCCTTCATAGCTAGGATACATCCAGGCAGGAAAGAGTTTTTACTGGATATTACCTGCTGCGCCAGCTGATAGAGCATGCGAGCACTGGCGGATGTGGTGTGCGTCCGAAGGAGGTTCTTCCGAGCCTCCTCCAGCTTCCACTCATATCTGTACCTGGGAGGGAAAGATTGAGATGTGGGGTGTTACTCCAGCAGTTAATATCTGAAATACAGGAGCTGAAACAGGCCCAGTGATGGGTGCTATTGCTTGGAAAATGAAGAGAAATAAACAGTTTGCCTACTAGACTCAGGTTTCTTTTTTGAAGGGTCTCCCATTTCTCAACAACATGATACAGATTTGGGATTTCCCTTCCTTACTGATCAAAATCCCAACTGCTGTTTACAAATGAACATGGACCCCATGGCTATTTCCAAGATGCTTTTCAAAACCATCCCCCGCTTTTTGCACTTCCAGGCCCAGCATTAGAACAACTGCAAAAAAACTGCTGCTGAGTCTTACCCCTGAGAGCCATAACCTCCTTGTGAATGAACCCTCTTTACCCTCTTCAGGTAATCCATGGGGAAGTCGATAGCTTCAGCAGGATCTAGAAGGAAGAAGGCACATGCAAGTGACTGGGCATGTGGGGCTCCAAATGGTCCAGTAGAGAAAGAAAGAGGCTGGAGTCAGCCCCTTACTACTCCCCAGATAAAGAGAGGTGAGGACTGCCCACTATCCATAGGAAGATAGGGAGCCATTCCACTAAAGCCCGTAAGAAATGAAACACCCAACACAAAGAAAAGAACATATGCTAGATACTTGAGGCTCAACTGGCTCCCAAAAGGACGCTGTCCCAAGATCCTGATCCACAGCCTCTTTGCGAGCTATGAAACCGGATACAAAAGTCGTGTGTGGCCCAAGCAGTGTGACTGACCCTTTAGGAAGAAGGTGTCATGCTGGTCCCGAGCTGGATGCTGCTGTGGCTGGAAGAGGGCATCAAAGTTCCAGAAGGAGCTCTCAATGAAGTTATTGGTGGGCATTTCCGTAAAACTGAGAAGGGAAACACACAGCCATTAAGCAAAGTTTTTTTCAAGGGTTGATCCACTGAAATTAATTAATTAAAATGATTAATTTAGACCCATTAATTGCAATAGGTCTATCCCCACCCCCACCTGTTAATATGGCAGATCACAGAAGACTGGCTAATGACGATGAACACAGGGCAGGGACATCAAGATGTACTCAAGCCTAGAAGAGCAGTGGGGGTGGTTTGCTCCCGTCCCAGTGCTTTGCCAGCACAGTCTTTGTCACATGGAGTTGTCTGCATGGGCAGGTAAATGACAAATGCTAGCCCAGTCTCCTCAGCAGACTGTGCCATGACTTCAAGCTTGGGCTACAATGCACTGCCTCCTCCGAGGAAAAGAAGCAAGGATGGGCAGAATCCCCAAGACATGCGGGTACTGAATCTACAGCCAGCTGTGCAGGCCTCATGGGCCCGTACCACGCACGTGGCATGGTAGAACACACCTCACCACCCGTAATCACCATTTTGTCACACCCACATACCCCAATATTTTGCAGACATTGAAGTACACACCCCATTTCAAGGAAGATCTGCCGGAACTGGCTGCGGACCTTGAGGAGTGGGTGGAGATGTCCACTTTCAGGCATAATGCCCAGTGCCTCAAAGTTATACGCCTTGAACTTCAAATCTTTCCAGGAGCCACTGAAAGTTTAGGAACAAGTGTAGGGAAAACAGGGGGGAAAGTTAACTTTGCAACGGGCTGCGGGTCTTTTCAGATCACCTTCCATGCAGAACTAGGAATGCAGAGAAGGCAGTTACCAACAAGTAATGGGAAGCAGAGTGGTCAAGAGTTCTGCCGAGATTTGTTACAAAACGGTTAATGTCTACAACAGCAATCCCACAACAGCTGAGTGGGTATTTGGCAAATCTTGATTCTATGGCTTGAAGCCAGCATTTTCACAGCCAAGGTTCACACCCAGAACCCAAAAGCAAACTGAAATGGCAACTGAAGAGACACAGACAGACCCAAATCGGACAAAGAGCTCAGATCCCCTGTTAGTAAAGGTACCCCTGCCCGTATGGGCCAGTCGTGACCGACTCTAGGGTTGCGCGCTCATCTTGCTCAAGAGGCTGGGAGCCGGCGCCGTTCGAAGACACTTCCGGGTCACGTGGCCAGTGTGACGAAGCTGCAACTGGCGAGCCAGCACCAGTGCCGCACACGGAAACGCCGTTTACTTTCCCGCTATAAAGTGGTACCTATTTATCTACTTGCACTTAGGGGTGCTTTCGAACTGCTAGGTGGGCAGGAGCTGGGACCGAACGATGGGAGCTCACCCCACTGCGGGGATTCGAACTGCCGACCTTATGATCAGGAAGTCCTAGGCACTGAGGTTTTACCCACAGTGCCACCCGCGTCCCTCGATCCCCTGTTAATCCGACTTTAAACAAGGACTAGAACAGTTCCTTACCTGGCAATCATCTCTGGAGTGAGGTCCGTTTCCTGCTTGGTAACTGTGGTACTGAAAGCATTTCCTTTACTGATCCAGTATGTCTTAATGGTCCTGAAAGCAAATATAAACATGTTTTGAAATACAAGCACAGTAAACAAGAGGTCCTGCGTTCTAGTGCATAGAATGCTAGAGAGGTGGGTTCAAATCCCAACACAGATATAGGTCCAATCAGACACACACACACACACACACAGCCTTAGCTCCCTCCTGGCAATGCAAGTAACAATAAATGAGGTAACTGCAAAGCATTTTCCAAACAGGATTTTTTTTTCCAATGTTCAAGCACACACCCTGAGAATGCACAATGAACTAATCTGCTCATTGAGACTGTAGAACATTTCTACTGCAAAAGGGTGAAATTAGTTCTGAAAACATAGATCATCCCATGCAGAGTGGGATGACAGAGGCTCAACTCACACTTCTGCCAGGAGTTTCCGCTTCTTCAGTTCATTCTTGTCCTTCTCTTCTAGTTTGTCACCCTCCCCCTGCTCCACCTGCAGCAGCTTCTCTCTGACAGAGTCCTGCACAGTCTCCACCTAGAAGGGGGAAAAAGGAAACTTCAGAGCCCTGATGCCGTCTTCCCCATCCCAACATCCTTGGACTGAAACCAACACTCATCTGCACTGTCCAACCCCTTTCCTGATACAAACCCTGCGGAGACCCAAACCCAAACTGATAAGGAGTAAGGATTACCCACCGCCCGGAAGACCCGGGGTCCACCTTCTGCGGTCTTGTCTAGCTGGATCCACTTATTGGACATTGCTTTGCTGAATCCCACCTTTCCACTTGGCAGCTTCTACAGTGAAAAGAACCAAAAGTGACACTGTCAGGTATCCAAAAGCCACATAATCAAATAAGCCCACAGGGAAGATAACCTCAGAAAACTTTTACCATCAGCTCACTCTGGACCAGGCCTTCAGAGGGGATGCTGTTAAACACTCGAACTTCATGGCTCCCTTCCTGGACAATTTCTTTGCCCTCAGGTGTCAGCTCCCACTTCTTGGATGTGCATTGCTCAGCCTCAATCACCTAGAGAGGACATTTGAGGACATCAGCAAGGGTAGAAAGGGTCTGAAAGGAGGTGGGGGCTGGAGCTTGAAGCAGAAAAAAGGGAGTGTTATAAGGAGGTATTTGAAAGACAACTGAATACCTGTGGTCCTATCTGAAAAGACCCCAATTATCTTACAGCTCATTGGTTTTTACTGTCCATCTGGAATATTTGTTTGTGTAGAACCCCACCCTGATCCAGTCCTAGTTTTCGCTGAAAGGGCTAACATATGCCTGTGCTAAATCACTTCAGATTGTAGCTAGGGGTTCACATGGCAACTGATTTTCCATGCAATCAATCAATAATCCTTGCACATGAAAAACAAGCATATCAGCCAGAAAAATTCTAGCAATATCTTCTTTGTCATATGTTATCATACTTCCATCATGTAATACACTTGTCGCCTGAAATGGAACAGCACAGACACAGTCTTATTGCCTCAGTGAAAGAAGGCAACAGCTGAGAGCTGGAGGTTTTAGGGTGCTTTCAATGCCCCCCACCATATCAATGCTGAGATAAACCACTGAGATTTCTCCCTAGCAAGCCTTCAAAAAAAGTCTTTACTAGGATTTCATTTTCTTAGGAAACTGCTCTTCAGTCAGAACAAGACTGAACTTGCTTTTGGAATGCTCTCCCCAGAAGACACACATGGCACCATCACTATCTATCTTTAGGCACCAGTCAAAAACCTTTTTCTTTGGGCTTTAATTTTCTGTGGCCTTCTTCAGTAGGTGGGATGTGTATGTACTGCCTCGTTATAAATATGAATGTATTTTTAGCTTTCACTCAGTTTTAGTCCTATGTTGATTTAAATTTATGTGTTATTGTTTGTAAGTCACCTGGAGATCCTTTTAATTTATAAAGTGACAATATAAAGTACAATAAACATAAATAATAACAACCATCATTTCACGACACAGTAATTCAGTTTTACTAGCAAACCGGAGGTCAAACTAGCCCCTTTCCAGCCCCAGGAGGAGCACAGAGAGTTTTTGCACAACACACCTACACACTGCAGTTGACAAACTGACGTGTCGTGACACACAGTTTGGAAAGCTCTGCTGTAGGCCATGACTATCTTAGAGGACAAGTGGAAACTTTGTGAAGGAGCACTTTGGAAAGACATTTAACAAAAAGAGAGCATTTTAATCCTCACAATCCTGTCAAGTTGGTTAGGCTAACATCTATTTGTCCAGGGTTGTTCTCTAGGCTTGGAATGGCCAACCGGTGGCTGTCCAAATGTTACTGGACAGCATATCTCACCATCCGTGACCATTGGGTATGTTGGCTAGAGTTCATGAGAGCTGCGAGTCTGGCAACATATGAGTGCCACAGATTAGCCACCCCTGCTCTAGTCTTTATAGCTATGGATGGATTTTAATTTGGGTTTCCCAAGTCCAAATCTTACACTTTATCTACTCCATACTGTTTCATAGCAGGGTAGGAGAGCTGGGGGGAGGGGGTCACAATTGCAAACCAATGCACCCCTTTGGTTTCAGACAATACATAAGTAAGGTAAGGGTAAGGGGACCCCTGACCATTAGGTCCAGTTGTGACTGACTCTGGGGTTGTGGTGCTCATCTTGCTTTATTGGCCGAGGGAGCCGGCGTACAGCTTCCGGGTCATGTGGCCAGTATGACTAAGCCGCTTCTAGCAAACCAGAGCAGCGCACGGAAACGCCGTTTATCTTCCCACCGGAGCGGTACCTATTTATCTACTTGCACTTTGACGTGCTTTCCAATTGCTAGGTGGGCAGGAGCTGGGACTGAACAACGGGAGCTCACCCCGTCGTGGGGATTCAAACCACCGACCTTCTGATCGGGAAGCCCTAGGCTCTGTGGTTTAACCCACAGCGCCACCCGCATCCCTAGTACGTAAGTAGACGAGTCTAAAAGGCCCACAGGACACATATTTTCATGGTCCTCCATCAGCTATAGGGGCTCACTTACCAGAAGTAATGCATTTAGCATTAACTCTGGAAGTGTATACAGTACTCAATTCTAACCAAACTAAGCCGCCTAGAGCAACATCAGGCTGTTGGGTTTGTTTTTGTTTTTTTAAAAGTAAGGCTCTCCTCTCTGTTTTGGCCCAGCCTGTGAAGCAGCAGCAACTGCAGAACACAAGTGGCTTGCTTTCAAGACCAGCCTTTCCCAACCTTGGGTGCCTGTCCTGACGTTGGACTACAACTCCAATCATCCCTAGCTGCTTGTCCTGCTACCTGGGGATGCTGGGAGTTGTAGTTCAATGACATACGGGGGGGGGAAAGACCCAAGGTGGAGAAAGGCTGCTGAGTCAAACCGAACCTGAAATTTGGGGATACAACACTGCAACTCTCGCTTTCACACCTGAGGGAAATGTTAAAACAAAGCAAAGTCCACCCCCCATTCGAAAAAGGAATTAAAGGAGTGTGCCCATCTACCATTTTAATAACTGTGGGGATCCTACGCTCCGCCCCCTGTCATTTTCTTAAAGGAGCCATAGAGCGCCGCTCTACTACCAAGAGAACACAGGCCAGCACGCATGCGCAGTTCTCCTGTCCCTCGCCTCAGGTACGCAGAAGCGTCCCTCTTCCTTCCGAGGGCAGGTAAGGATGACGCCACTCCCGCGACGGCTCACAGGGGCGTGGCAGGAGACCGCCACGCCCACTTACCTCCCCCAACGACTGCAGGCTCTTCACGGCCCCGACCAGCACCTGGTGGTCCAAGCCCAGCGCCGCAGCCGCCTCCAAGCTGCAGAGCCTCGCTTCGCCTTGGGCTCCTGCTAGCTCTAGTCTCTGCAGCAGGAGCTCGGCCGCTGATCCGGGACCCGCCGCCGACTCCACGGTGGGAGCCATGTTCCCGGCAACGACTGATAAAGAGTTCCTGCGTTGGCCGGAAGCGGAAGTGACGATCTGGGCATAGAGTTTTTGACGCTTATGTGCTAGAGAGCCTCCATTTGTGAGATCACTGTACGGGGCGGGGGGGGGGGCGGGGGGAGAATAAGCCGGTCGATAAAATTAAATTGTCCGAAGTCGGAAGACAGCATATTCCAGCTCCTCATCCGCAGGTAGAAGAACAAGTGTAATTACACAGGAGTTTAATTTTTTTTTTTTTGGGGGGGGAGATAACAGTTTTCAGTGCTTTGAAATTCAACTGCCCCCCCCCCACCGCCATCTCACAATTTTGTTTCATAAAACTTTATCCACCGCTTGATTGCAAAAAACAAACAAAATAAAAAGCGGTTTACAAAAGGATAAAACAATAAAATCGGGGGGGGGGGATTCACAACCTTGCTTTAAAACATAAAAAAGTTAAGATACTAAAACGGGTTAAGATTTCCTCAGCTTTCCTAACATCCCAGTAGGCTTGCCTAAACAGGAATGATTTTTGGCAGGTGCCGAAAAGAGTAGTATGGTGAAATCGCCTACTTCCAAAGTGCAGTCTTTCTCCCCACCCCGAAATGCTTGCATCTTTTAAAGGCAGGGTTCCTAAATAACTTGCAGCAGGGAAAGTTGGAACAGCTGAAAGGTCACAGTGGTAAGGAGGGCCTCACCTGTTGAATTTCTTTCGTGAGCCATGTTTCAAAGGCAAGGAAGTGTTGGTTAAAGTTCCCTTTTTTGCTGCATTACAGGCATATTTTATTCCCTCACAGCCCACAAAGTATGAAGCTGTGTCCCTCCAGATGTTGCTGCGTTGCAACCCATAGTATTTAACCATTGCCCATGGTAGCCAGGGCTGATTTGAGTTGGAGTCTAACCGTGGCATGCGGCTGTTCTGTTTGCAGGTTTAGAAGAGCGACACAAGCTTGGTGTAGCTTGGTCAAACGGAGAAGACGACAAACCGGTTTCTATCTACAGTTCCCAGGTTCTTTGGGGAAAACCCTACATTTATGCTTTAAATGTATGCTGTGGCATACATTTATCCTTTCCTGCTTTGAAGGCTGTGCAGAAATTCTATAGACACTTTCCTCCCAGGTGGAGCAAAGATAGCTGCATCTGCCAAACTTCTGAAAGGAAAAGGCACCATTTTGGCTGAAATGGAACACTATCTGTAATACCAAAGTAAAGAAACACTCTTATTGGCATTTGCAGCCTGTTAGAAAACAGCTTTTCATCTCTTAGGATATACGAATGCCAATAACAAAAAAAGCTTTTTCTAAAGCTTTTTCTTCCTCCCTCCCCAGCTGTTTAACGTCTCTACAATTGCAACAAAATATGTCTCTCTACAACCACAGCAGGCACTGCAAGCATCCAACAGGCCAAAGGTGCACTCCTCCATTGCCTCCCGAGACAGACAACAACAATATAACAGCCACTAGCCAACTGCCAACGGTGGGCAAAATAACTCTTATGGTTAGCCAGTATGTCAGTGCAAGCAAAAAACAGAGGCCTTAACCCTCCTCTGCTGTATTTAAAATTTCATGTTCAGGAATCCAGCCACAACCATGAGTGAGTGATTTGTCCAGATCTTTTGTTTTTATCCCCCTTGAAGAAATAGCTCAGTGGGTACCATTTTTCTGCAAAATAGGTGAGCAGTAGGTTTCAACATGTTTGGTTATAGCGCCACCTACTGATACTCTGAGAAAGGGGTGTAGCAGCTCATTATTTCTGTATGTGCATATACTTAAAATTCAAGTGCTAGTTTCTTAGCCTAGCTTAAAATAAGGCGAGCTTTTATTGATTTGCGGTGGGTATAAAGGACGGTGTGGCCATACAAGACCAGCCATATTACAAACCTATACTGTGAAGAAATAAATACTTTGTAGCATAGGTAAAGGTAAAAGGACCACTGACAATTAGGTCCAGTCCTGGACGATTCTAGGGTTGTGGCGCTCATCTAGCTTTATTGGCCGAGGGAGCTGGTGTACAGCTTCCGGGTCATGTGGCTCTGTGGTTTAACCCACAGCGCCACCACTTAATTTGCGTGGGGGTTTATGTTCTAGGGATAGTGTGTAAAGCAAAAAATGTGTATATAATAAATCATTTTTCTTCATGGCTCAAAGCGACTTACAATATTTTAAGCAAAAAACAAAGAAAGTAAAACCAGCAATAATTTTTTTAATCTACATTATGCAAAAAGGCCATAGATATGTAAACGCCAAAGGCCCAATTAAAAAGGAATCGTTTTGCCTGGCACCTAAAGATATGTAATGATGGTGCCAGATGTGCCGTTCCAAAAGTGGACAGCCACCACTGAAAAAGCCCATTCTCTTGTTGCACCCTCTAGACCTTCAGTGGAAGAGAGCACGTGAGGAAAAGCCTCAGATTATGATCTATATGGTTCATATGATCCAGATTATGGTATATGGTTCCATATGGTTCTTTATAAATGAACGTGCTTTCAAAGCTGTGTCTGATGAGATTTGTGGCTTAGTGAGAATTCAGACAGAGTAAGTCCCCTATTTCCTAGAGACTAGGAAGTAATGTCAAGCTACATACCTGTTCCTTCAGAGGGAGTGTAAGACTTATCAAGACTACCTTCTATTAGAGCAGGGATGGGGAACCTGTGTCCCTCCAAATATTGTTAGACTTTCAACTCGCATCAGCCCTGGTCATCTTGGCCAATGGTTAGGGATTTGAAGGGCCACAGGTTCCCCATTCCTGCCTTTTTGAGAGCTTGTGCTAGCTATGATGTAGCCTTGTTCTTGTGCTAACTATGATGTAGCCCCGTATGACTTCTCTTTAGGCTACTTTTTAAAAAATAAACAACAAATAGAATCACTAGACACCCAGGACAGGAATTATGCAGAAGAGACAACATCAGCAAGGACAGCAGGCTAGGTAAAGATGAGAAGCTGCACTTACTGAAATGCCCTCCTGTATACATTTGGGTATACAGGGACGCGGGTGGCGCTGTGGGTTAAACCACAGAGCCTAGGGCTTGCCGATCAGAAGGTCAGCGGTTCAAATCCCCGCAACGGGGTGAGGTTGATAAATAGTTACTGCTCTGGCGGGACGGTAAACGGCATTTCCGTGTGCTGCTCTGGCTTCGTCAGAAGTGGCTTAGTCATGCTGGCCACATGACCTGGAAGCTGTACACTGGCTCCCTCGGCCAGTAAAGCGAGATGAGCGCCGCAACCCCAGAGTCATCTGCAACTGGACCCAACAGTCAGGGATCCCTTTACCTTTTATACATTTGGTAAAAGTACAGGAGACACAGTCTCTGTATAGGGTCACCTGGGATGCCAACTACGATGATTTTTTTCAGGGTTATTCAAAGTGGTGTGAACCTCTTCCAAAGTTGTAAAATACAGGGGGTGAAGTCTGAGGGATTTTGGAAGCATACCTTCTGTTCCCACAGTCTTCAGAGACTGTTCATAAAGAAACAATTACGGTAACTTTGTTCCCCAGAGTTAGATGGCAGACTGTTAGGTACAGAAACTACCTGGGCTTCACATAATATGAAAGTCACTTGAATTACAAGGGCTTGCCCGTAGGGGACTTACATAGAGATTGGGTGTGCTTATGTGGCATACCTGACGCCTGAACTTCACGTGCCAGAAAGCCTTAGGTACACCCTGGTCCCTGTCCTGTACATGTAGATACGGACATCAGCATAACCAGCAATCTCTCTGCAAGGCAGCCCTGATAGCCCAAGCAATCTAAGGTCTGTCTGGGGCAGCAGCAATATTTATAGGGGGATAATACTGCAAAGGGACCTGGGGCATACCTATCAGATTTTGCACTACAGCCATTTGAGATGATACCCTACACATCTACAGAATGGTCTGTTCTAGCCTTCTTAATGTGTCAAAATCTTCCCTGCATTAAGGCCGCCTCATCTCTTTCCTTCTCTTTCACTGTCGCTCTTTTGGTTTATAAAGTCTTTCCCCTTTGGTCTTCAGAGCACCATCAGCCATACTTGACCGCTTTAAAGAATATTTCATTTTGAACACCAGCACCTCCAGTTCAGCTCCTTCTGTTCTTTTAGGTCCTGATTCCATATCCAACAGGACCCCCTCCCCAAAGTGTTGTGATGTATCAGTCCAGTGCAGGAGTGTGTTTGTGGGACCATCCAAAGCCCCACTTCTTCATAACTATTAAATATAAGGATTTATTCATTTAAAACATTATTTATTTAAAACATTTATATTACATTATATATTAAAACATTCATCATATTAGAACTCAGGATGATGTACAAAGCACGAAAAAGCAATATTCCATCCCTGATCATCAATGCATTGTGCTGCATTCCACATTCTTTGACTTGGGCACTTTCAGCAGCTGTGAGAAAGAAGACACTTAGTACAGCTTCTTATGCAGGGAAGTGAAGAAAGCTGCTTAAACTGCTGGTGAATCCGTACTGGCTCTCTCTCGCGCTCTCTCCTTCCTCCCCACTCCATTGTAATGCCTCATCATCAATCCAGATCATTCCTGAGATTTCTGCCTCTTCATCTGTTTTCTACAGAACTATTAAAGGCATAGGAGTGCTGTCTTTTGGAGCACCTGGTGAGAGTTTAGGATTGCCACATAAAAACAAACAAACTAGCCCAGTTCTTATAATCTTTAACAGAAGCCACTTGCAGGCTTGACTAGGTGAAGCTTTTCTCGGCATTATGGTCACCAAGTTATATATTAAACTGAGTTATGTATCAGGAAATGTTTTGTCTGCTGTTGAACACACAGAGCATAAGGAAGCTGCCAATTCGGTTGTTATCAGACAGTAAGCATCCCAAGACAGACACTTTCCTTTTCTCTGGTGTACAAGTCTTGGTAGTGGGGTAGGAGACCTGGGGGCGGGAATCAGATCTGGCAAACAATGTGCCCCTTTGGTTTCAGATAGTACATGGGTAGACAAGTCTAAAAAGCGAGGACACAAATTTTCACAGACCTCTAGCTGCTATGGTGGCTCATTTACCAGAAGCAATGTATTTATTTATTTTTACTTGAGTCTGACCAAACTAAGCCTCCTTGAAGAGACTTGCAGGATCTGATTGAAGGTTATAGCAACTACGTAGTCTAGTATCCTGTTAACTCAATGCCTATGGGAAGCCCATAAGTAAGATAGGAAGGCAATAACCTTCCTCCCTTAGCAGCTGGTAATCAGAGGCAACCTCTAAGCTAGAGATAGCAGCCTCTGATAATCTTATCCTTCATGATTTCCTTCTTTTTTTTAAGGCTCTAATTTCTAATTTCTTCATAATCTTACACAGGCTGTGATTGTATGCACACCCACCTGAGGAGCAAGTATATCTGAATTACGCAGACTTACTTTGAATAAATATGCATCAGATTGGCCTGTACGGCTCACAGCACTGGTCTATTAATTTCACCTCAAGCAAATAGCATGATGTGTTGCACAAGTCTGTGGTTAATCAAATCCAGTGGAAGAACATCAGCAACGTCTGTTCTGGCACTGTGTTTAGGGTGTGCCTAACTTAGGGGTGATCTGTGTTAGCAACACATCCAATCCATGCAGTACACACAGACAGACTGCCTCAGCACCCAATCATCTCCAGCCACTCCATGTGATTGCACCGTATGCCCTAAATACAGCAATTATCCCAGAAACAGGGATGTGGGTTTTCTCGAGATGCTACCTGCCTATCCAGTTTCCAACTACTACAGGCTGTAGAAAGAACAGTCGGAGGCATCTAAAGAAACTGACGTGGCTGCAGAAGAATAAGAAACATGCAGATGAGCTGAGATTTTAGAAGGGCCCGTACAGTGGTGCCTCGCAAGACGAAAATAATCCGTTCTGTGATTCTCTTCGTCTAGCGGTTTTTTCGTCTTGCGAAGCAAGCCCATTGACGGATTAGCGCTATTAGCACTATTAGTGGCTTTTAGCAGCTTATCTGCTGATCGGATCAGCTGATAAGCGGCTTAGCGGCTTAGAAAAAGGGGGGAGGAAAAAAAACCAGCAGGAACTCGCAAGACATTGTCGTCTTGCGAAGCAAGCCCATAGGAAATTCGTTTTGCGAAGCACCTCCAAAATGGAAAACTCTTTCGTCTAGTGAGTTTTCCGTCTTGCGAGGCATTTGTCTTGCGGGGCACCACTGTATAAGAAATGGAATAAAGGAGACGTCACGAAGAAAGAGTATATATGAGTAGCTAACAATTGCAGGGAGAAGGTCAGGCAGGTCAAAGGACATATAACACGTCCAATTCCTGCTCAGCTTGCTACTATACCATTGTCAGACCCCCCAAGTGTCCCTATTTTCCAGGGACAATCCCAAATTTACAGAAGCTATCCCAGTTTCTGATTTAATCCCGAAATGTCCCGCTTTTCCTTAGGGCGTCCCTATTTTCATCGGAGAAATGTTGGAGGGTATGCGTTGTAACTAGGCACAAACTACACCCACCGAAAGGGCGGTGCCTCAGGATACTTACCATAAGAGACAATGGCCTAGGCCTCATCCCAGAAAACCAGATCCTCACTCCACATGCCGGATGCACCCACGCCATTTTGGGTAAGCACTCTGAATTTGGAGCGGTTGGCAGCCAATCAGAATATAACCCCCTGCCTGCAGCAGACTCAGGTAGGGGACGCCCCTCATGGTGCGACACCCAGCCTCACGCACCTCTCATGTGGGAGAGTTTTAGCTCAGGAGGGGGTCTGCTAGAATGGGGCAGCACAGTAGACGTGTGCATGGTACTTTGAAGAGCACCCAGACCAGGGCTGGTTCAAGACATTTTGCTGCCTGAGGCAACGAAGAAGATGGTGCCCTCCTCCAACACACATACAGAAGATGAAATGACAGTATGCTTCACTGCACTTCGAGGGTAGCAGGCTAGTGTAGGGGGTACAGGGAGGCCTTGTGGCACTTATAGCTCTGTCTACTCCCCACTGCTCAGCATCTGCCACCTAAGGCACCTACCTGACTGCCTCATCATAGGGCCGGCCCTGAACCAAATAATGAGCCAGCTCTCAGTTCATGCCTGCTTCCAGTCTGATATAAATGCATGATGAAATCTCCATTCTGTGCCTAAATTTAGGAGGGGGGGGGGAAGCAGCCAAGATGTCTGAAGAACTGCCATATCCTGTGTCTAACCACATATTCAGTTTGGGTTTTAGTGGCTTAACAGTTTCTGGACTAAGTATCCTCAGGAATAGCATGAAGAACCCTTGCTCTGCTAATGCTTGTTATGAAATGCAGCAGAAATGTATTAATTGAAAGTAGTTGTATACTGTTTTATAGTATTTATATACAGTGGTACCTCGGGTTAAGTACTTAATTCGTTCCGGAGGTCCGTACTTAGCCTGAAACTGTTCTTAACCTGAAGCACCACTTTAGCTAATGGGGCCTCCTGCTGCTGCCGCACTGCTGGAGCACGATTTCTGTTCTCATCCCGAAGCAAAGTTCTTAACCTGAAGCACTATTTCTGGGTTAGCGGAGTCTGTAACCTGAAGTGCATGTAACCTGAAGCGTATGTAGCCCGAGGTACCACTGTACTGTGTGCAGTATTTACGGGATATATGGGGCATTTGGGGAGGAGGAGTATCTGTGGTGGACGACATGCTCCTTATCTCTCTGCACTCAGCTCTCACCTGTGGCTCCTAGAAGCTGTCAGCATGCAACAGCGGCCACACCCTGGGAATGGCTTTGACTCAAACCCTTGGATAGCTTGGATATAGAGCAGGGTCTTCCCAGCCTCCCATAGATTTTATTGAAACTTTTTGCCATACAATACAATAAAAAACTAAATAAAGGGGGGGGGAGAGAAAGTGAAGAAAATACAGGGTCCTTCCATCATTACAGAACATTGTCTACTGATAACAACCAAAGAAAACCCAAGTTAGTATGTTCGTGAGAAATGGCAAAATATATTTATCTGAACGGGTTTTTAAAAACAGTCAGGGGGCAACTCATTTTTCACAGAACTATATATTCTGATGGGAAGGAAAGCCAGCAATACAGTTGCTCTACTCCCTGACTGGCTCAAACCCTTGGTGAGCTGGGGACTTCTTCTGCATTCAAAGACAGGCTCCAGTGAATTGAATGGACGAGACCAACGTTGGGTCCAACAGTCAACAAAGCAGTTTCTGCATGTGCTGTAGAGGGAAATGAGGGGGCAAGTGGGGTTCGTCAATCTGGGAAGGTAGCCCATCTAGGAGAAGGAAAACTGATCCTAAACATCTGCTGCCACACATTTGTGGGAAAGACTCTGGGAATAAACCCTAAGGAAAAGTCCAGACCTTTCAGAACATCTTTGTTGTTGTTTTTTATAAAAATTTTAATTGGTTTTTCACAATTTATATAAACACAAACAATACACAAACAAACAAACACATAAACAAACATGTATAATTTCAAATCCTTTTTTCTTAAACCTTACTTCACCGACTTCCCCGTACCTCCCCTTTCTGCATCCCAATTTCCAAATTTGTTTCAGCAAATCCTCCCCATTAAGTTTATCTAATTTTCCCTTGTTCTTTTCTTTTACTTAATCTTTTACAGCTGTAATCCCCTTTTTTCTATAACCTCAACATTTTAGCACTCATTAATTTTACAATATTTCTTAAGATAAATTTTAAATTTCTTCCAATCTTCTTCCGCCGTCTCTTTCCCCTGGTCTCGGATTCTGCCAGTCATTTCAGCCAATCCCATTTCAGAACATCTTTGGGAGAAGAAAAGGCTAAGGAGTAAACTTTACACAAATCCGGGCTGGAGTCCCTAAGAGGGTTGGATGGTGCCTTGTACGCGTCCCTCTGGCAACCCCTGCAACCAAGCTGGTGTGAAACATATTGCTCTGATTTCCTTTGGACTACACCCGTGAGGTCTCTGCAGGTGTTGTGATTCTCCAGCAAATTTACTTCAACCCCAGAGGCGCACTCCCATTTTCTATCAAGACAGACGGGTGCCAATAAAACAATATTATACAGTATTGCTCATATAGAAGTGAAATTCCATAAAATGTATCACCATAATTAGCACTGTTAAGTTGTGGGTGAACGTATCAGACAACACAGCGATTCTTCAAACAGCTCTTGTTTATTCACAGGCCAGAACAGAACTGAGCTGAAGGGTTTGGCCAGCCTGCTTATATAGAGCTCCACTACAATGCAACTGTAACCACTTTCTGTAACTATTCGATCACTGAACGTTACTTTCAATCCCTTATTTGCATATGTGGACCTGAGTGAAAACTACCTACAGTATCCCCCTGCTGGCCCAGGGTGAGAACTTCAGTACATAACAAGCACCAATAAAAACTATACATTAAAAATGGAAAAGACAAACAACTGTCTGCCTTGAAGCTTCTCCGCTCCCCTTGGGGCAAGTGGGTTTGTCTGAAGCCCCTGTTGTGGAGTTTGGGGTAGTATAATTGTGTTTTCATTTCGTATTTTGTTGTTGTGAACCTCCCTGTGCTCTTTGGATGAAGGGTGATGCACAAATCTAATTAATAAAATTGAAATTGCTCATCTCTGTTGAAGGGGGTATTGCATTGTAGGGTGGACTGTACAAAAAAAGGCCTTCTCATAAATAGGTGTTTTGTGCCATTTCAGCTGGGGTCAAATTACCATGGTCTCCCGCCCCATAAACCATTTGTGAGATAACTTTTGCCTCATATGTTTTTATGGGTGGATAAATCAGATTGCCTTTCTTTTCCCATTTTCCAGTCCCGTCACCTTTGTTTATCAAAAACCCCTGAGAGAAATTTCTGGAGCGTTGGAATTCTGTGTAGGCTGCAGATGATATACAGCTCTGTGTTTTATTTTCAACTAATACAAGGGCAGCAGCAGTGTGTTCTGAACCAGTGTTTGTCTGGGGGCCTAGTGAATTGGGCAAAGGTTGAATCCAGATAAGATGAAGCAGATGGTGGAGAGCCAACGGCTCTGGGGGAAATAGCCATTTTGAGAGCCTTGCAGTGCAGTCATAGCATCTACTCAGATATGAAGCCCCACATGGAGCTCACTCCCAGGAAAAGTATGCATAGAATTGCAGGCTTAGTTTTGGAAATGCAGAATATAATTGGGACATAAAAGTCTAGTGGTGGCATACATTACTCCACGCAGCCCTGAAAGACTAGATCACCAGGCTTAGGGTATTCCTGGATCTAGCACTATTCCTGAAATCCAAAGTAGTGTCTCAGATACAGACTACTGCAATGTGATCTAATGCTGCTTTTGAAGGCTGCTCTGAAGATTCAAACAGTTCTAACTCTAACCAAGATCCCTTTTTTGGCAGGCGGGCGGGGGGCGAGGCGGGAGAGAGAAAATAACATATTCAAGTGGTTCTGTAGAAATTGTATTGACTGCCTGTTACTTTCTAGGTACAATTCAAGGTGCTGTTTTCATCTCCAACACTTTGAAGATACAGAGACTATGAGTGTGCTGCATATATTTCAGATGCAATAATGCACACAGTTAATTGAGTGTAAGCCTGTTAACTCAGTGTGATCCGCATTTATTTCTTATTTTACAAAAAACTATATACCATTTCTAGAAAAAACACACCCTGAAAGTGGTTTACAAAAAAAGATAAAATAATCAAATTCTCACTAAAAATGTACAATCATAATTTAGCTGTTGGAAAGTACCTCTCCCCATATGGTCCCACACTCCCCCATTAAGCTTTGCAGGACAGGATGCTGTATCATTAATAATAATAATAATAATAATAATAATAATAATTTATTACTTATACCCCGCCCATCTGGCTGGGTTTCCCCAGCCACTCCTGCCCATTTGGAAACAGCTTGTGATATAGAGCAGGGTCTTCTCTGCCTCCCATAGATTTTATTGAATTTTTTTGCCATACAATACAATAAAAAAACAAGCTAATCTAAATAAAGGGGGGGGGGAGGAGAGAGAAAGAGCAAAGAAAATACAGGGTCCTTCCATCATTACAGAACATTGTCTACTGATAACCAGCAAAGAAAACCCAAGTTAGTATGCTTGTGAGAAATGGCAAAATATACTTTTGTGAACAGGCTTTTAAAAACAGTCAGGTGGCAACTCATTTTTCAGAGGGACTATATATTCTGATGGGAAGGAAAGCCAGTAATATAGTTGCTCTACTCCCTGACTGACTTCTGTGTCAATCAAGACACGGGCAATAAGCTGTTGTGGGGACCACACACCCTTTTTGGCCATGCCCACTGCTGGTGTATGCCCTCCTCTCTGCAGAGGTTGGAAGGTGCCAATACAGTCCTTGGCATAGCTGTCAACTTTCCCCTTTTCTTGCGAGGAATCCTATTCAGAATAAGGGGATTTCCCTTAAAAAAGGGGAAACGTTGACAGCTATGGTCCTTGGTCCTGAAAAGGTCTCCAAGGCGAATAATAGCAGTAGAGCATGGGTAGACAAACTAAGGCCTGGGGGCTGGATCTGGCCCAATCGTCTTCTAAATCCGGCCCGTGGACGGTCCCAGAATCAGCGTGTTTTTACATGAGTAGAATGTGTCCTTTTATTTAAAATGCATCTCTGGGTTATTTGTGGGGCCTGCCTGGTGTTTTTACATGAGTAGAATGTGTGCTTTTATTTAAAATGCCTCTCTGGGTTATTTGTAGGGCATAGACATTCGTTCATTTTTTATTTCCAAAATATAGTCCGGCCCCCCACAAGGTCTGAGGGACAGTGGACTGGCCCCCTGCTGAAAAAGTTTGCTGACCCCTGCAGTAGAAGCTTGGGTAGAACTCTTGTCCTTTCTATACACACCAATGGCTTGCTCGCATAAGTGCAGGAGTGAGCGGTTAAGAGCTTTTTGTCTGTCTCCCCTGATTCTGGAGCACCCATGCCAACCCAGCCAAGCCCTAGGTAAGCCCCTGGTTGAGGGCTTCCTGCTGCCTGTTTGGTTCTGACGGGATCAAAGAAGCAGGGGGGTTGTTTGACATATAACCTTTGGCTCTGCTTATCTGAGGAGAGGTAGCTGAGCAGTGTAATAAGAAGGCCTACCTGCGACTGCTGACTGCAATCAAGGAGGTCTGAAGAGAAACTCAGAGGGCTGCTGTGAGTTCCCAGTTGCCTATGTCTATGACAGAGCGTGGCGCAATTGTCTGTGCTGCATGCAGGCTTTCCCCAATGTAATAATTTGATTCCAGTAAAGCTGTCTTTTCCTGCTTGTGCAACAATCTCTTATATATCCTACCGAAGCACTTACGATTATAACAATTGCTATATTAGTCCTGCAGCCTATATCATGATTAGCCTCTTCTGCCCCAACCATGCTGCCTTTGTTTTCTGTTCATTTGTGGTTGCTATTTTTTTAGTCCAGGTTGTGTCTCTATGCTTTATGCCAGGGGTCAGCAAACTTTCAGCAGGGTGCTGGTCCACTGTCCCTCAGACCTTGTGGGGGGCGGACTATATTTTGAAAAAATAATAATGAACAAAATCCTATGCCCCACAAATAACCCAGAGATGCATTTTAAATAAAAGGACACGTTCTACTCATTTAAAAAGACGCTGATTCGCAGACCATCTGCGGGCCAGATTTAGGTGGTGATTGGGCCAGATCTGGCACCCAGGTCTTATTTTGCCTACCCATGATCTAAATTGTACTGGCAGATCTCTAGTTAGATGGCGAATACTGTAATTGGAAAGGAACCTGGATCTACAGTACTCAGAACAGGTGCCTACCCCCCCTCCCCCAAATTGCTGGGGCTGGAAAAGCAACAGTTGCTTCCACATCTGGCAGCACCATAAGAACACAGCTGAAAGATGAACACATTTCTTAAAGCATACGTTTTCCTGGACTACAGTGCACTTCATCAGATGCCTCATGAGATGTTGTCCTGCCTAATAGAAATGTCTTTGGGATGGAGGCTGTGTTGTAAACCTGCTCAGTGAAGAACCCCACCAAGTGACCTTATACTATATCTGCATGGGCCTTATAGATTCATATAGTTTGCTGACCCCTGATTTAGATAGTGCCTGGCTAGATAGCTCAAGGCTGATTCAGCTGTTCTTGGTGTGCTTGTTAGTGCTGGGAACACATTCTGCATATGGCTATCCCAGTTAACGCGTTGGCTTGGGAGGCGATGGGGTGGGCGTGGGAAAGATTGCCGTGAACTGGCCCTTTAAAACCCCTCTAGGCTCACGTGGGGCTGTTGCGAAAAAAAAAGGGAAAAAGATCGGGTGACGCATCCACGGCGGAGGGGAGGGGGGCGGCTCCCCCCGAACGCGTGGTCGTGCCTCATTGGCCGGGACCGGCGGCCAATAAGAAGCAGCCATCTGGGACGCCAACGTTCGGGGGTGCCGCCCAGCCCGCGGAGCTGCCGGCGGACCAATAGCAGCGCCGGCCGGGGCCGGATGGAGCAATCGGAGCGCGGCGTGGGCGGGCGTTCGGAGGAGAGCCCTATAAAAGGGCACCGAAAGCTCCTCGCCGGCCGCAGTTGCTCTGTCGTCGGTGTCCGTCACCGAAGCTGTTGCTCTTCTTGAAAGGGCCGCCTCGCGGGGAAATAAAATCTAAACAGGGCGATGGGTCCCTTCTTCACCTTCTGCTCTCTGCTGGCTCTCGCGTCGGCCGGGCCTGCCCAGTACTTCAGGGAGGAATTCGGGGACGGAGGTGAGGGTCGCTGCTGGCTGGGGGGGGGGTCGTGTTGGAGGCTCCCGGGGGCCGGGTTGAAGGCTCCCGGGGGCCGGGTGGGCTTCCCTTGGGCCGCGGTGATTCGGGCCTCGCTTGGGGCTGTGCCGCCTGAGGAGAGGCTTAGATGCGGCGGCGGCGGCGGGGGGGATCGGCGCATCGACGTAATTGCTCCCCCCGCCATCTTAGGAGGCTCTGCCCCCCCCCCCGAATTGTCAAGTGTCGTCTGACAGGATCGCGATATTCGCTTTTCCTTGCAGCCCTTCCGAGTATTTCCACGCGATGCGGCCTCGTGAGGGCGGACGGGGTCGGCGTTATTCCCATGTTGGGGGTGGGCTTGAGGGGTGGAGGCTCCTCTGCGGCTTAAGCCAGCAAAGGCCGAGGCACGACTGGGAGCGGGCCGGGTTTCGGTTTCGGGGAGTGGGGGGGGGGAGCGCTGCAGCTGTCAGAACCAGGAGGAAGAAAGCGTCCCTTAAGGCTGGTGTAGGGAGTGAGAAGGGGCTTGCTTGCTTCCTTGGGAGCTCCAGGATCCTGTCACATGAAGGGCAGGATGTGGAGAGGAACGTATGGCTGCTCTCCCCCCCCCCGGTAAAAATGGGCAATTAAGAAGCCTTGCACCTTAAGAGGGGGAACTTGATGCGTTCATTCTGACACACTCCTTCCCATTTTTTCAGGAGCAACTCAGCCTGCCAATACTCTTCTCATTTCGCAGGAGCAGTTTCATATGCTGCCTTTGAGTTGCTGTTTTTAAGAGCCTCGCTTGAGAGAAGCTAGCAGATGTGATGGAACCTGCTATAACCGCCCCCCCCCAACACACACACATGCATACACATTGGGGAGGATGCCACCTTAACTGCATGTGTGACAAGGACATAGGTCTTGTTGTGTCTAGTCTAGACCTAGGATGCGATGGGGAGTTGGTAATTAAGCCATAATCAGCAGGGGCCATGGGGATATAGAACACGGACTAAATAGATCGCTGTGGGGATGTCTCTAGAACACACAGACCGCCCATTCCTGGAGTATCGAAAATGACAGGTGCATCCTGGTGTAGAGAATTGAAAAGCAGTGTAGACACTGCCAGCTGGTTTTTCTCTTAAGAACTCTACAGAAATATGGTGGTTTTCATGTGTTATGTGCATGGCAATAAGGATTGAAATGGGTGTTGGTGCAAGATGGGAATGGAAGCTGTTTAGATTGTTTTAGCACCTCAATACTAGTTATTGGTATACCACTGCTGTCCAGTAGAGCCTTTTGATAATACAGTTGAAATTGCCAGTATTGAGGCCCAGCTGCTGTGGAGCGTCTGACATGCATTTTCTCTTGTTCCTCTTTGTAGAGATTTAAGCTGCAATCTTCATCCATTTAACTTGGAGTAAACCACGTTTAACACATTGGCATATGGTTTTGACACGTATAGGATTATGTCTTAATCATTTCATTTGTGGATCTGAACACTTTTAATTACACATTTTTTAATTACTTTTCATAGCAAAGCTGTTTCATTAGAAAGCCATGCAGTTGCAGTGCCCTGTCTTAAATGGGACCAGTACCCCAAAAGTGAAGGTGCTAATACTGCTTTTCTGTTGTAGCATATTATATGTAGGCAATTTATGGCGGACAGAAATTAGGTAGATCATTTGCATCTGCAGTGATCAGGCAAAGCATGTTATTATTCACTGCTGAAATTGTTGCCAGGATTTTGCAGGTTAAGACAAGTGTTTTATCTTAACAAATTCTAGTTCAGTTTGTGCTCAATGTGTTAACTTACACATGATCAGAATTTGCTCATTTTTTGCATTTCACCCTTTTAATGAGCGATGGGTCAAATTCATGTTGCCAGCTTGATCTTCCACAACCTTGTGAAGTAGATCTGGCTGGGAGGAAAGATCAAGGGAACCCACAAAAACAGGACCATTTAGTAAACCACAATTCACTAACTTGGTGCATGCCTGCTGGGGAATTGTGCTCCCAAAACACCTGGTGTGAGCCAGATTGGCAAGAGCTGCAGTAGCCAACAGGGGAAGTCATTTAATAACAAGTAAAGCAGAATCAGCATACAGATCTCATATGCATCACAGCGTTGAAAAGGGGTTGGGATGTTGGCCACATATAAATCTGTCACAACCCATTATATGCTAAATCACTTCAAGCAAAGTCGATGTTGTGTTGGGCATTTGTCCTGAGACTATCTTGTCCTGGGACTGCCATTATATGTCATGGCCAAGAGCAAGGTTTTGGACCCAACTCATACCTGTAGTCATCATACCAGATACTCCATTATTGTATCCATTTTAACTTGCTTCAAGTTGAGTGGTAAGTTGATTTTAAAAGAATCAAGGTGGGGCCTGAATTTTTGTAACCAAAACTGACTGATTTTGACTGACGTTTTGCTTCCTTGTACAGGGTCACTGCAACATTGCAAAAACGTTGTAAGCTTGTTGCAAAAATTATTTTTGTAACTGAACAGAAAAAAAATGTTTGTGCCACATGTTGCATTTGAATGGTTTTATTTGCCCTCTGTGGTCTTGGGAGCATTTGTAGCCCAGTGTTAACCAAATGTATGTAGTGAATCATTGTAGCTCTTTAGTTTCAAAATTTGTTCCTTTCGTTCCTTTTAGATGCCTGGACAAACCGTTGGGTAGAATCAAAGCACAAGTCTGACTATGGGAAATTCAAGCTTACTGCTGGCAAATTCTATGGAGATGCAGAGAAAGACAAAGGTAAGGAGATGTTCTGGAGGACTGTGTTCTCTTAATTCAGTCACAAATGGAGTCCTAAATCTGAAGGTGATGATTGCAGTGTTGCACAGGATCAGGCTTGCCTTATTAAATGGTAGTATATCAGGCCATCCCTGAGTTTTCACTTGCCACAACTTTTGTAGACAGACTTGTAAACATTGGATTATTCTTCCACTTCTGGTCCCCCAGGTAATAAAAAACTTGAGGGTTTCTGTGAGGGTATTGTATGATCAGATTTGCACACTATTGTCATCTATAATAATATCCCCGTTTCTTATATACACCTTGACTGTGTTTCATCTTCCCAGGACTTCAGACAAGTCAGGATGCTCGTTTCTATGCACTCTCTGCTACCTTTGATCGCTTCAGCAACAAGGATAAGACCCTGGTGGTCCAGTTCACAGTGAAACATGAACAAAACATTGACTGTGGAGGTGGCTATGTGAAACTCTTCCCCTCAACCCTGAACCAAGAGGACATGCATGGGGATTCTGAGTACAACATCATGTTTGGTGAGTGTGCTTGCTTGAAATACATACTTGTCTGGGTGGTTGCTAATCTATAAGGCTGTAGGAGGGGGTCAACAAGAGGCCCAGTCAGCAAATAGAGGGTTGATGCTCCTTCCGTTGGGCCTCCTCCATGTATCCTAGTAAATGGGCATGATGGTGTTTGGTTTTTAGAGGGCAGGGGGTATAGCCTTGCATGGTGCTAGGCAAGCATTGGAAACCATTCTACAACACTTACATCAGTCTGCTTTTGGAATGGCACCTAATTTGAGAAATATTGTTTGTTATTGGGGAATGATTAAGCTATGCAGTAGTGAACTGAGTCTTTTCTGTATTCTTGTAAGTGGGCATTGTGGTGTTAGTCTGAGACTAAACTGAATGCTTGCTGCCCACTTTTGATCATCTGGGTGTGGGCCTCAATTTTAATTCTGTTATGAATCCTATGCCCTTTGTCTCTAATGCAGGTCCTGATATCTGTGGCCCAGGTACCAAGAAAGTTCATGTGATCTTCAACTACAAAGGCAAAAATGTCTTAATCAATAAGGACATCCGTTGTAAAGTGAGTGTCTGGAGACCTAACTGAGCAAAGTCCTTTTGAAATTCTGATCCTAGAAAGAAAGCAGTATGGATAAAAATGGATATAATTGATAATAAATTAAATCAAACCAGATATTAGGTTGTATTCCCCAAAGTTATTATTGGACTGCACCCAATGAGATCACTGGCCATTATTTTCAATGGAGCTACTCTACATAGGCCTACCATTGGGTCTAATTTTATAAATACTGTATGAAATTTCTTAATTTAACGTGTTGGTGCTCTGTAACATAGAGTTAAATGAGTCTTTTGTCTAAATTGATACTTTTGTTCATTTATCAGATGCAACTATTTACATTCTAACATTCATTTTTTATATCATTAAAATACTACTCTGAATCTACCCAGAAATTTCAGCCTTGCCTCAAACAATTGTGGGCATTTGTTTGGAAATAGGAGAATTGTCCAGTGTGCAGGTTTTGATATTTAATTATTGTTCACAATAGAGGCTCTATGGGAATAAGGAACTCCCCATAGGTAAAAAATGAAAGCATGCAAAATGTAATCATTTTGCAAATGAAGCTGTGTAAATAATACTCTGTTTAATTGTAAATTAACATGGTCTAGTAGTCAGACTTGTGCCATAGTTTAGGAAATGTATGCAGTATCAGTGGGAAGCTTGACTTAAATTTGCCTTTTTTTTTTCCTTGCTGAAAAGCATTCCACCCTAGGCTAAAGGGAATCTGTTATCCTCAGTTTTAAGCTGTTTCCTTTGACAGGATGACGAGTTTACACATCTCTATACCCTCATCGTGCGGCCTGATAACACCTATGAAGTAAAGATTGACAACAACAAAGTGGAGTCTGGCAGCTTGGAGGATGACTGGGATTTCCTGCCTCCCAAGAAAATTAAGGATCCAGAGGCAAAGAAACCAGATGACTGGGATGAAAGAGCTAAGATAGATGATCCTGAAGACACAAAACCAGAGGTTAGTGTGTACTAGTGGTGGTATAGCACCAAGAATATACACAGCACTTAAGAGCAATGTAAACAGAGGCACCAGACTTGAAACCAGAGTTTCAACTGTGGGGTAGACAATAAGAGGGAGCTGGGGAAATGGTTGTGTTCTTTGTGAGTGGGTGAGAAGAGAGTGTGACACTGTAGCTTCAACTGATAGCTGTGCAGAATCATAGAATTATAGAGTTGGAAGGGACCCTGATGGTCATCTAGCCCAACTCCCTGCAATGCAGGAAGGCAATACCAATCTTGGTTGGGTGATAACGTTGCCTAATACCTGTTTTCCCCCCAACTTGCTTTCAGGACTGGGATAAGCCAGAACATATTCCTGATCCTGATGCCAAGAAGCCTGAGGACTGGGATGAAGAGATGGATGGCGAGTGGGAACCACCAGTAATCCAAAATCCAGAATACAAGGTAAATAGTGGCTAAGGCTGCAGTGTTGGATGTTTTCATTTTTAAAGCCACACCACCAAACTCCTCACTTAAGTGCCTCTAATTGAGTAATAGACTTCTAAAAGAAAGCAGTCTTAGAAGAGACACCCCCTTTTCCCTTACACAGATGAATGCCTCTTCTAAAGTGATGTCCACCATGATTAGTCTTTAATCAAAATGTCATTTTTAATATAGAATATTTTAGGGTTGCCCTTGAAACACCTCTTAATGCAAAGAGGGTTTGTTACTATGGATTTAGAACCATCACACTAGCCTATCATACTGGAGTTAGACTTCAAGCTCTTGGTCTAAGATGGCCTTGCTATAGATAAAATTTCAGTGTTATCTTTGTTTTTCTGGGTAGGTAGTTATAGACATGTTGAAAACAAGAAGTTAATAATACGATCCAGGTGGAAAAAATCAAATTGATCCTTGGATGTCTTGAACAAGACAGGAATATGAACATACCATACTTTTCCATGTATAATTCCATGTATAACACGCCCTCTATTTTGGGGGACTAAAAATTAAGAAAATGAGGGGAGGTTGCCCAGAGTTGTTGAGCTTTTTTGGGGGGAAATCACTCACCTGCCTGACCAATGCTAACATGCGCGTCACAACATCCTCCTAAGGTCTTCCCTCAATTGCCGCAGTGACACCCAATCACCTTGCCGCAGACAACAATAACACACTGCACACAATCTCCGGCTCGCGGCATCAACCAATCCCACGTTTCCCCATGCACAATCCATGTATAATACGACCCCATATCTTAAACATGATTATTTTTTTTAGTAAAAAAAACCTAGTCTTATACACTGAAAAGTACAGTAATTGGTGTCCTTTTTTTTAAAACTCCACCAGAGCCTTATGTGGAATGTACACATACATGTATAAGAAGGTTGAATTAAAACTGGAATTAATGTAAACCATTCATTTTTTATTCTTTTGTCCCTTCCATGCTTAAATTATCAAACGCGCTGGCCACTTAAGTATTGGAGATTTATTTTAAAACTGGCTCTGTGTGTCAGTTGTAATATTTTTTATTTTTTATTAATATATTTTTGCAGGGGGAGTGGAAACCTCGTCAGATTGACAACCCCAACTACAAAGGGAAATGGATTCATCCCGAGATAGATAATCCTGAGTACACTCCTGATCCCGACCTTTACTTCTTTGAAAACTTTGGTGTCATTGGCTTGGACTTGTGGCAGGTGAGTTCTTGATACAATATCCCACTTCTCCATGCTCAGTTCACAACAAACAACATAAGAGAAGTTACCACATTCATATACCTGGCTAGAAGCTTACTATTAAAAAGTTCAGGTCAGATGTTAAGCATAGAAGAATGTTAGCTAAGGATGCAAGTTTGCATAGTTTCCTGTTTTTCCAATGCTTCCTGCCCCAACATCTGAAAGTATTCTGGATCTACTGGTGGCATTCCTGCCTTTCAGGATTGTTGTACAGTGGTGCCCCGCAAGACGAATGCCTCGCAAGACAAAAAACTCGCTAGACGAAAGGTTTTTTCATTCGCGATTTGCCTCGCAAGACGAATTCCCCTATGGGCTTGCTTCGCAAGACGAAAACGTCTTGCGACTTTGTTAAACCGTTTAAACCGTGCTTCGCAAGAAGAAAAATTCGTTAGACGGCAAAAATTGCGGAACGAATTAATTTCGTCTTGCGGGGCACCACTGTATATTATACTCCTCTTGTGTATGCTTTGATGACATAGAAAACTATAAGTAACTTAACAGAAAACATACTAACTTGATAAATTAGTTGCCACAGCTGCCAATTTTCTCAAGCATTCATTTAGTGGAGAAGCAGGATAAAAATTATTGAAATAAGTAATATAAATGTTAATAGAAGTTGTGAGCAGTCTCAAATCTAATTTTGTGTCCAAACAGACACCAAATTATAGGAATGCCATATCTACGATGTAGTAATAAAAGAGAACATATAAACAATATTTATCCAAGACGCTTTAAGATGCTATTAAGGTGGTCTTGATTCAGAATGTGGTATCAAAAGCAGCAGCTGCTATTGGCAATTTTGTGCTGTCTTATTCTGTGTTCAGCTGCAGGATTTATGAGAGAAAAGTAGAGTGTAAATACTTAAATGAACCTGGAGCGGATGGTGGAGAAATTATGGCTGATTTAATTTCGTTGTCCCCGAGAGGGGGCAATGACAATAAAGATATTATTATTATAAACCAACTTACAGTGTGATTGGAAGTGATGCTGAAACACTTCATTGCTTTATAAGCTGTCCGAGACACCTAGAGTTATGTAGAAACATTGGAGCTCATTGTTGTTGTTTGCTACAGGTCAAGTCTGGCACCATTTTTGACAACTTCCTGATTACTGATGATGAGAAATTTGCTGAAGAAGTTGGCAATGAAACCTGGGGTGCCACCAAGGTGAGGAGTAATTTTTCTTGATCTTTATGGCTAGGGTCATCACCACATCATCTAGTTTTACCTAGGTTTTGTAAAGTGCTTTAAATGAATAATCTTCATCTCCACTTTAAATGAGCAAGTTCCAGAGTCTGAGCTTTAGAAACTGCTATGGACTATGTTAAAATGTTGAGGATGACTTTTGGCCTCAATCTCATTCCTTCTATGATATATTGTCCAAAACCGGTTTGAAGTCCATATTGTGATACTGGGTTCATAATTTTTGGCCTTGCAAAATATCACGAATGCTGGTGTGTGTTGCAAAAATCACAATGTGGGAAAAACCATGAAGCCAACCAATGCTTCTCTCAATTCCTGCAGCCTGTATTAGCTCTGCTGGCTCAGCTCTCCCCTGCCTCAAGCAGGGGGCAGTGCATCATAAAAGCAGGCGCTGGCAAAAATGATACAGGAAAAACCATGAAGCCAGCCAATGTTGCTCCATCCTTATACTGGTATACCACAATGTTTGTAATGTCACAGTATTTAGCTGGTGATATGGCACAATATTCAAAACCAAATATCACCCAGCCCTACTGGGGGGGCGGGTAGGTCTCTTTAAACTCTGATTCTATTCTGAGATCAAATTTGGTTTTTTTTGTTTTCAACTGCTTTTATTTTGCTGCTCCTTACTTTTTATCATTATGTTCTTAATACTTCATGATTAGCCCTGGACGTATAGTATGCTGAAGGGTGGGATATAGAAAGCTAAGTTAGTTGGTGGATCAGAGCCCAAGGCTCAAGCTTCTCTTTAATAGTCAGGTGCCTTGTCAAACACAGTGGTAAGGTATGGAAGTGATGGCCTTCCCCCGTTCATATGCAAGCAACTCCCCATTTACATGGCGAGGTTGCATTCTGAGGCACTGCATCCATCAATGGGATGTGCATAAGCCTGCCCTGTTCTGCCCCCTTGCCAATTGTGCACAAATGGGAAACTGTCAGTAAGCAAAAATCAAACCTCCATATTTAGACTATCTGTTGTATTTGTTCATCTATCTGCCCTCCATGAGTTTTTAAGTATGGAATGAACAAACACTCAAAGCTTGTAGCAATCGCCTAACTTCTGTAAGTTACATTTTCTATTATATATCTTTGCTGAGAGATGAGAGCAGCTGCATGGTTTTCAAGCCTTTAGCACCATACTACTGAGTCCTACTTAATATGATAACCCCTATTCAAGAACATATATCCCTTTAAATTGTCACTAGGATGCTGAGAAGAAAATGAAAGAGCAGCAAGATGAGGAGCAACGAAAGAAGCAGGAGGAAGAAGACAAGAAGAAGAAAGAAGAGGAAGGAGACGATGAGCCGGAGGGTGAAGATAATGAGGAGGATGAAGAGGATGAGGAGGAAGAGGAAGAAAAGGATGAGGAGGAAGAAACAGATGGCCCACTGAAGGATGAGCTGTGATTAGGGGTGGTTAGGTGTGCTTGTTGGCTGAGCCTCGCCCTGGGCCTGTACCATGCAGTCTGCTTGGTTGAACCCAACAAAGGAGAGGGGATAACAGTAATGTCTCTATGAGACAAAAGAACTTTTTTTTTATTGGTGTGTTTGTTTGTCTTAACCCTCTTCCCAAATGTCATCAGTTATTCATTCATGTGTGTAGAGGGAGAACTAGAACCTGCGTCCTAAGGTGGCTAACTGTAGGAACATAACCCTTTGAAATGGGGAAGATGCCATTGACCATCTTTTTCTTTTTTTTTAAGAATATGGCCACTTTTTCACTAAAGTTTGACTCCAGTCACCCTCCAGAAATGGATGTCCATAAAGCAGAACTCCCCTGTATTGCCTGCCCTTTTGCTTATCCTTTTAAGATACTTGAAGCTCCAAATGGTGGTTTCATACTTAAAAGGGGTGGGATACCTGGGAATAGAATATTAGATGGCTTCCAGGAAAACAAAATTGAGACAACCAGTATTGTATGATGTGTAAGACAACGGATGTTGACAATCCTGTCTTGTTCTAAGAGTAGTAATGGTCACTTTTGCTGCTGTGCCCATTAGACAAATCAGGTGCTTTTTAAAAAAGCACAAAGCGCAATGGGCAAAGCAAACTATTACTTTTAACCCAATTTGGATGGCACCCTTAGCTTTTAGATATTTCATATGACAGCCTTGTGTGTGTCAGGGTGTGGTGGTGGTCATTGCAGAGCTTCAGCTGGAGGATCACTAGGGGTGGGGGTGATAAATTTCTGCTTTAGATGTGTCCGGGCAGAGAGCTAGGAACTGAAGAGCCTATGGAGGAAGAGACTAACACGAGGAGTCATCTCACTTGTTCACACTTGAATGTATGGAAGATTGAAGAAAATTTCTATTAAATTAAACTTCATGTCTGGCCCATAAAACAGATTTGTTGTGTTGTACTGTGTTTGGATGATTGTTGTGCTCTGAGCTACTACGTGCTCCATAGCAAAGCAAGGTCACTTGCCAAAAAGTGGTTTAAGAGTATATAAAATTCTACTCTTGAAAGAGAATATAGGATAGTAGAAAATAAATGATAGCATGGCTACTCTCTAGTTGACTCTTACCTGAAGCTATCCTCCCATCCTATGGAAAGCTGCTGTGGCCTGTCCCTTGTCAATGAGGAATTGAGTTACTTTCTAGCACAGGCAAGGCTTTCCTTTTAGGAGAATCACTTGAGTATTCAGTCTTGCTTTGGTGAAGTTCCCCCATAGGGAAGGAAAGCTATGGTCAGTGTCCTTGTCACGTGGCTGGGCTCCCATTCAGTACAAAATTCTAGACCTGCTTCCACTGTCTGAAATCAACATCATTGCTAACATTTAGAGCCATTCTTTCACCTGGCATGCAAATGTAACGGCTGCCTTTAATACCCTAGAGAGGCAAAGTCAGTAGCTGATGCTGTACTGCACAAGGACCTTGATTCACCTGCGGAAAATACCGAATCGCAATGGAAACGCAAATATACCCATAATTAAGAAGGGTGGCAAGGAGGCGATGGGGAACTAGCGCCAGTCGTGCATTGTACAGTCGCCCTGTCAATATTTACAGGCTGGAGGCGCCTACTCGGAAGTAAACCCCGAGTCCTCCCACGGGAAAATCGTACCGCATCACTTCCTCTTTGTTCCTTAACGTTGGATGCCCAGAAAAGAAATCCCCGTCGAAAGCGACCCCCAACTTAAATCGCCCCCTCCTCCCACGGCGGTACTCTCTTGCGCAGAAGGCGCGCGAAACGGAAATCCCCGAAACGAACCGGAAGCCGGGAAACGTGCGTGCGTGTGCGTGCGTTTTCTAGCCTTCCTGACTCTATGGTTAAGGAACACCTCGGCCTGTCTTCCTTGGCCCCTGTCACGTGGGAAGGGCCCGTCAGGGAGCGGAAGCGGCGCTCGGACGCGATTAAAATGGCGGCGTCGTGAAGTTGCATGTTGTTGTGGGGGACCCCCAGCTGAGTCCGTTGGGAGGAACCGCCAGTTGCCGCCGCCGCTACCGCCGCCGCCCTCTCCCCTGCCTCCCGCCCGCCCGCCCGCCATGGCTGTGACCGTCACCCTGAAGACCCTCCAGCAGCAGACCTTCAAGATCCGCATGGAGCCTGAAGAGACGGTGAGGGGCGGCGGGTCGTCCTCCTCCTCCCCTTCCCCACCCCCCTCTCCTTCCCCTGGCCTCTTCAGCGCCCCCAACCCTCTTGCGCCAGGAGCCCCCGTTCGTCTTGCAGGTTAAGCGGGCGGTACTCCTCGCCTCTCGCTTTCCAGATCCCCCTCTCGTTCGTAGGAGATTCCTCGGGGGGTGGGGAGGGAAAGGGAAGCAGTCCACCCCCGGGTCGCCTTACAGAGGCGATCCTTCAACTTCTCCCGATCTAGAAGTTAGTCTTTAAAGAACAGCCTCGTTTGTTTTGCCACAAAGCTCACACAGGAAAAGCTGTCAAGTAGGGGTTTCTCGAAGACGCTCTCTCTCTCTCTCTCTCTCTCTCTCAATACACACGTGTAGACACAGTCCTTGATCCTGATCTGTTTGCCGCTGGGCACGTAACACACACGCGTACGCTCGCGCCCCGGGCGCCTTCCTTCCAGTCGTGCTTTATTCTTAATTCCACATACACACCCTGTGCTGTGTAACACATAGCTAGTTACACCAACATCTATAAAGGGGCTGCTCCCATTTCCACCCCCTCCTCCCTACGCTAGCTTTCCCAGCACGTGCTTAAGCTCAAAATCAGATGCAGATTGGTGGTTTTCCGATTTAGCATCTCCTATTCTGGGTGCCTTGCCTAGTATTTGTAGTGCTGAAATCTCCCCCCCCCCATCAAGAACATAATAAGAGTTTGCTGGGCCAGGCCAAAGACACATGCAGTCCCACATCCTGTTCTCACAGAGGCTGCGGCAAGCAGAACATGAGTGCAACCTATTGGCTTACATTTTGGTTATTTTGGCATCATTTTGTTTTCATAGTTGTTACTTCCAGCATATGGCCTCTGATACTGAAGGTAGAGCACAGCCGCCATGACTACCCACCATATTCTCTATCAATGCCTAATCCTCTTTTAAAACCATCTAGGTTGGTAGCCATTGCTACCTCTTGTGGGATCAAATTCTATAGCTTAACTCTGTGTCATGTGAAGAAGTGCTTTCTCTCGTCTGTCCTGAACCTTCCAATATTCTGCTTCAATGGATAGCCCCAAGTTCTGTTCTTAAGAGGAAGGAAGAACCAGAACTGTACCCAGTATTCCAAGTGTGGTTGCACCATAGATTTGTATAAAGATATTACGATACTAGCAGTTTTATTTTCAATCCCTTTCCTAGTGATCTCTAGCATGACATTCACCTTTTTCACAGCTGCTGCACTCTTAGTCAATATATTTATCAAGCTATCCATCTTGCTCCTGGTCAGTTGCTGCTAGTTAAGATCCCATAAATGTATGTGTGAAACTAAGATATTTTTTTTTTTGCCCATCCTGAAAAAAATGGCGCCATCAACAAACTTGGTTACTTCATTGCTCCTTGATAATTTGTGAACAAGTTAAATGACACAAGTCCCAATACTTTGAAGGACTCCACTTTGTACTATCCCTCCCATTGGGAGAACTGTCCATTTATTCCTGCTATCTGTTTCCTGCCTTTTAACCAGTTACTGATCCAGAAGAGCATCTCTCCTCTTACTCCATGACTGCTAACCTTGCTTGGGAGTCTTTGATGAGGTACCTTATGTACTTTGTCAAAAGCTTTAAAAAAAGTATTTGTTAACTGGGTTACCTCTATCTATATTAAGGTGACCAGATTTTTTTTCAATGAATCTGGGGACACTTTTCTGGATTTTGTCAGGGGACTGATTTGTAAATCCAGGAACTGTCCCCGGGAAATGGGGACGTCTGGTAACCTTGATCTATATGCTTATTTCTCAAAGAAACTGAAAATGTTAGTAAGAAAGGACTTACCTTTACAGAAGCCATGCTGGTTCTGCTTTAGTAAGACTTGTTCTTCTGTATGCTTGATAATTCTGTCTTTAACAATGCTTTCAACCAGTTTCTGGAAGAGATGCTAAGCTAACCAGTCTGTGGTTTCCAGGATTACCCCTGCCCCTAGTTCCCCCTCCCTCCCTGTGAAAGGGCACTACATTGATCATTTTCCAGTGTTCAGGTATGGAGGCAGGTATCTTAGGAACAAGTTACATATTTTTGTTGGAAGTTTAGTATTTTCACATTTGAGTTTCTTCAGAACTCTTGGCTGGATGCCACCCAGACTCAGCAATTGTCAAATTATATTTTTTTCAATAAGGGCCTGTAAGAAGTTTGTATCTTTTCACCTCTAATTGTCTCAGTTTGGCAGGTTCCCTTCTAAAAGTTAGTTCATCTACAGGGGTTTCCCATATATCTTCTACTGTGCAGGAAGATACATACAAATATTTCATTCAGCTTCTCTGCAATCTCCTTTTTCTCCTTCAGCATTCCTTGACTTCCTTGTCATTCAAAGGTCCAACTAACCGCCTCCCTAGCCAGTCTCCTGCCTTCAATGTATTTAAATAATTGTTTGCGGTTAGTCTTTATGTTTTCACCAAGATGCTCCTCAGATTCTTTTTTAGCATCCTTTATTGTTCAATTGCATTTCTTTTGCCAAAGTTTGTGTTCTGTTTTCTTCTCATTTGGACAAGATTTCCATTTTCTAAAGGAAGCCTTCTTGCCTTTGATAGCTTCTTTAACTCTGCTTGTTATTCATGGTGGGATCCTCTTGGCCCTGGTGGTACCTTTTTTATTTGCTATTTACATTTAAACGGAGCTTCTAGTGTGGTTTTAAACAACCCCTGAACATTTTGAGAGATGTGATCTTATTGACTTTGCCTTTAAACTTCCTTTTTACCAATTCCTTCATTTTTGGGATGTTCCCTCTGTTGAAGTTAAATGTCACCTTTGGGTTTTCTTGGCAATTGTCTGTATATAAATTGAATTTGATAGCACTATAGTAACTATTCCCAATTGGTTCAACGGTACACACATCTCTCCGCTGGTCGTTGGCACCACTCAAGATTAGGTCCAGGGTTGCCACTCTTCTGATCAATTCCACGACCAACTGTCCTAGGGCACAGTCTATCAGATTTATTGTTGTTTTGGTAGCTTCTTTCCCACCACCAATGTCTATCTTTCCTCAGTTTTTGATTTTAAATCAGTGTTTTATGTATTTTATTACCCATGCTATTTATAGGTAGATTTCTGCCTCCTGTGCTTCAACATTATACTGATTCATCTGTTTTTGTTTGAATGAAGTGAGTCTGAATATGAATACAAAGTAACATAAATCTGGAGTAATCACCTTGATTCCTCCCTTGTCATATAATTTTGGAAGAACACATAGGAGGAGTGGTAACTGCTAAGAATTCATTATTATTTTTCAGTCTCTGCCTATTGTGGGTCAAGAGGCATGCCTCTTTGGCAACTTGCTTTTAACTTCAGTGGAACAAAGTAAATCCTTTCAAACACCAGTACCTACATATGAATAAGCCCTGAACTTAACCAATTTGCTAGCTTTTATCATGTTCTGATTTGATTCAAGTTCCAAAACTGTTTTAGTAAGGATTCCCAAACATGACCTTTTGAAAGGAAAAAATATTTATTTTTTTGTCACAAGCTGCGTGATCCCTTTCGTGCAAGGTATATGTTGCATCCTGGTGGACTGAGTTCTTTTTATCAAAATTTAATTGTACGGCCAGGGCAGGACCATTCATCCATCGTCTCACCCTGCACAGAAGTATAGAAGTAAAACAGCTTTGGGGATTCCTTCACGAGAGACAGCCACACAATGCAGAGGACAGCTGCCTCCCTGTGCATCTTGCGAAATTCCTTTTTAACCTAAACCACTGACTGTGCAATTGCTGACTGTTCACAAAGGTGAAAGTTTTTCTGTGCCCTATCAAGGAAGTTTCTTTTTGTTTAAATCCAAGACCTCCTTTCATTTTTTGAACCTTCTCTTTTTGGATGATGATTGTTTCTTATTATTATTTTATTACATAAAATTTTTACTCTGCTTGATTGTAAAAAAACAAAACAAAAACAATCTCAAAGCGGCTTACAAAAAGATAAGCAAGAAAATCAAGAAAAATCCATGGCCATATTTAAAACATACGAAAATTAAAATACTAAAATTACCTCAACTTTTTAAGCATTGCGTAGGTTTTTTGAAACAAGAATGTTTTTAACAGGCGCTGAAAACTGTACAGTGAAGGTGCCAGCTTGATCTCAATAGGCAGGGAGGTACAAAGATTGGGTGCTGCCCCATGAAACAATTGAGTTCTTACAAATGTAGTTGTCAGGGGCTGGACTGAATGGTGCCCCCCCCTTCTCCTGAACCTTCCCGAGAACAGGAGGACAGTATAGATCAGGCATAGGCAAACTCGGCCCTCCAGATATTTTTGGGACTACAGCTCCCATCATCCCTGACCACTGGTCCTGTTAGCTAGGGATGATGGGAGTTGTAGTCCCAAAACATCTGGAGGGCCGAGTTTGCCTGTGCCTGGTATAGATTTAGAACAGTGGTTTGCAGAGCAGCATAGTTCAGAGGCTGCAGAGGGCAGAAGCTAGGAAATATTGGAAGAGGAACAGCAGGAAGAAGAAAAAGCACCAGGGAAGAGACAGCTGACAGACTCAGTGTCTTTAGAAAGCATTCCTGACTACCCCCTCCCAGAACCAGGCGTGCCTTGGGAGTAGTAGAACAGAGAGCTCAGAGGCAGAAAACGTAGATTAGCTGGTGCATGGGTGACGTAGAATAGGGACGACGTAGGGGGGTGGGACTTTACTTGGAGCAACGCCATTGATGGATAGGGACTACATTCCTTTGTCTTGCTCTGTAAATCTTGAATAAATTACATGGTAAGGACTCTTCCTGTCACCTGCTTTTTTTTTGCTGCCACCAGGGGAGGGAAAGGATTCCCTGAACCTTGACAGTAGTGCAGAATGTAGTGTTTATATGCTGCCAAGCACCATATAATCATAAAATCATACAGAGGTGTGGAGTTGTACTGTGTTTGTGGGAATGGAGAGCAGTCCCAGAAGCTGGGAAGATTGCCTATTAATTGTACTTGGTGGGGGGGTAGTTTTTTTGAACTGGTGAAAGTACCATGATGTCTGTGTCTGCTCTTGCTTTTGGTATTTATAGATGGCAGGGCAACAGGTTTGGCTTTCCTAAAAGCTTTTAGAAGCAAGGGACTTTCTGAACCCATCTCTCCTCATTAGGAGTAAAGACAGTACTCAGAAGAGCATTAGATATGGGACAGAGTTCACTGTGCTGGAAGAATGTGGCTTACGGACCAATTCAAATATCTCTACAGCCACGCTTATTGGGGTGGAAAACGTTTGACTCTCAGGCGTTCAGTACAAGACAGATGGTGGAACCAGTTTGGTCTTGACCCACAGGTCCGAGTTCTTAAGGAGAAGATTGAGGCTGAAAAGGGCAAGGAAGCGTTCCCAGTGTCGGGACAGAAGCTTATCTATGCTGGCAAGATCCTGAGTGATGATGTCCCTATCAAGGAGTACAAGATTGATGAGAAGAACTTTGTGGTGGTGATGGTCACCAAGGTATGGTTGGGCACCTCCATTACTTCATGGGAATGCTTTCCTTGGAACAGAAGACTGATTCTGCTTCAGTAGCTTCCCCTCCCCTCCCCGCCTTGCTGCGGTTCAAAGGATGGTGTGCTAGGAAGCAGATTTGGTGCGTGTTTCTGACAGTGCAGGTTCCGGCCTTGGGGTGTGGGCGCATCCAAGAAAGGCGATTACAGGGCATTGAAAATTCCAGGAGTAGCTTCTCTTGGTTTCTCAGAATTAACTTGAAGGACAATCCCCTTTGCTTTTCTCTGTGGGATAGAAATGCATTGTATCTGCTTTTAAGCCTCATTTTGATTTTCTGTTCAGAACAAAACAGGCTCAGGAGCTCCTGTCCCCTCACCAAGTGAGGCAGCGCCTCCATCAGAGCCTACACCATCCTCTGGACAGATGCTGCTGCCTGGAGCAGCTACTGTTTCACCCCCACTAGGAACTCCAACAAGTGAGGAGAAGCCTCCTGAAGAGACAGTGACTGTTTCCCCCCAGGAATCAGTTGGGTAAGTTTGGCTTGCCCTGCCACCCTCCGCACTCTCATTTGTTTTGTAGGTGACGCTGGAATGATATAATGGAGGGAGAAATTCTAGGCCTTGGAAATCATGATTGGTTCTGAAAATCCAACAATGTTTGGAGTTTGGAGTTAAACTGATTGGGGGATAACTTCCAGAGCAGATGCTAATGGGACACAGAATTAGCCTACCATCACTTGGACCAGCCAGTTGTGGTCTTGTGTTTGTTTAGCTGTTAGATTTTATTGCCAGTCTTTCCTCTACGTTTGAGGACTTTAACATGGAAACTCTTTCTGCACACGTGGAGATTTGAGTGGGTTTGAAAGTGGGCTGCAGACCACACAGCCTAGGTGCCTCAAATCTCAGTCTTGGAGAGGAAGAGGGAGGTGAGGGTCTGTGATGTCAGAATGCAGCTTGGGTTGCTAATTGGTGTTATTAGATGGCTATAAAAAGGGTGCAGGATTGGGGCGGGAAACAAGAAGGTACATAAGAGCATGTGTTTTGGGGGTGAGCAGCCCTCCTCTCCTGGCCTCTGTTGCTTCATAGCTTCGTACCACCAGTTTTAGCACCACTACCCACTCTCAGAACAGGACCCCTGAAATGTGGCGATTGTAGTTGCACTCCAAGCCTCGGTGGTGGTAAGAATCGTTAGGCAAAGCAGTTGCCTGCTGTTTGTCAGCCATAGGGTAGGAGAGAGATTGTATGACTGAAGGGAAAACCAGCTGTTCTGTTGCTTAGTTTATATTTGGCTTTTCAGTTTTCTTGGCCAGTTATCTGAAAGGACCCAGCTACTATTTCTCTCTCTTAAATTTGCAGCTCTGTTCCCTCTTCAGGTAGCATGGGACGTGAAGATGATGCAGCTTCCACTTTAGGTAGGTGAGCGCCTTTCCTTCACTTGCCACAGGGGAGAGCTCTCAGCTCCTTGGCTGCAGTTTGCTCTTATAAGATTGGGACCACTCTCTCCCTATTCCACTGTTTTGACTGGTAAATTTCTATGGTCTTCAGATCCATGGTTGATGGACTTATAAATACAATACAGCACGGCATAACTTAGGAAGTGCTGCCCTCTAACGGTCTCTAGTGGTTAAAACACTTCTCCTTCCACCACTGTTTCATGGGGATCCGGCATGCAAGCGTTAGCTGGGAGCCACAAATGGGTTGCAACAACTGAGACTGCACCATCATTTTTGCTCTAGGGGAGAAAAGGCAGCAAAAGAAAGCCATACATAGTAAAAAAAATTAAGTGGGTCTCATGTTGCAGGTTAGGGTTAAAGATGGATCCTGGGTCTAATAGTTGAACACTGCTTGTGGGAACAGTTCGGCAGATTTCACCCCCAAATTCTGTCATCAGCCACCGATACCTGTATTCTTTCCATCAAAGTTATGGCATAGTGGGCACCTGCTTGCCCTTTTGTGGTTGTGTTATATAAGGAGCAGCATCTAGCACTTGAGCTATGGCCATGGAAACTGGAAATTCTGGATTCCATCCCCATTTCTGGAAGTAGTCTAGTAGTTAAAACCCAGGAATCCTGATGCAGCCTCCAGTTCTGTAAGGGGAATGAGATTTATTAGTGAAACTCGGGGGGCTTTTGAGAGGGTCGTCTCTGGGTGGAAAGAGGCTTGAGATCTTAATTCTGTTTTCAGCCTTTAGAGGGACTTTGAAGATCTGGGAATAGAAACTGGATTTGAAACTTTGGAGCTTACTGATGTTCAAAGCCCCAAGAGTACAAGGCTTCCTGGTTCTGCAGACATTGTAATGAGGATGCTGGCAATGGCAAAGTGACCTGTTGCTTTCCAGTCCAGCT
The DNA here is from genome assembly GCF_965113315.1 of Podarcis vaucheri. NCBI lineage: Eukaryota > Metazoa > Chordata > Lepidosauria > Squamata > Lacertidae > Podarcis > Podarcis vaucheri. Next base: position 9,427,995 of record NC_138755.1, read on the forward strand.
GCCCATCTTGCTCCCCTTCCCATATGCATGGGTCAGGTGGAAATAGTTGCACGTTTTCTTCCCCTAACGTCAAACTGTCTTCCATTTCCGCTTCCAGTTACTGGCTCAGAGTATGAGACAATGCTGAATGAAATCATGTCAATGGGCTATGAGCGAGAGCGGGTGGTGGCAGCTCTACGGGCCAGCTACAACAACCCTCACCGGGCTGTGGAATACCTGCTAACGGTAAGGAGAAATGCTGGGTTTGTCCTAACCTCATCAATATATTTTGGGCTTTCCGCCAGTTCTTCAAGTGGTGTTCCTGGCTTCTTTTCCCTTCCACCTCACTGGTGTGCTATAATCATTTTCTGCTCACTGCTGCTGCAACTCTGTTGCTAGCCTGGGTTGCTTGAAAGAGGCAGAGCACCATGCTTTCTGAACCATCTCAGACAGATCCTCTAGAAGGATGGCTCCATACTGGTTTCTCAGCTCTGTGCATCTTGCTTGCTCTGGTGTCTCCCCTGCTTAGTTTAGCACAGAGGAAGACCACGGATGCCAACCAAGGAGCTTGCTTTATCTAAACAGTTGTGAGGTTAGTTGGGCACTTTGCAAAGGGCTGAGGGCTGGATCCTTGCACTCCTACATTAAACTAAATTTGGAAGTCAGAAAAAATCCTATCAGAATGAACATTTTGTAAAAGTAAGCAAACATCCTTAGTCACATAATACTGGAAAATAAAATTGAAACTGAAGAGATGTGAGCAGGCAATAGACACGACTGGACTTGGAGAAGGAAATCTGGAGACCAGAAATGTTCCCCCCTGTCACTGGAAGTCTTGCCCCAACAGAAACTGCCTTCATAGTTTGTTTTGCCTTGAACAGTTCCCGCACACCGTCAGTCTCTGGGTGTAATAATAATAATAATAATAAATTTTATTTATATCCCGCCCTCCCCAGCCGAAGCCGGGCTCAGGGCGGCTAACAACAATCAAATAATCAAATAATCCAACATTCTAAAAACATTTCATTATAAAAATTAATTAAAATCAAATTAATGGCAACCGTTAAGCAAAATTCTGTGCAGGTTGCCAGAGGAGAGAGTCAGGCCTCGCCCTGACCAGAGGCCTGGTGGAACAACTCTGTCTTGCAGGCCCTGCGGAAAGATGTCAGGTCCCACAGGGCCCTAGTCTCTTGTGACGGAGCATTCCACCAGATTGGAGCTGCAGCCGAGAAAGCCCTGGCTCTAGTTGAGGCCAGCTTAACCTCTCTGAGGCCTGGGACCTTCAGGATGTTTTTATTTGCAGACTGTAGGTTCCTCTGTGGGGCATACCAGGAGAGGCGGTCCCGTAGGTACAAGGGTCCTAGGCCGTATAGGGCTTTAAAGGTTAAAACCAGCACCTTAAACCTGATCCTGTACTCCACCGGGAGCCAGTGCAGCTGGTATAGTACCAGATGAATGTGATCTCGCAGCGAAGACCCCATAAGGAGTCTCGCCGTGGCATTCTGCACCCGCTGGAGTTTCTGGGTCAGTCTCAAGGGCAGCCCCACGTAGAGCGAGTTACAATAATCCAGTCTGGAGGTGACAGTCACGTGGATCACAGTGGCTAGGTCAGGGCAAGAGAGATAAGGGGCCAACTGCTTAGCTTGGCGGAGATGAAAAAATGCCACCTTTGTTATAGCTGTAATCTGCGCCTCCATAGAGAGGGAGGTATCGAAGATTACACCCAAACTCTTAACGGACGGTGCTGGCATTAATTGCACCCCCGCAAGAGATGGGAGTTGCCCCCTCAATCCCATATCGTCCCGTCCCAGCCACAGGACCTCTGTCTTCGAAGGATTTAACTTCAACCGGCTCCCACGTAACCATTAGTGTGCTGTGGATGGAATCTTGAAAAGTGTATGATCTGGAAGTAGTTCCGTTAACTTTGCTTTCTTTAACTTTGCAGGGTATCCCAGGTAGCCCAGAACCAGAGAGAGCCTCCATCCAGGAGAGCCAGCCTCAAGAGCAGTCGGCACCAGAAGGTGTGTGTCCCCTCCTTTCATATAAAGAGTTTACTGGAGCGGTGGACTATGGGGAGTAACCGTTGTGCCTAACTAGGCTGCAGTGCATTGCTTAGTGGCGTGTTGGGAGAGTGCTGCGCCTTGATGGCTTCATATGCACTCCTCTCTCTATCCACATGCGCAGCCCCTCCCCCATTTGCTGCTGTTCTGCTCGCATGCATGGCTTTAACACTCATTGGATCTACAGGAGAGAACCCTCTGGAATTTCTGCGAGACCAGCCCCAGTTCCAGAACATGCGTCAGGTGATCCAGCAGAACCCAGCTCTGCTCCCAGCCCTGCTCCAGCAGTTAGGCCAAGAGAACCCTCAGCTGCTGCAGGTAACTGAGCGGACGGGCTTTGTTTGTTGTCTCAGTTTGTTGGGCACAGCCTTGGAGCAACCAGATGGGTCAAAGTTACACTGGTCTGAGATCCCGCTGGTGCCAGCATGGGCAGCATGACTCAGCATCTCTCTGGGTGTTGCTTGGTATTTCAGCAGAAAAGGCAGGCACAACAGAGCCTAGTGGGTATGCTAACCCGCCTAGGCAGCACCATTTGTGCTGTTGTATGCATTGTTTGCATGTCATTGACCTGTACAGCCAGATCCTGCTTCTCAGATGAGTGTTTGCTTCCCTGGGGTTCCTACTTTAAATGCTGCTGCCAACCCTCATGGCTCAGTTTCCTCCCAGTTCTCCTGATTTGCCTACCCTAGGCCTTGGGTTAGGGCATGGGTAGGCAAACTTAAGGCCCGGGGGCCGGATCTGACCTAATGACCTTCTAGATTCTGGCCTGTGGATGATCTGGGAATCAGCGTGTTTTTACATGAGTAGAATGTGTCCTTTTACTTAAAATGCATCCCTGGGTTATTTGTGGGGCCTGCCTGGTGTTTTTACATGAGTAGAATGTGTGCTTTTATTTAAAATGCATCCCTGGGTTATTTGTGGGGCACAGGAATTCGTCCATTCCCCCCCAAAAAAATATAGTCCAGCCCCCCACAAGGTCTGAGGGACAGTGGACCGGCCCTCTGCTGAAAACATTTGCTGACCCCTGGGTTAGGGTGATCACTGCTGGCTCAGTCATCTTCCTTTGCTTTGCCTTAATTATATATGGGCAAGCTTTAACAGTGGATGCAGTGTGTATTGTGGCTAGAGGAGGAGGATTATGAATACAACATATTGAAAATTCAGTGGCATAAGAGTGAGGACTTCAACGTAGGAGAAAAGGACGGCAGGTCAGGTCTCCTCTCTTCCCCTCGAATTGGAGGGTCTCCTGTGAGGGTTTGGTGTCCTTTGGAGGTGCTTGTGTGAGGTTTGTTGTCCCAGGGGCCCTGAGGGGTCGCGGGGTGTAGGCATGTGTTAATTGATAACAGCAAGTGCTTCTCTTCCTCCTCCTCCAGCAAATCAGCCAACACCAGGAGCAGTTCATTCAGATGCTCAATGAACCACTGGGTGAAGTACCTGACATCGCAGACATTGAAGGAGAGATGGGTGCTATTGGGGAGGAAGCCCCTCAGATGAATTACATCCAAGTCACGCCTCAGGAAAAAGAAGCCATAGAAAGGGTAAAAGAGGGGAGCAGTGGCCTGGGGCGGGGACAAGAAGGGAAGTCTCTTGCTCTCTGTACTGGAGCTTCTCCCTGTAGGATTTGCTCCCTCATGAGATACAGAACAGTTAAGCGGCCAGGGTGGTGGCCTCTACGTCTTGCGCTAGTTCCTGCAGGCTACAGAGGCATCTTGGTGGGTACAGTGGAAAGGGTGGGACTGTCAGGTTATTGCTTAGTGTTATAAGTCACTCCCCATCACCTTGCTGTGTGGGCTAGAGCTAGGCCAGGGGTCTGCAACCTTTAAGACAAAAAAAGCCACTTGGACCCGTTTCCGAAGGGAAAAAAACCTGGGAGCCGCAAAACCATTGCGACATTTAAAGCACGCGTGCCACTGCCCTCCAATCTGACAGCGGGCGGGAAGGTGATGTCGGGATGGTGCGTGACTAACGTACGCACCGCCCCCATGCGACGTCACAGCCAGTACAGCGCCCGCCACAGTGGGGAGTGTCGGGGGCACAATGCGCCTCCTCCCCTCGCTAGTATCTGCCCCGGAGCCGCGGCAAAGGTGTAAAAGAGCCACATGCGGCTCCGGAGCCGCGGGTTGCAGACCCCTGAGCTAGGCTGACTGACCTGTGGACCTCCAGATAATGTTGGACTCCAGCTTCCACCAGCCACCTCCAGCATGGCCTATGGGCAGGGATGCTGGAAACTACTCCCTCAGGGCTCACAAGGTTAGTCAGCCCCGCAGTAGAGTCTGAGGGTAGCACAGGAGCTCTAGGGCAAGAAGTGCCAGCAGCCTGGCAATAAACTGATTGGCATGTGAGCTCTGAACATGTGGTTTTGCTTCATTCGCTTTTGTCTTTCTCTAAGGCTATAGAGGGACGCGGGTGGCGCTGTGGGTTAAACCACAGAGCCTAGGGCTTGCCAATCAGAAGGTTGGCGGTTCGAATCCCCATTATGGGGTGAGCTCCTGTTGCTCGGTCCCTGCTCCTGCCCACCTAGCAGTTCGAAAGCACACCAGTGCAAGTAGATAAATAGGTACCGCTCCTGTGGGAAGGTATATGGCATTTTCGTGAGCTGCTCTGGTTCGCCAGAAGCGGCTTAGTCATGCTGGCCACATGACCCGGAAGCTGTACGCCGGCTCCCTCGGCCAATAAAGGGAGATGAGCGCTGCAACCCCAGAGTCGGTCACGACTGGACCTAATGGTCAGGGGTCCCTTTACCTTTACCTTAAGGCTATAGAACCATGGTTATTCATAAGCCAGTTCTGCATCAAACAAGCCAGTTTTCTGTACTGAAATATTTGATGATTCTAAAAAAAACCCCCAAACATTTCCAAACTGTTTAATATGTTAAAATCTTTAAGTGGTGTACAAACAAATAAACAATAAAACAGTATCACGAAAGCAGAGAGAAAAACAAGAACCTGTAAAGCTGTATTATAAAAACGAGTTCAGTAATAACAAGGTCCAGTCTTAAGGGCCAGGGAAAGCCTGAGCAAATATATATATCTTATGTTTGAGGCAACTGAAGAAGAAGGGCATACCACAGTATGGGAGCCTATGAACCTGCCCGGACCGTGAGATCATCTGAGGCCCTTCTTCGTGTGCCTCCTCCATGAAGGGTGACAACACAAGAACGAGCCTTTTTTGCAGCTGAACTGATAATTACGCTAGTCCTACTAATGATGTCTGCCTACTCCGCTCCTGTGGTGACCCATGCTGTAGAGTGCCATGGTCCTTATTTTGCTACTCGCCTTGCCCAGACCTGACCCAACACAGGATAAGCATGTTGGGATCTCCCATAAGGGGGGGTCTGTGTAGTATTATTATTATTATTATTATTATTGGGTTAAACCACTGAGCCTAGGGCTTGCCGATCAGAAGGTCGGCGGTTCGAATCCCTGTGACGGGATGAGCTCCCGTTACTCTGTCCTTGCTCCTGCCAACCTAGCAGTTCGAAAGCACACCAAAAAGTGCAAGTAAATAAATAGGTGCTGCTCCAGCGGGAAGGTAAATGGCGTTTCCGTGTGCTGCTCTGGTTCGCCAGAAGCGGCTTAGTCATGCTGGCCACATGACCCACATGGCCACATGTCTGCTGTCTGCAGACAAACGCCGGCTCCTTCGGCCAATAAAGTGAGATGAGCGCCACAACCCCAGAGTCGGTCATGACTGGACCTAATGGTCAGGGGCCCCTTTACCTTTTTTATTATTATTTATCATCATCATCCTTGGCAGCATTCCTGGCAGTTGGCTCCTTACAGGAAAGGTGAGATTGTAGGACGCACAGTGTTGCCAATCAGAGCGTTTCTAACTTTTCCCCTTCCTTTCCTCTTTCTCTTTCTCTCTCTCCCTTCCCCACCCTTAGTTAAAGGCCTTGGGCTTCCCTGAGAGCCTGGTGATCCAGGCCTATTTTGCTTGCGAGAAGAATGAGAACCTGGCGGCCAACTTCCTGCTGAGTCAGAACTTTGATGACGAGTGATAAAAGAAAAGAGTTTTATATAAAATCCTCTATATAAATATTCGTTTATTTAAAGGGGCACGTATTGGGATATGGGGGAATGGTATGATTTTAGAATGTCCCAGGCAATTTTGCTGGCTGGAGGAAAATACTCTACCTTGGAAACTGGGCAGTTGGGGAAAAAGCAGAACTAACGCACCTTCTCCTCTTTCCCTCCCCAAGAAACAAGGGCTGCATTTCAGCCCAGCTGCATCCCACGACAGTCCTTGGACTGGCAAGCAGGATGTTCAGGGAAAGGTTGACATGGCAGATGGGTTCGATTGGACCTCCTCCCATCTGAGCTGACTGCGTGTGTGCAAACAGATTGCTCTTTTGTTTGCAAATCCCTCCCTCCTCCCTCCCCCCACCAATGCACAGTGCTACAATGCCTAAATATGTCTGGGCTCATCAGCTAATTCTGTCAGTAGTATTATTCCCTTCCCTTTCCACTGGCCTTTGAAAGAAGTCCAGTGCTTCATCCGTGTTCCAGAGAGCTGCTTGCACTACGTGGGTGACCTGCCTTCTGATGATCTTTTTGATAGCTGTGCTTGCACGGAAGAGGCTGTGCCACGATGGAGGAATACCTTGTAATGTTGCACATAAATCCCCTTTCCCAGCCCTGGTATTACCTTTCATCCTCCTCTGCTAAGCAGCCATCCACCATGTAACTGCAGCTCTTTGGCACTCTTCTTAAATTAATTCTCAGAAGTAGTACTGGACTGGGGCCTGGTGAACAGTTGCCCTTTGGGGCCCTTTGACTATTTAAGTTTGTCCCACTTCCCATGGCTACTCTGCAGAATTGGAGAAGTGGCTGAACTGCCTTTGCCGTCTCGCTTCCCCGGACTTGCCTAAGCAGGGCTCATCACTCATGTAACACGTTGCTCAGCAGAGTTTAATTTCAAATTGTTTTAACATTAACATCTTGAAACACGAGTCTTTTAAAAGCGGCTTTTGGGCACTTGTGTCCATTGAATGAATTCCATTTTTAACATTTTCTGTGTTGTGGAAGTTTTAAGGAAATTCATATTTTCTAGTATTAACTTGATTTACCTGTTGTTTGAAAGATTCTTGCATTTTAAGGACATTTCCCCCCCTTAAAGGAAACCCATTAGTATTAAGGGATACAGAATCTCTTTGTTAAACGTTGGGGGGGGGGTTGCTTTGCTTTTTTAATTTGGTGAGAAATATCAAATTGACATATTTTCGCAAATCTTTATAGGAAAATGTAAAAAAGGAAAATTCTGCTTTGATGTACCTTTTTGAAGCTTGAGTTTGAACTGACTGCACTTGAACATATCCTGATTGATCTCACCAAGAAGCTGACCTGGTACTTGGCTTCAGTCTCAAATATCCAGTGAAATTGACCTTGAACTTGAGATGCACAGGCACAGAACTGCAGAGTTTCCTCCAGTTTAGCTCATCCTTCACCTTATCATAGGAATGTTGGTCAAAATTGTTGCTGGTTTGAACATCAATAAAACTGTCAGTATCACCTGTCTAAACCCCCGTTTTCTTCGATGAACCATGAAATTGACTACTGTCTTCCCCCTCTACCCTCATAACAATCCTGTCTCGAGTCCCACTCTTTCCTCAGCACATGCCCACTGCAGAGGGATCAGGAGTATTGCCTCTATGCCTCAAAAATAAATTCCGAAGCCATAAATTACTGCTAAATTGTGTGATATTGTTCTGTGGCTATGACTGTCAGTGTGAAATATGTACTGGATAAGTAAAACTAATGTGATTTTTTTTCTGGGAGGGAGGGGAGAGGCAGGGAAGACATGAAGAAAGGGGAATTTCTGGTTCTCAAGCCTGAAAGTGAGTATCCGGTGGTTATGAACATGGCTGTAGGTAGGGGCCAAAGAGTGCAGATTCTCCTGATTTGATAAGCAAAGTTGCTTTTCTCCGCTGAAATACAATGGTACCTTGGTACTCAAACGGCTTGGCTCCTGAACAAATCTCCCGAATGCCGCAAACCTGGAATGAGTGTTCTGGTTTGTCAACGTTTTTTGGAAGCTGAACGTCCGACGCGGCTTCTGATTGAGTGCAGCAAGCTCCTGCAGCCAATCGGAAGCAGGGCCTTAGTTTTTGAACAGTTTCGGGAGTCAAATGGACTCCTGGAACGCATTAAGTTCGAGAACCAAGGTTACCACTATGAACCCTGTTTGAAAGCTTCCTGAGATGACTGTTCCACTTGACTTTGTGACTTGGCTTAGGCATTCAGACAGCATCGAGGTATCTTTGGGTAGTAAGCAAACCAAAAAAGCTGATGATCGAGGTGGCATGGAAAACTTTTTTAGAAGTGGGAGCTGAATAATGATGTCACTGTTGATTTATGGCTCTCTTCAGAGCAGCAGCAGTTGACTCCTAGGATGGACTGAAAAGGTGTGTTGCCCAGGAGTGGAAGTTGGGTGCTGAATCCTGTGCCTGAGACCTTGAGGTTTACAGGACAGGGGCCTTTGTATAGCTTCTCTTCCCCAGATGATGACTTAAAAAGCAGAATCAATTACAGTGGTATCTCGGGTTACAAACGCTTCAGGCTACAGACTCCGCTAACCCGGAAGTAGTACCTCGGGTTAAGAACTTTACCTCAGGATGAGAACAGAAATTGTGGCGTGGCAGCAGGAGGCCCCATTAGCTAAAGTGGTACCTCAGGTTAAGAACAGTTTCAGGTTAAGGACAGACCTCCAGAACAAATTAAGTTCTTAACCCGAGGTACCACTGTATGCAGAATAAGCCAGCAACACACAACACTGCTTAATTTGCAAAATGTGTTCACATGTAGCAGTTCAGCTGCTTGACACAGCAATTTGATTTAAGCACATTCTCAGCTGCTGAGGTATTGGTGAGACAAACTGCAGCTGTGCATTTTATCAGAGATGGGTGGAAAGAACTAGAGGAGAAATGGCTTGCAAAAAAAATATAAAAAATTGACCAGCTTTACTTGCTAAGTCTGAAAAGAGCAAAGACCACCAACCAGGCCCCTTTTGGGAAATTAGCTAATGAGTTAATTGCAGTTCTGTTTGGGCGACCTGTCAGTTGTGCCCCCAGTTGCAAACATGGGACATTCTATACTTCCAAGTTTTGGGTGGTTGTCGCCTTGAAGAGATCTGCTTCTTATCTGATGGAGCACTATTGTGGGCACTATGGACAGAATATGAAATAAACAAGCTCTTGAAAACATTCAGTGGCAGGAAAGGGACATGGATCTCCTTCAGTGAATGTGTCTTGTTTTTTAATTTCCAAATGGAATGGGTCTGAGTGGTAAGAGCTCCAGGCAACACAAGAAGAAGAAGTCCCAAGAAGAACAGAAGAAGAGGGCTGCTGACATGTTCAAAATAGTTCTTGAAAGGATACTGGCTAAGTAGGCTAGAAAGTAGCATCTCTCTTACCAAGTTTTGGGCAGCTAATAATTTATTTGTTAGGTCTTGTGTTTCTCTGTGCAAGGGAAACTGAGGCTAAAGGAAGAGACAGGCTTCCTTGAACCAGGCAAGTCCAGGACAGCCAAGCTACGCTTGTGGTCCAAGTTCTTGCAGCTGACCTTTTCGCAGGTCCAGAAGTTTCAGTATTGATTTCTAGTTCTCTCCAGAGCAAGAAGGGCCCAACTCGTCTGGTACGTAATGTTATGCCTCCTTGACCTTTGGAGGCGTTTTCCCCCCAAGCACTTTGGTGGTCATGTGCCCACATAATGCTCCCTCTGGTTGGCACCAGCTGGGGCCTTTGCTCAGTAACACAGGGCTTGCTCCCGTCAGTCTGGATGCTCCTCTGTTTGCTCCTCCAGGCTCCTGGCCTCTTCCATGTGCCATGTGCACGGTTGGCTCGTTGAAATGGGTGTTCTCGGTGGCCAGAGAAACTTGGCTGGGAACTGGATTCTGTTGGGGGGGGGGGAAGGCTCTGATCCCTCCAAGCAAGATGGTGATTAATGGCAGGTGTCCTGTGAGTAGCAATTCAGGTCCAACTTGCTCATTTCTGCTCCGCGTTTGGTGACTGTGTGCATGTGTGTGTGAGAGAGGGAGAGGCGTTTGCATGCGCGCCCACACACATCAGCTGTCTTTTGGCTGCCTCTCCCTAAATTGGCTAATTACTTGAGATTAATGCTTAGAAGCAGCAGCTTCCTCTCCCCTCCTGCCATCTGCTCTCTTCTGTATCGGGGGTGTCATTATTTGCCAGTGCCTGGATTCTGTTTTCTGAATTTGACTCCAGCTTCGTAGTTTTAACCTACAGGGGATTGCAGCATGATTCAAATACAAGGGCAGATGCTAGAGCTTCGCTTATGGAAGGAAGATCCAGCAGAAGCAGTGTGTGTGTGTGTGTGTGTGCATATAACGGGTGTGCACCGTGTAAACATGGTAGGGCCTTGCCTTTTCTTAAATAATTGCACTTCCTGTTCTCGGGGTCATATCAGTTTGCAAGAGGCCACAGTGCTTTCGAAGGACGGGGTTGCAGTATTGGTTGGTATCTCCCAGCACTGCTTTTTCTCTACCTGACATTTGCCCTGTCATTGCCTTGCTACTTGCCAGAAAGAAGGAATTTTGCAATTGCTGAATTTTGCAGCTAACCAAGTGTGAAAACAGAACAGGTTCACGGAAAAGAAGTGTATTTGCATATCTCTCTCTCTTTTTTTGGTGCATTGAGCATACGCTTTTGCCTCATTGCACCTAACTTTTTACAACAGGGGGCAAAAAGACAGGTGGGCTCTAGCCATAATTGGTGGCACTAGTCAAGCCACAGGATTGGGGGGGGGGAGAAGATCTGGATTTTATGTTTCTGCCCCAAGATGGGAGGTTTGCAGTCCCCAAGACCCCACCTCCAATTTGCTACTTTAAAAAAATAGTTTTTAAAATTAGTGGGGGGTTTTTGAATGACCAGTCCTTTGAGTCTCCCACTGTGCCCCCCCACAGCCTCACTATTTCCTGCTTCTAAAAAAAAGACTTTAAAAAATAATAATCGGACTACTCCCATAGGCTCTTGTCAATGCCCAAATGTTTTTTGTTGCATCTCCAAGAAACCCGCCCCTCCATTTATCCTTAAAATAACTACTGATTACTCTTGCTGTGATGCTGAAAGGTTTTTGTGACACCCGCCCCCCCCAACCCCTTCAAAATTGTGTTATCTTAATTGGGTGGTGGTTTTTTTTTTGCAATGGATTTCAATACTGAATTATAAAAAACGGTTTAAAACAGTGTAGAATAGCTGCTGAGGAAGCTTCTGCTAGGATTTAAAAAGCAAGTGTCCTTTTAAGAGTTGTCTGTAGTTCATTGGCACATAAATGCCACCAGTTTGGTGCTTCTTGCATCAGCTTTAAAACAAAGTCTTGGCAAGAATAGTCTTTGCGTTCATAATCCGAGGTCCACAATATTTCCCTGGACCTCAAGACACAGTGACCAAGAAGAAGCTGCTGTAGGCTCCAGCCTGTCCCCAGGACCTGTTCCCCTCTTTGGCATATTACAGCTAAGTACAGGTGGGAGGAGCTTTATAAAAGGGCACAGCCCCTTCAAGTAGGGGCTGTCAATCAAAGCCTCCAGACTGCTTTGTAAATAGGGAGGTGGTGAAAGAGTGAGGTGGGCAACCTGGCAGAGGGAAAACTTTGCTGTCCTGAGGAACAGGTCTTGGTGTTTTGATTTCTAGGAATGGAGTTGAGAGATGACCTAACCTGGGGAGAAAACAGTAAAGACCTGATGAAGAGAGCACAGCAGAGGTTATATTTTCTGAGAATCCTCCAGAAAAATAACCTCTCAAAGGACCTGTTGGTGACATTTTACCATTGTACTGTTGAGAGTGCATTAACTTATGGTCTGTGTGTGTTGGGAGCTGCACGGCCAGGGGAAAAACAACGCTGTCCAGGATTGTAAAGACTGCGGAGAGAGTAATTGGGTGCACTCTTCCCACCTTGGATCAAATCTGTGCTTCCAGGTGCCATAAGGAAGCTGCAGAGATAGTGCGAACCCCGAAAATGATCTCTTTCAGCTTCTGCCTTCTGGAAGAAGGTACAGGGTTATAAAGACTAGAACTAGCCACATGAGAAACAGTTTCTATCCAAATGCGATTTTGGTTTTAAATGCAGTGTAAGGTAGTCTTTATGTGAGCATATTGTATTCAATTATGGGGTATCAGAGTTTTTAGGGGCTAACCAGGTTGGGATAGCAGGCTTGTGGGTTTTTGAATGTCTAATGTAGATTTTTCAATTTCGTTCTGCAATAAAGATTATCGTATCGTAAAGATTTGCTGAGTGCTATGAAAAGCGACGGGTGTGTGTGTGAACTCCTGTTGCTCGGTCCCAGCTCCTTCCAACCTAGCAGTTTGAAAGCACACCAGTGCAAGTAGATAAATAGGTACTGCTCCGGCGGGAAGGTAAACAGCGTTTCCGTGCACTGCTCTGGTTCACCAGAAGCGGCTTAGTCATGCTGGCCACATGACCCGGAAAAACTGCGGAGAAAAGCTGGCTCCCTCGGCTAGTAAAGTGAGATGAGCGCCGCAACCCCAGAGTAGTCTGTGACTGGACTTAACCATCAGGGGTCCTTTATCTTCACTTTATGACAAGCCAAAAGTGCTGGAGCGTATAATGAAAAAATGTGGGGCTCCGTCAGAAGGTCAGCTGGTCTGGAACCTGGTAAAAGGGCAAGACCAGGGTTTCTTCATGGTATGTGCTTGCAGTATTGGCACAAAACTCCAGACCAGATTTGAAATGAGCAGTGCTTTTGCTGTCCTTTCCTTCGATGCCTCAGTTTCCAACAGCCCTTCAATAGCTCTGCAGGAGACTAAGGGACAGGCTTCTCCCAGAGATCTTGGTGTCTGCTGGCAAACCAAGTAGATGATTGACAGAAGAGGCAGTCCTTCCCCTGGCACAGCTCCCCCAGGGATGGCTGGCAGTAGGAGGCACACCCCTGGAATACTGTCACAGCGGCAAGGCCTTGCTTTGTTGGTTGCTAAGCAACCACCTCTTGAGGCACAGCTGGTGTTGGGAGCTGAGAGGCCAGATTGCCACTGTGAGGATCAAACAACTGGGCCCTTGGCACCTGTGGAAATGCCATGGCAGGAGCCTGGAAGCAATTTAGCTACCAACCCCTGAGGTAATGCCGGTTAGCATCTCACTTAAATCCAAATGTTGGAATTAAATCCACTTCTCTGAGGTGCACACGACTTGCCACCTGTTTTGCACCATATGTTGCTGGATTTCCAGGCAAGGATCTGTGTGGGCTTCCTTAACGCTGTTTGTTTTGTTTTTAATGTCTGATTGTGCTTGAAGACCTTGGGAATGACAGAGGCCTGGTTGTTGACAAGAAAGGTTTTATGCATGAACAGAAGAGAAGAATAAAGGCAGCTGAAATGTGCCTATTTAGTGGTAGCATCTTTCTCACAGAGCTCTTGAAGTTGCTTGAGAGTTGTAGGATTTCTTCAGTTCAGGACGGAGTCGGCTGATTCTGGGTTGCAGCCACAGAGCTGAAGCAAATATGCAAACTGAACATCTGCAAATAATTTTCTAATTTCACAATTCAGTTTTTCACGAGTTTTAAAGCAAAATTCAGGTATGTGTTTTGCTTTCTTTGTGATTTAGAAGAGGTGCATGTCAGCTATAAATACTGACTAATAAGTAAGTAAAGGTAAAGGGACCCCTGACCATTAGGTCCAGCCGTGGCCGACTCTGGGGTTGTGGCCCTCATCTTGCTTTACTGGCCGAGGGAGCCGGCGTACAGCTTCTGGGTCATGTGGCCAGCATGACTAAGCCACTTCTGGCGAACCAGAGCAGCGCACGGAAACGCCGGTTACCTTCCCGCCAGAGCGGTACCTATTTATCTACTTGCACTTTGACGTGCTTTCGAACTGCTAGGTTGGCAGGAGCAGGGACCGAGCAACGGGAGCTCACCCCGTCGTGGGGATTCGAACCTCTGACCTTCTGATCGACAAGTCCTAGGCTCTGTGGCTTAACCCACAGCGCCATCTGCGTCCCAGACTAATAAGTACTATGGCCTATAAACTATACAATATTATATTTATGCTAGATCTGTGGCTTTCAGATTATCTCTTCTGGGGAACCTTGGCTTCTTTGGGAGTCTTATTGTGGTTTCCCATTTAGAGCAACAGCTGAAGACAATGTAGCCACTCATATTCTTCTTCCTTTGCAATGTTCAACCATGCACTTATTAGGTATATTCTTATGCAAATCCTCAGTTTACCAGTAGACAGTGGAAAGGACCAGCTTTGGCTCAAGCAAATTGAGTGCACATACCATCCCCCTCAAATCCTCTGCAGTGCAGATGTTAATGTGGGAGATTTTTCCCGAGGATATGCTATTTTAAAAGCAGAGTGCTTTTTAAATAAGGTAAAAGGTAAAGGACCCCTAGATGGTTAAGTCCAGTCATAGGTGTCTAAGGGGTTCAGTGCTCATCTTGCTTCAGGCTGAGGGAGCCGGTGTTTGTCCAGAGACAGCTCTACAGGTCATGTGGTGAGCATGACTAAACCGTTTCTGGCGCAACAGGACACTGTGACGGAAGCCAGAGCACATGGAAACGCCATTTACCTTCCCGCTGCAGCGGTACCTATTTCTCTACTTGCACTGGTTTGCTTTCAAACTGCTAGGTTGGCAGAAGCTGGGACAGAGGAACGGGAACTTACCCCATATTGCGGATTCGAACTGCTGACCTTCTGATCGGCAAGCCCAAGAGGCTCAGTGGTTTAGACCACCCTTTACCTTAAAAAAATCAAACACCAGTACACTTCAGTACTAAAACCCATTGCTTGCCAACTATCAAATATTGCAAAGTGTCAATTGGAGTTATCAAATGTTGAAATCAGATGCCACTGGCTGTCAGGTATGCAGGTATAAAATACCTCGAGAACATTTGGGGGCTTCTTTAGCAGCTAAACATCTGGAGAATATTTAACAAAAGGGGAGTAGATTTCAGTTCTCTAGGATTCTAGCTACTGCACACAGACACAAGCTCCTATATCTCCAGAGCATCAGAAGATCCCTAATCAGGACCCGAATATTTTACTCAACCTCATATTCTCATGCATTTCCTTAACAAGGACTTCTAATGCTACAAGTTCTTTGTAAATTTTATCATTCCCTTGTTGGTCAGTGCAGCTGCTATTTTAGGGGGCAGGAAAGAATGGAAGCTTTCTGTGTGTGACTTGTGATTTGAGCTTTCTATTGCTAGCTTACTGAACTCCTTTACATCCTAGTACCTCCACAGAACAGCTTCGAAAGCCAAGTGACATCCGCCCAACGTTAACAGAGCTTAGAACTGCTCTTCTTAAAGTTTACTGGGTGCTTAAAATAGCTGTTGCCCTGTGGACTTCCCCATACCACATGGCCATTCTGCAAGACTCTGGGCGTTTCCAGAAAGCAGGTTTGGTCACATTTAGTGCAGAAACAGATCAATGAAAGAGGAAATAATAAAGCTACCCTGTTCTTTAGGGCAGATAGCGAATGAAGGGATTCTTTCTATTCCTGAAATTCATCTCAAGGAAGCAATTAAAGTTTTTGAGGCTGATATTTCTTTTGGCGCTAACCAAGGCTAAAGAACTGCAGTTTCCACAGCTGTGATTCTTGCATTGTATATGGCTCTACTATCCTTCCCACTCTACTATTCTATGATTCTAGGAGATCTGTGGTGAAGGAAGCAACTACTGTAAATCCAAACACACAAAGTCTGCCCCCCCACCTTTTACCTTAGCAAAATTAGAACCTTCTTGAAAAATGCAGAAAGGCTTCTCTTTCGCAAATAAGACAAGCCATTAGCAAAGCAAATAGCCTGAGTACCAATCAGATCTGTAGCTTTGCACCTCCACCCACATTTCTGTGTTCCCGTCTTGCTTTTAGTTGTCTTTGCTCAAGTCTCTCTAATAGGTACTGCTGTGGTTGTGTAAGAAGGCTAATTGTTTAATGGAAAATCTCATCAATAGCATAGCGTATCAGTATGTGAGCCTGTGGAAGTGTGAGTATGATGCTATTGTTCTCTGCTCCCGTCACCTGGGAACTTTCTATGCTCCAAATGAGAAAGGGCTGTCTGAGATTCCCCAACAGAAATAATGGTTGCTACA
Source organism: Podarcis vaucheri (assembly GCF_965113315.1). NCBI lineage: Eukaryota > Metazoa > Chordata > Lepidosauria > Squamata > Lacertidae > Podarcis > Podarcis vaucheri. The sequence goes on from NC_138755.1 coordinate 9,444,096, forward strand.
GTACAGCTGTCCTGGTTGGGCAAGCTGTTTATCTAGAAGCACCAGAGAAGCTATATATCACCCAGGGGCTCTTGCAGTGTGGCAATGCAATAAGGGTCACTCTTAGGCCACTAAGAGTGTTTCTCCACTCTGTCATTATTTTTGGGTGGGATTCAATCACATATTGGCAAATTCAGGATGCACCATTAAAGTTGTTTTCAGCGCTCTTGGCAACAATGCCTCACTCCGCCTGGAAAAATAAAAAATAAAGCTAAACGTTTGCAGTAAGGAAAGTGACAGGGAACTAACCTACCAGCAAACAAATCAGAATGAATGCTCAAGAATCAGCCAATATCATCTAACCTCCCAACAGAATCAAGGGAAATGCTCAGGAAACAGGTTGTCTGGAAATGACCATAGTGCAGCTGTTTTGGAGTGGCAGGATGCTTTCATACAGATGGAACTGGTGGTAAAAAGGAGAAGACAATCTGGGTGTAGGCAAAAGTGTTCCCTAAAACAGGGAAAGCCCCCATTGTTGGAACATTAGTACATTGTAATGCTTAAAATAAGGTTTTGGAGGGTTCCAGAGTTGGGGAAGTGATGAGGCCTTTGCTTCTGAGATTCAGCTGGCACTGTCATTGGCGATTTTCGGAACCCAATGCAACAACAGTCGATCTCATGGCTTTTACTGAGAACCGATCAGTTATGAGCTGAATACTGTGACTGTAGTATTGCTGGCAGTGGAATATTCCAAATCATAGGCTGACTGCTGTGATTTTACTCTTGTGTATATGCTTTTTCTTTTTGTAACCCAGTCTGGGATCAGAAAGTGATTAAGGAGAAGCCAGATAGGTGGGTGGATACTATTTTCTCACCCTCAGTCTTGCCATCTGCGAAAGGGGGATAATAAAGACCTTGTCTTCCAGGACTGTTGTAAAGGCTATACCACCAGGATAAATGCATATATCTGGGGTGCTTGGAACATGCTTAAAATGTTGCTAGACCCTAAGCAACAATCACCTTGCCAACAAAGGTCCGTATAGTTAAAGTTATGGTTTTCCCAGTAGTGATGTATGGAAGTGAGAGCTGGACCATAAAGAAGGCTGATCGCCGAATAATTGATGCTTTTGAATTATGGTGCTGGAGGAGACTCTTGAGAGTCCCATGGACTGCAAGAAGATCAAACCTATCCATTCTTAAGGAAATCAGCCCTGAGTGCTCACTGCAAGGACAGATCGTGAAGCTGAGGCTCTAATATTTTGGCCACCTCACGAGAAGAGAAGACTCCCTGGAAAAGACCCTGATGTTGGGAAAGATGGAGGGCACAAGGAGAAGGGGATGACAGAGGACGAGATGGTTGGACAGTGTTCTCGAAGCTACAAACATGAATTTGACCAAACTGCAGGAGGCAGTGGAAGACAGGAGGGCCTGGCATGCTCTGGTCTATGGGTCACGAAGAGTCGGACACGACTAAACGACTAAAAAACAACAAGCAACAGTCTGGCAAGGGGTGCTTGTGATTTTCCATAACAAAAGTTGGTGAGTTGTTTCATAAGTTTTGCACATGGATGCCCAACCCTGAGACCTTTTCAGTAGACCCTTCTTCCCTTCCCCTCTCTCCACCTGTGTCTTAAAACAATGGGAAGGAACAGCTGGCACAAGCGCACCTGTCGAATATCCGAATATCCGCAGGAGCCCTTCCAGGGAAAGCGAGAAAAGAGACACGAAAAGCGGTCTGGTTTGGGGGAGGTGTGTGTACATACATACATACATACATATATACATGATATGCATGGCTGTGACTTTTGCCTGCCTGCTTTTGGACCCGACCTCTTGGACGAGGCGATGCCGGGCTGGGGGAGGCGAGAATCCGGCACGGTCCGGGTGGCAGGAAGGGGGAGGGCGTAGTTGTCACCTGTGCTCCGCAGCCCAGGTAGGGGATGGGAGGGATCCACCTGCAGGGCGGAGCCCGGCCGAGCCCGGCCGCTTCGCCTGCGTGTCGCCTGGCATTCCTGAAGGGGCTGCGAGTGCGACTCCTGCTCCCGGCCTGGCACCTCTCCCGGCATGGCTCTGGAAGGCGGCGGCGGCGGAGGCGGAGGCAGCAGCAGCAGGTAAGGAGGTGAGCGAGGCAGGGAAACCGGCAGCCCTCCTCGCTGCCGGGCGGAAAGCGGCTCCATCTCTCCTCCTTTCCTTCCTTCCCGCTCCCCCCCTCAAAACCCCCCTGCTTCCTAGGCGGAGGAGACTTTTAGGGCTCTGACTCGGGGGCACTGCAATGCAGTCTCTCTCCAAGGGGGGGGGGGGAGTGATCCTGCGAAGAAAGGTCCCCGCCCCCGCTTTGGGCTAAAGAATGGGGGGGGGGATGTGCTTTCAACAAGGAGTGGAAAAGGGAGACCAAGCCCGGGTCCCTGGGTTTCAGCGGGGGTGGGCATAATACAGCGCTTAACAAATGGAAGGGTTTTTTGCTGGGGGGGGGGCCGAGGGAAGAGATGGGAGATGCAAGATGTCCCTGGAGTCCTGATGCTCCTGGAGGAGGGTCTCCCCAAGGCCTCCTGACAAAGGCCCGTCTGGTCCAGCCCCCTGCTGGGGGCTTCTCAGTTACCTCCTCTTCTGTGCCACCAGTTATTTTGCCCTCAACCCCCCCCCCCCGCTGCCCTTTGTCTCCCTTATGTTTCCCAGGGAGGCAAGTGCAGGGTTAGGGGGGAGGCGAGTCCTTGTGAGCGACCCTAACTGAGCAGAAAGGCTACGCACATTGACCCAGGACAAAGCACACCTCTGAACGCGTGGAGCATAAAGCAGGATTTTGTGGCGTGGATTTTGAATCGGGAAGTTCTCAAATTGGAGTGTGGGCAGCATCTTGAACTCTCATGTTGGCCGCAGCCAGTGGAGCCCAGTGGTCAGGGAGGATGGGTCTGATATGTCGAGAGGGCTGACCACCTCTGCAACTGGGACCTGATTTAGTTGTGGATGATCTTGCATGCGGTTTCGTTCCTTAGGAATAAAGAGCCTCCAGCTGCCTGCAGTGTTTCCTGGGAATACTGAGGGTCGAAACTCAGAGCAGTGAGCTCTTTGACTTTTCAAAAACCTCTCTGCGGTGTTCCCTCCCATCTGCTTCTAAAGTTGAACTTCATATCTATCTATCTGTCTGTCTATCTATCTATGAACTTAAAATGAAGGTGTCCAAGTCTGAAATCTGAACTTTGCATTTTATAATTCAGAATTTGGTTTCTGAGGTGTAAATTTCCACCTGCAGGTTCATAAGTAAACAGTAGATGCTCAGGACAGGAGCAGCCCAGGGGATATAGGCCTTTGTGCCTTGCTTGCTTGAGGGCACACAAACATCTGGAGCCCAAATGCAGGACCAAATGGTGTGATCCAGGAAGCCAATTATTATGGTGGTCCATTTATAGCCATAGCTGTAACGTTTCCCTTTTTAAAAGGGAAATTCCCTTATTCCGAATAGGATTCCTTGCAAGAAAAGGGAAAAGTTGACTGCTATGTTTATAGCCCGTCTTATTTCAGTGGGGTTTGTGGGGTCATCTTGTGCAAACTAGATTGACATGAAAGGTAAGCTGTGCTGCGACATCCACACTGCAGAGTTAGTGCCTGGGCTTCAGGTTAAGCATGTGAGGTGGCCATTAATGGTTACAGGCCACTGTGACAACTATACTTCAGCCAGGATCTTCCTGAATTGCTATCAGTGTTAGAAACTCAGTTATATAAGCTAGGGGTCCAGCGGCTCCTTAAACCCACAGTTGCAGTCGCCAAATGGAATGCCCAGTTGCCATTTTGGGGCCAGGCGGCTGCAAAGCCGTATTTTTCAATATGATGTTTTGGTTCCTGAAATTCATTCTGACTGTGCAGATAAAATATAACGGAGATTCCCAGGCATGTATCTCAAGATGGTGGAGACATCAGGCACCATCCTGGAGCCTGAGCATCTTCACTTGGTCGCAAATGGCCGATAGCCAGGTGCAAAATGCGCCTGGCGAATTTCGAATGCTGCTTGCTATATATTAGCTGTAACTTTGCAATTCAGAGCAATGGCTCCTCATGAATGGCTTTGTGATGGACAGAAGTTCTCTGAGATCTCAGGCAAATCTCTCTCTCTCAGATCCTGTTATTTACGATCAGGATTCCTTGGAGTTGCCGCAGGCGGTGCAGCTGTCAGGTTGTGTATCTGGTAGGATAGCACCAAGCACCCTCTGCCTGAGAGACCCTTTAAGGGTGAGGAACTTGTGACCTTCCAGATGTTATTAGACTCCAGCTCCCAGCAGCTCCAGCCAGTGTGGCCAATAGTCAAGCATGATGGGAGTTGTAGTCCAGCAATATCTGGTGGGCCACTGGTTCCCCAGTCCTGCTTTAATTGGACGTCTCTAACTTGAAGATGAAAGGCTCAGCGATGAAAGCAAAGCATCCTACATTTAATCCCTGGAACCTTCTAGGAAAAGACTCCTGCTTTAAATACTAGAGAGCTGCTATCAGCTCATGTAGATAAATCTGGGTTCGGTGGCCCAGTGCAGCTTGCTATGATAAGCCAGGGATTGAAGCAGGGACCACCAGGGACATAGTCCTGTGGCCAACCCAGTATTTCTGGGACTGGCCCCATCTCCCTCAGAAGACCATCTGGAGCGTCAGCAGGGCATGTCTGGCCTCTGAGGACCCAGGTCCTCGGCCCTGTTTGAACAAGGTGGGGTGGATGTGCTGGCAAAGGCCTTGCCAAGCCCGTGTTTGCTTAGCGTTCAAACTTGGTAACTCTGTGCTTGCTGGAAGGGCTGAGTAAAGTGCGTCAGCTGGATGGGAGGTTGTTGCTTTCACAAACAGAAACACCAGGCCCTTCCCTTCTAGCCTCAACGGGAGGGAAGGAAGCAGGAAGCCTTCCCCTGATAGCACGAGACAAATTCTGACTTTCTTAGGCCATCACTGTTTTCCCTCTCAGTTCAATGAACCCTGTCCTAATACCTCACAGGGTTAATCTGAGGATTAGTCAGATGAGGAAATGGCATTTACGTCTCTCTTTAAAAACAATTTTTTAAAAACCCTCATCTATGGCTCTATACTGTACACTGAAAAATAGTCACTCTGGTAATGCTCTCCTAGGCAGGTCTTGTCAGAAGTAAAACCCATTTAGTGGAAACCCCACCGTCAGGAGCAGTCTACCTGCTGCTCTCCTCCACCATCACGAGGCACTAAGCACAAAGAAGAGGACCAGTTGCCCACCCGCCTCATTCCCAATGCGCCTGATCGGGGGCTGCGTTCTGGACCTCCCCATCCAACACCCCCCCCCCCCGTACCTGGTACTTGAGCTCCATGGAGCTGTGGCCTGGTAGAAGCACTCCCTCCACCCGGCCAGCAGCAAGAGGGTGAAGCCAGCATCATGCAGGGTGGGCAGCAGCAGGTGGGCCTTGCCAAGGACCCTGGGAGGGCCACCAAGAGCAGCAGTGGCAGCTGGAGTGCAGAGGCTGCAGCTGGCACCATCATTGGGGTCCTTCCTGTGGCCAGAAGGAGAGGGACGCTGGACTGCTTCCTTGGAGAGGAAGAGGTGACTGTGCTCAGGAGGGATGCAGGTGGCAGAGGGCACACAGAGCACAGCTCCAGCCTCCCACTAAGAGGGGGTGCTACACATTTTTCTCTCATTTTCAAAATGAGCCGGCTGACTTGTGCGGAACCCAAAAACGAGTGTCTTTGAGTTTTGTACTCTTGTGCAAGACTAAAAGATGGGACATTTCGGAATCCGATCAAACACCAGGATGGCTTCTGTCATTCTGGGATGTCCCAGTTAAAACGGGATGGCCGATGGGTTTGTATGACATACTGTTATGCCTGTCTGAAGCTGCTGGTGTGAAGTGTGGTTTTGAACTGTGGACCTCTTGGGCATACATTGTGGCTGGGACGACCCAGTCAGATGGGCAGCATACAATAATAATAATAATAATAATAATAATAATAATAATAATAATAATAATAATTAATTGTCTCCTTTTAGGGCTGCCCACTTAGACTATGTTTCTCTGTACAGTGGTACCTCGGGTTACAGACACTTCAGGTTACAGACTCCGCTAACCCAGAAATAGTACCTCAGATTAAGAACTTTGCTTCAGGATGAGAACAGAAATTGCGTAGCGCCAGTGCGGCAGCAGTGGGAGGCCCCATTAGCTAAAGTGGTACCTCAGGTTAAGAACAGTTTCAGGTTAAGAACGGACCTCCAGAACGAGTTAAGTTCTTAACCTGAGGTACCACTGTAGTAGTATGTCGTGCCAACACTTAAATCACACGGCTTCCCTCTAAGAATTCTAGGAACTGTAGTTCACCCTTCACAGGACTGCAATTCCTGGCCTGTTTTCCAAACTAGAGTTCCCAGGCTTCCGGCAAGGGGTGGGGGTGGGGAAGCCATGTGATTCAAATGTGTTCTGAATGTGTGGATTGTGACTATCTTACCAAAGGTCTCATGGGCCATTTTGGGGGAGGCTAACTGAGCTCTCTCTTTCTGTGCCCTCCTTCTCCGCAGCAGCTCCCTGGAGGCTGCCCTGGCCGAGTGCACAGAAGCGCTGAACTGCTTCCTGAAAAACCAGTTCAGTGAGAGCTTGGAGATGCTGCAACCCAGGTGAGTGGGGAAAGGGCCTGATCCAGTCACCTTCGTGGAAAGTGGGGGACGGGGGGGACACATCAGACCCAGGGCTTCCTTCTTCTCCCCAATAAACAGTTGAACCTTCCTCCAGTACTCCTTACCCGGTGCATCTGACTGCCCCTTGGTGTGCAACTGAAACAAATTGGTAGGGTGGAAGGAAGGGAGTCTATGGGTAGTGAGGCCAAGTGGCCTGGGAGGAGAATTTGATTTGTGCACTTTGTCATTGTTTCTAACTTTGTAGTCACTTCTGGCTGGAACGGGGTGTGTGGTTATGCTAAGAAGGATGTGAACTAATCCATAATAGTAGTGATAGTGTTGTTGTTGTTTAGTCATTTAGTCGTGTCCGACTCTTCGTGGCCCCCTGGACCAGAGCACGCCAGGCACTCCTGTCTTCCACTGCCTCCCGCAGCTTGGTCAAACTCATGCTGGTAGCTTCGAGAACACTGTCCAACCATCTCGTCCTCTGTCCTCCCCTTCTCCTTGTGCCCTCCATCTTTCCCAACATCAGGGTCTTTTCCAGGGTGTCTTCTCTTCTCATGAGGTGGCCAAAGTATTGGAGCCTCAGCTTCAGGATCTGTCCTTCCAGTGAGCACTCAGGGCTGATTTCCTTCAGAATGGATAGGTTTGATCTTCTTGTAGTCCATGGGACTCTCAAGAGTCTCCTCCAGTAGCGATAGTAGCAATATTTTAAAACAACAACACAGTGGAACAACAACTATTGGAGGGAGGGGGGTTAGAAGCCGCCCTGAGACTCCCTTCCCCCGGTATAGGGCGGTATATAAATTTAATAAACAACAACAACAGAAGTAGCTCTGCACTACCTCATGCAGGGAGCAGCGAATCGTAAGAGCGGGCGTCAGCAAAAATCACAATGCAGGAAAAACTGTGAAGCCAGCCAATGCCTCCATGTACTGTAGCTCCATCTTTATTTCAGACACTGTGATATATTGGTATATTGCGATGCTTAGCTGGTGATATATCACACGATGCTGAAAACCAGATATCGCCCAGCCTTAGTCTAGTTCTAGTTTAGTGATGTGGTACAGAAGAGGAGAGTGACCAGGAAATTACCTGTCAATGTAAAACAAAAAAATTACAATCCCAAATGGGAGAAACCGCTTACTCCAACTTTTGTGGTGGTGCTTGGAGAACCAGAGCGCAGTCCACCATTTAGCATTCTGGAGGGGTTACAAAACCCATATATTAATTTCACATGACCTTTGGAAATTGAGACAAACGCCTCAGCCATGGCATGTGACTTTTATTGGTTGGCTACAAAAATATGTATTTAATGAGGTCCGCTGAATCTGTGGAGTTCATTGCTGTGCTTTAAATGTTTTGTGTGTGCATGCGCAATCTGCTTTTTGTTTAAGGAAAGCAGTATGCAAATACCTTTAATGGTAAGCACCCTGTGCAAGTTAGAAGGTGGAGTTTTCACCTTTTGTGCACGCTGGAAAAGAAATGCTTACAAAACCCAAAGCCCTCCGTGTGTGTGGGAGGTTGCTCCTGTCTTTGCCAGCAAAAGCAGAGGAAGAAAAATAGATGAAAAGGAGAGCTCTGCTTTTCCTAAAAGCAGAAGAATGCCATTGAATATTGTTGTTCAAGCCTCTCCCTGTCCTAGAAGGGCCTCCTGCCTGCTCTGTGAATGCTATTATTCTCACAAAGCTTGATTTGTAACTTCGTTAAGTATGTGGATTTCTGGCAGTGGCTTCAAAGAAATTAGACTGGTTTGAATCCTTGTTCATGGGTTCAACTCAGCAGGTAACTGGGCTATGTGGATTCAACCCCAGCAGAGTCTAAGTTGGGCCGAGGACATTCCAAAATCTTCAAGTGTTGACTCTTCTCCTTTTTATAACTTAAGGAATTGTGATCAGGAATGTGGCCATCTCTTTGTTTGTTGTAGTGCTGGGCATTGATTTTCAGGTGCATAAGGGTGAAATTCAAATGTCTCTTCCCCCGTCCCACATCCTTTTGTGGGCAAATATGAGAAACATGGAGGAAACAATACAACCCTCCCTTGCTGTTGCCATCACTAATTAAAAAAACCAAACTATATTGCCTGCAACTACACCTGTTTCCTCTTTTTTTAATCCTTTTTCTGATCCCTTTCGACAGGGCCAAAGAGAGCATGTATCATGCCTTAATCTATGCCACCATTCTGGAAATGCAAGCCATGATGACCTTTGAGCACGACGACATTGTTCATGCTGGACACACTATGAAAGAGGCACAGGAAATCTGCCAGAGGTGGGGACAGCCTGGGGGGGGGTGGCTCTTGGGGTGGGGAATAAGGCCTGTTTCTGTAGATTTTGCATGGGGCCACTCTGAAGGGGTGTCTGGTCATGTTAGGGCAATGGAAGTAGCTTCTAAATGGGGGGGGGGTGTGCTCTCGCCCAAAACCTCACCTGGCTGCATCACTTGTGAGTGGGTACAGTGGTGCCTTGGTTCTCGAACTTAATCCATTCTGGGAGTCCGTTTGACTCCCAAAACCGTTTGAAAACCAAGGTGCGGCTTCTGATTGGCTGCAGGAGTTTCCTGCACTCATTGCTGTAACTAGGTGATCCTACTCCCCTGGCTGAACCGTCCAGATTGTGCCCCCTAGCCACGGACAAATTAGCTCTTCTTTCTGCCTCTCTTCTAACCCCTCCCCCCCATTCAATTCACCCTCTATTTAAAACCATTTCTTATGAGGCAATAATCAATATTTATATTTATGGACTGGACGCGGGTGGCGCTGTGGGTTGAACCACAGAGCCTAGGACTTGCCGATCAGAAGGTCGGCGGTTCGAATCCCCACAACGGGGTGAGCTCCCGTTGCTCGGTCCCTGCTCCTGCCAACCTAGCAGTTCGAAAGCACGTCAAAGTGCAAATAGATAAATAGGTGCTGCTCCGGCGGGAAGGTAGACCGTGTTTCCATGTGCTTCTCTGGTTCGCCAGAAGCGGCTTAGTCATGCTGGCACATGACCCGGAAGCTGTACGCCGGCTCACTCGGCCAATAAAGCGAGATGAGCGCCGCAACCCCAGAGTCGGTCACAACTGGACCTAATGGTCAGGGGTCCCTTTATCTTTACCTATATTTATAGACATATTTTTTAGCCGGTTTTGTGCCCCCACATTGCCTGCGTCCCTGGCGGGGGTCCACCTCACCGCCCTCTAGCTACGGCCCTGCCTGCACTCAAGCAGAAGCTGCGTCGGACATTTGGCTTCTGAAAAATGTTCGCAAACCGGAGCACTTACTTCAGGGTTTGCGGCGTTCGGGAGCCGATTTGTTCAACAACTAAGCTGTTCAGGAACCAAGGTACCACTGTATTTCGTTTTCTCCTCCTGACCAAAGTTGGGATTCAATACGACTAGGCCAGGTGCTCATAGGGTAGAAGGAAGTCTTGTACCCTTCTGAGTTGTTTCTTTAAGCAACATTCTCTTCCTCAATTTGAAAATGGGTCTTCGGAGGTAGGTGGGAGTCGTTGGGTGGGCATAGGCTCTGGGGAGGGGAGAAGTGTTGGTGGTGACAGCCCAAAGAGGATGCCCAGCTTGCATTCTCTGGGGGTTGGGATGGAGGAAGTGGAACCTAACTAGGCATCGCTTTTGGGGTCCCTCTGGTAGGTTTCGGAGGAAAAGCACGGTGACCGGATCCTTCTCCAGTCGGCTAGGCGGAGATTCCTGTACTGAAGGTGAGAAGAGTTAGTGGCCCGGTTGTGGGGCTCAAGACCACTGCATTTTTTCTTCATCCTATGAGGGGTGGGGAAAACTAATGTTTGTGCACTTGCCAGAGACATCTGAAGGCAGGTTGGACTCCAGTCATACCTCATGTTATGTCCGCTTCATGTTACGTTCTTTCAGGTTACGTCCCACGGTGACCCGGAAATACCGGAATGGGTTACTTCCGGGTTTCGCTGCTCGCGCATGCGCAAAATGTTCTCACGCGCATGCGCAGAAGCGGCGAATCGCAACCCGCGTGTGTGCAGATGCACCACTGCAGGTTGCATTCTTTTCATGTTGTGAATGGGCCTCCGGAACGGATTCCGTTCGCAACCAGAGGTACCACTGTATATGGATCTTGGATCCAGTACAGAAATCCTTACAGTACCTACTCTGGCTCGTCTTGATGTAGGCACAGGGTAGCTTGGAAAGGAAATACATATAAGATGTGCAATGTCTGGAGGTTCCCCCTGACTTTGGGAGCAGGGAATCTTCATTATTGGCTGATGTGTTGCAAATAAGTAAATAGTCCAGGCTTCCAGATGTGCGCAAGACAGAGATCCAAGGTATTTTTTCTTTGGCGCTGCTGTTTCCAGTGGGTGGATGTGAATGTTTAAGGGATGAACAGAGGAGGACATGGTAAGCCTGCTTAGGAATGACACATCTCTTCCCTGAACCTGTTCCTTTCCCCATTGCAGAGGAGCTGCATGCAGAAGTGTGCTACGCAGAATGCTTGCTGCACCGGGCTGCCCTCACCTTCCTGCAGGTAAGGGGAGCTTCTCTCCACTGCAGGGCGCAGGCCACCAGGGCAGCAGTTTTCAAGTGGTGGGGCAGGACCCCTTGGCAGGAGGTGTCCCAGTGAGAGAGGTCTTGCAGCAGGTGGAGTCAGAGGCATTTTCCTTCCTGCAGCAGAGATTTAGCATTGCAGCCACTCACACTTCTATGTTAACTTTGCTGTGCAGGTAAGCAGCCACTTTTCTTCCTCCTTTCTCTGGTGGGTTGGATTTCAGGAGGTAAATGTCTCTGGTCCACCTTCTAGTTCTCTTGTAATGGCAATATATAATTAGTGCCCCAGTCCACAGATTCATGTGTAACACAAGCCACAGACTGCATGCAAGGATTCTATATGCTGCCTTATGGGGAAGCCAGGCAAAAGCCAGCCAACATAGAGCAATTCCCCTTCCCGTTCTGCGATTGGCTTCCACTATCCATTCCTGGGATGAGGATCCTGCAGCCTTCCTGATTCTGTTGGACTGCCAGCAGCCCCAGTCATTATTCCTGGCCCAATGGCCAGGGATGATCAGAGCGGTCTTCCAACAACATCCAGAGGACCACAGGTTCTCCATTCCCAATCCATGCCAGGCTTGGGACCAATATGCCCAGGCACCCACTGCTTGTGCCATCCCCTTACAGCAGTGACCTGCAATGGATGCTTGCATTCAGCTGTCCCGGTGGCATCACACAGACACATCAGACTTAAGGAGCTGACTTATCTTCCTTAAGCTGAGGACTTTTCAAAATTCCTTCTCTTCTTTCAGGATGAAAATATGGTGAATTTCATAAAAGGAGGAATCAAGGTGCGTAGCAGCTACCTCATCTACAGGTGAGTTGTGGTGACAGCTGGCAGGGCTGGAACAGCAGAGCAGTACTGAATCGCAGGTAGCACAAAGTTGGGAATGAGAAGCAGCACCAGTGAAGGGCGTGAGATGAAGAAGAGGGGGCAGGACAACTGAATTCCATGCCAGGTTCAGGAAGGGAGAAGTTTTTGGGACAATCTGCGCATGCAGAGAAATTCAGCTGATACAGAATCCCTGCACCATAATCTTTCTGCTGGTTTGCCAGGGGTGGATGTGTGTAAGAAATATTCACCCCCCCCTCTATTCCCCCTCCATTTGAGCCTGGAATGGTACAGTCCCAAGAACATGTGATTTATCTTTGTGTTGTACATCAGCAGAGGAACGTGTGTGAGAAAAGTCTGAGATGTAGCTACTGCTCCAGCATGCATCCCACATAGTGTCAGGAAACCACTCCCAGTTTTGGGATGCTTACACATGAGAAACTGTCTGTACCTGAGAGGAGAGGAAAGAAATGTTCACTTGCCCACTTACCGTATTTTTCGCCCTATAGGACGCACTTTCCCCCCTCCAAAAATGAAGGGGAAACGTGTGTGCGTCCTATGGGGCGAATGCAGGCTTTCGCTGAAGCCTGGAGAGCGAGAGGCGTTGGTGCGCACCGACCCCTCTGGTTCTCCAGGCTTCAGGAAGCTATCCGCAAGCCTCACGCGTCCGGCGGGAGGCCCCGCTGGGTGCGCAAGGCTTGCAGGCGGCAGCCTGCAGCCCGAAGCATGGGGTGAGCTGCGGAGCCCGCCCCCTGCTTGGGGGAGATGTCGGCAAGCCTCACATGCCCGGTGGGAGGTCCCGCTTAGCGCGCAAGGCTTGGGGTGGCAGCCTGTTCTGGGAGCTGGGGTCGGGGGAAGCTTGGGCTTCCCCCGCGCCTGGGGGGGAAATAATTTTTTCTCTTTATTCCCCCCCCCCAAAAAAAAAAACTAGGTGCGTCCTATGGGGCGGTGCGTCCTATGGGGCGAAAAATACGGTACTTGCCAGATTAGCAATGCATGGAAATGGCCACAAGTGTCATGGACATCTCTGGAAAACTGGGACAGCAATATCGGTGGCCATCCAGGACATGACTGCCTTGCTCGACAAGCATTTTCTAGACTGACCGTTCCTGAAATGTGTGTTGGATGTTTGAATCGGGAACATAGTCCTTCTTTGCCTTAAAGCAATTTTGTGGGGAAGGGGGGCGGGCGGGAAGGAATTGCATTTCCTATTCACTCGTATCCCCTCTCACAACAATGAAGTATCTTCAAACTCTGCGACTCAAGGTCAGGGTGGGAGTGGTCTAGTGGTTAGGAAAAGTGTGAGCTTGGATGCCTGGGTTCCATGCTTCACTCCTGGTAGGTGAAGGTGCAGTGGGGTTTTCTAAACCTTCTTACATTTGCAGGGAGCTCAACGGCTTCATCCAGCCCAATCAGCTGCCATCAAGTTCTCCTTCTCGCGCCCATCTGGAGGGAGGAGTTGCGCTGGGCATTGGTGCTTTCAACTTGGTGAGTCTGCATGCGCTTCACCAGCGGTTATAAGGACAGAAACTGAGTTACAAGCAGCAGCCCGTTGGAGTTAGTCATTTTTGTCTCTCTCCTCTGCCTCTCCGAAGGGAGTAGCCAACATGGTGCCCTCTCTAGTTGTTGCTGGGCTACAGCTCCCAACATTCCTGGTCATTGGTCAAGCTGGCATGGGCTGGTGGAAATTGGAGTCCTAACAACATCAGGAAGGGACCACGCTGTCTGCTTCTGATGTGTCCATTTGCAAGTGGATCACACTCGAAAAGTGGAGCTTTCCACTGCTGAAGAAGTGCAAAGCCTAAGAGGAGGATTTCTCCCCACAAGTGTGTCCATTACCATTCATGTCGATGTCTTCCTTTCACAGACGCTCTCCCTTTTCCCACCCCGGATCCTGAGACTTCTGGAATTTGCAGGGTTTTCAGGGGACAAGGTACGACTGCCTGCCTCTGTGTGTGTGTGTTTGAAGAGGCAGAATGTGGTCTGCTAATGGACACGGTTATTTCTAGATATAAATGCTGTCATTTACCTATCTAGCTCTGTATATCTACTTTGATGGGTAGCATCTGTCTGCGACCTGGGGCAGAGAAAACTCTTTCCTAGCCCTGCTTTCTGAACTCAGTTTGCCTGGAGATGCTGTCGACGGGACCTTCTGCATGCTATAGCCACCCATCTGGCAGTTCCCTCCAACCAGGAATATATATATATGCGCACTTAAGATGTGCAGAGGCTTTTATAGGGATCAAGGCAATGATTTCTTCCTTCCTCTAATGTAAGTGTAGACCAGGGGTCAGCAAACCTTTTCAGCAAGGGGCCAGTCCACTGTCCCTCAGACCTTGTGGTGACTTAGGCTATATTTTGAAAAAAAAAATATGAACGAATTCCTATGCCCCACAAATAACCCAGAGATGCATTTTAAATAAAAGGACACATTCTACTCATTTAAAAACACGTTGCTCCCCAGACCGTCCGCGGGCCAGATTTAGAAGGCGATTGGGCCGGATCCGGCCCCCGGGCCTTAGTTTGCCTACCCATGGTGTAGACCAGGCATGTCCAACAGGTAGATTGTGATCTACTGGTAGATCACTGGATGTCTGCGGTAGATCACTGGCTCCCCCCAAAGAAGCCCAAGGAATTTGGCTCCCCTAGACATTTTAGCCCTGCAGCCTATAAAAAGAAGCTCCACAACAACTTTGACCTGAACCCCTAAAAAACAGGGCTTTCCTTCCTAAAAATGCTCAACAACTTTGACCTGAACCCCCCAAAAGGGGGTAGATCACTGCCAGTTTTTAACTCTGTGAGTAGATAGCAGTCTCTTGGGAGTTGGCCACCCCTGGTGTAGACAACACCATCCAGATATTGTTGGACTAAAAGTCCCACCATCCCTGGCCATTAGCTGGCTGGGATTGACAGGAGATGGTGTCTGACATCTGGAGGCTACCTCACTTGCCTAATCCAAGCCTACAAGATGGGTGAGCTTGACCTGCGCCTTTCCATGTTTTTAGAGGCGTCACTGAAGTGTGTGCCTCTAAGGTGCATCTAAGGACTTGGATCTAGAATGCTTTCTATTCATAGTTCTTGTACACACTCAAGACTTGCAAGACCTGGATCAGGTGGACTGGCGAATAACACCCAAATCCTGCAGCTGCAGACCCTCCCAAGTGTCCTTATTTTCCGGGGACAGTTCCAGATTTACAGAAGCCATCCCAGTTTCTGATCTCCCTATTTTCATCAGAGAAATGTTGGAGAATATGGAGTTATCTGACCCCTGAGCCATCTGAAGGCAGCCCTGTATAGGGATTTTTTAAAATGTTTAATGTTTTATTATGTTTTTATATTATGTTGGATGCTGCTCAGAGTGGCTGGAGCAACCCAGTAAGATGGGGGGGTATAAATAGTAAAACACCACCACCACAATTATTATTATTATTATTATTATTATTATTATTATTATTATTATCATCATCATCATCATCATCATCATCATTATTTTAAAAAGTTTGTTTATTTATTTATACTTTTCAAGTTTATACATGTCACTAATTTTATACATTTCACTAATTTTACAATCATATTTACATTTCAAAACTTGACTTCCTTCCCCCTCTTTCTGAGGTTCCTTAAATTTATTTTTTATATCTTCTGCATATCCAAAGCAACTTAATTTGCTCATTTAATAATCTTCTTTAAATATACACTCTTATAAAACTTCAGGTTATTACAATAACCCTGCCAATGTTTTTATCTGTTTATAATTTATCTGTAAATATTCAATAGACCATTTCCATTCTTTTATAATAAAAAATTGTTATCTTGATTTAATATTATCCTGGTAAGTTTTGCCATTTCTGCGTATTCCATAAGTTTTTGTATCCATTCTTCCTTTGCTGGGACTTCTGCTTTTTTCCATTTGGGGGCAAGTAACATTCTTGCCGCTGTAGTCGCATACATGAATAAGTTCCTATACATTTTAGGTACCCAGAACTACCTATTATTGTTATCATCACTGAATAGGACATCCCTATTTTCATCGGAGAAATGTTGGAGGCTATGTAGCTGATATTACTTGCCGCCTCAAGCCATTACTTCCAGTTCAGAGACACGGACAATGCCCTGATGGTCTTTAAGGCTATCTATTGTGTGCTGTTTCGTCCCTCATGCTGGGATGAGTGTTGATGTGCTTGTATTCGGCCTCTGCACCAGCTTGTTCTTTGATTAGCTGAGTATTTCCTGGGGAATTATTCTGGTGAAGCCAGGTCTGCTCATCCCGAGACCTGTGCTGAATGGAAATCTCACATGGCTGATCTTTGTTGCGTTTACCTACAAAGAGCTGTTCCCTCCGACTCTCTCTCTCTCAAACCCCACCTTACTTTTATTTCTTCTTCCCCACCAGGATTACGGCCTGCAGCAGCTGCATCAGGGGGCCACCACAGCCAACCTGCGGGCTTTGCTTTGTACAATGTTGCTCCTCTGCTACTACACTTTCCTTACCTTCGTCTTAGGTAAAATCTTCTCTCCACCTTTGGGAAGCAGAATAGAAAATGGTGGCCTATAATTGAGTTGGCAACAGTAAGGCAGGGAAACTGGGGCCCCTTTTCCCCATTTGGGGGCTTTTATTCCATGACCTGCTTAGGGTCAGTCCTTTGGCTCGGTCTCTGCTCAGATGCAAGGTCTCTTGCCACGACTGGCTTATGCCACTTCATTGGGGTCTATGTGAATTCTTCTGATTACAGAAGTTGGTTTGTGGGGGGAACTGAAGGAGGGCCCTGAGGCGGGTGAGAGGAGGGAGGGTGCAGAATTCAAATCCTTCTGATATTGACTGAACTGGGCTGGAGATGTGTTGTGGTTAAGTATGAGCTGCGAGGTCCTCCGCTCAAGTTTCCTTTCAGCCATGAGCTTCTTAGAGTTGGCCCTAACAGCTTGAAATTACCAAATGGGAGAGAGGTGTCTCCCTTGGGACACAGCAAGAGAAGCTGGAGCAGATCTTTTGGTGGTGCAAAATATTGTGGTGGTGCAAAATATTGTGAGCTTGCTCTGCTTAGGGACATCAGGGGAGAGGGTGCCCTTTGGGAAGATGCTTAACGCCACCCCCTTTCTGTGCTCCCGCCAGGGATTGGTGAAGACAATTTTACAGAGGCTGAGGCCCTCCTGAGTCCGTACCTCGCCCGCTACCCTAAGGTAAGGCACTGTTCGGATGATTTGCAAAGTGATGCAGGCTTTACAGGCACTCATCTGATACCTGTGCAGTCACCTGTGCTCCTCACTGGAGATCTATAAAGAAGCACCCCTTGCCTAATGTTCCTAAGAGGGACCAGTTAGGCTTTACCTGCCCCACTTTGAGGCAGTGGTGTGGTGCTCAAATTACAGTGGGGCTGGGGCACAATTCCCTTTTGCGTCAGCCCCCTTAGCTACTATTTCCAGAAGGCTAGAAGGCGACCTGTGGATTGAAGTTGAGTGCGGTGGTGGAGCCGGTGGCTTTTATTAAGGACTCCCCTCCTCCTTCCTGCCCCCCCCCCAATTGGAGCACTTCTGCAGCAGACAGCATGCCTTCTGGTTCAGGGTTTTTGCCATATTAAGATTGCGCTCTTTTTCTCTCTTCCCATCCCTGTCTCTGTGACCCGTGTCTTTTTCAAGACTCAGGCTGACTCTGCATAAGCAGCGGAATGGATTGGTAGAATGGACTGTGCCATTTCGGACCGCAGGTGGGGGATCTTTTTTGTTTTTCGTTTCCCTCCCCTAAATTCTCCCTTGGATATACGTCTCCTTGCAGGCAGAAACCTAGCACACCAGGGAGGGAAATGGGATTAGAACATTTGCCCGCAATGTGCTGGCTTTCTTCTTGAAATGCATTCAGATAAATGGGATGCATTCTAAAATGCCCCCCCCGCAGTCTTAAGCGACTGCTTCCCATCTTTGAGACTCTACCACATCATTCTGCTGCATGTGCAGACCAGGCCGGCACCCTCTCTTGTGACTGGGGTGGGGTGGGGGTTTCAATCTCTTGGATTTCTGCTACTAGGCTTTGCAGGAGCCCCTGTGCCTGGGGCAGCATTTGTGCCCTACTCTGGTGTTGCGCGAGGCAGATCCAAAGCACCAGGCATGGTGTGCTTAGAGTTGGGTGGCGGTCTCTCAAAACTCTCCCGCCTTTTGACTGCTGCGTTGAGGGAGAAACCTAACCTTCTCAGCCCCAGAAGGCCTCAGGTTCTTAAGACCATGGTCCTAGGCCCTCAGAGATGCTGTAGGAAACACCTGGTGGGTTCTTCTCTGCCCTTATAAGTGGGTTGACCAATGGGGGCTCTGGAGTCTTAGGCCACGTTCTCCTGCTGCCGCCACCTCTGAACAGGTTGCAGGTGCCCTCAGAGGCTGAGTCCATGCTTTTCATGCAACTTCAGATATCGTGTGCTGGTCCCGTGGGTTACCCGAGAGGTGAGGTCCAAGTCCGGTCCGTGGTCAAAGGTGCATCATGGAGGCAGTCTGTAGTAGCTGAAGCTGGGTGCAGGGCAGGGAGTCATGTGAAGACAGGAACAGGCTTGCAAGCAGGGAGCCAGGGCAGGTCAGGAGCTCAGGCAGGAACTAGCAACCAACAATGTTGCTCCTGCAACTTGGGACTGGGGCTGGCTGGCTTTTACCTGCCCCGAGGCATAGGGCAGCCCCAATCCTCTGGTGACTCGCCTCTCCTGGCCTGGAGGCGAGCACTTCTCCTGCAGGAACTTAGTTCCCTCCGCCTCTCTGCCCTGAGCCTCTGCAGCTCAGGAGAGGCTGGAGGGTTACCGGACCCAGAGGCAACCTCAGCTTCCCCTGACGGGGCTGAGAGTGGGGCACCTGCAGGCAATGGGTCCTCCATCACCTCAGGAGCCAGAGCAGACTCAGCTGGTGCCTGCACCTGAGGATCCAGCACAGGTGAGGACCCTTCAGGCTCAAGCCCCAGCCCCGGCTCAGCTGGTTCTGGAGGTGGGGACTCCTGTGCAGGCTGGGATCCCTTAGGTTCAGCATCCGAGTCCGAATCCCAGGCCATCACATATCTCGTGTGTGTGTGTGTGTGTGTGTGTGTGTGTGTGTGTGTGAATTAGTTGAGGAGTCTGAGCTTCACATGCCTTGTGGCTCCCTGTCTTTCATGTCTGAGTCCTCTTTCTCTCACCCTTGCAGAGTGCCATTTTCTTATTCTTCGCCGGGAGGATAGAGGAGATCAAAGGGAACATCAATGAGGTGAGAGGCGGCCGCACACATTCTTACACCACCACATCACAGTTCCCCCATGGCGAAAGGCTGGGAGTTTTGCTTCCAGTATAAAGCCCTTCCCACCGTGCTTGCTAGTGAAAGGTACTGAGCTGCTGGCTGCTGCTGCTGCTACCCTTCACCTCCTTTCTGGACTAACCTGGGCTTGGCCTCTCTATCTCTGCCCAGGCCATCAAGAAGTTTGAAGAAGGCTGCTCAGCCCAGCAGGCCTGGAAGCAGTTTCACCATATGTGCTACTGGGAGCTGATGTGGTGCTTTGCCTACAAAGGAATGTGGAAGATGGCCTACTTCTATGCGGACCTGCTGAGCAAGGAGAATCGCTGGTCTAAGGTGCGAAATGCGACAGGAGGTTAATGAGCAGCAGGACAGAGGAGTTATTGTTCCCTGCAGGATTTCCTTTGAGATAGACCTGAGTTCTGGAAAGTGGGAGACTTTTCTCTGCTTCAAATAAGAAGAGAGCACCGAGGCTAGGTGCCTTCTTCTGATACTAGCTGATCCACAGGGTTCTGGGCACCTTTACAACCAAAATAGCAGAACTTCCAGTAACTTCAGGAGGCAGACCCTGGAACTGCAATGCCTGTGTGAAGCGTTGCCTGGGAATATTCCTTCTTACCCTTTTAGTATACAATTAGCCCAGCTCAGAATATTTTGCAGCTGTGCTATGGGACTGAAGTTGCACCCTGTTCAATGCGGCAAGGGACCCTGTAGGCCTCACTTTGTTAGAACTATCACTAGCATGAGTGGCTGCTGGGAGACCTTATGCCGCCAGGCTGGCTTTGCCTTTTATATCAAGCTCTGAGTGTGTGTTCTGCTTCACAGTTTTTCTCCCTCTCTTCCCTCATGCATTGCAAGCCCCACTCAGATTCAGCCTCTGGTGACTAAAGCTGATATTCTGCCAGCCAGGCTCTCAACCCTGTCCCTTACTTTCTGAATGAGGTCAGAGTCCATAATCATTAGTCACTATGGCCAGATGACATGCATCTGGGGTTAGGTGTTTTCCAGGCACTCTTGAACCATGGAATCTATTTTGTGTTGCTCTTGCTACATGTCCCCCTCCAAGCTCTTGAAACTTCCCAAAAGACTAGTTTGTGAGTGGCCAATGCTGGGCTATGTCTGCAGCTGAAGGGATTTCCCTATGTGCTTTCCTTTCCCTTTTCCAGCTCAGTCAGAAGAGTCTCGCTCACTATGATTCCCAGGCTGTTAAACTCCCCAAAGCAAACCTGCTGCTGCTGTCCTCCCTCCCTCTCACCACCTTGCTCTGGTTGGACTTCTTCCCTTTTTTATACCCTCCTTGTCTCCCTACAGGCAATGTATGTGTACATGAAAGCTGCCTTCCTTAGCATGCTGCCTCCAGAGGAACCGCGGCCTTTTGGTGAGGATGAGGTTGAGCTCTTCAGGTAAAAGCCCCCCTTTGTGTCACACACTAGCACTTATTGAGGGAGGGACAATGCAGGCTGAGTTCTGTTCTCTTGTTGCAACTGTAAGGTGTTAGCAACTAGAGTACCCCTGGTCTAGGAGCCCCAGTTCTGCAAGTGTTTTGCCGGAATATTTGCTGTGCAGAAATAACAGCAGTGCTACTGGAGGACTGTTGTGTGATTGGCGCCTATCTGAATGGCTGCAAGCTGTGGATGAGGTTTGCTGCCTGCCAGCAAGCAGGCTCCTTGAGCGAGTGTAGCCAGAGTCCCTGAAAGTTGGATGAAGCACTTCTGGGAGCGCAGAGTCTCTTTCTTTAGCTTCCCTGTTGGAATGAAGCTGCAGTGAGGCTCTCCACCTGTCTTTCCCTTGCAGGCAAGTTTCCTCCTTCAAGCAGAAGATCGCAGGGAAGTCTCCACCCACAGAGAAGTTCGCCATCCGCAAAGCGAGGCGCTACAAAGCAAGCGAACATGTTCCTCTGCCTGTGCCAGCCCTGGTAAGGGTGGAGATACATGACCTCTCTACGCTTGTGGGCATGGGTGGCAGAGATGTCATGGTTTCAAGCGAATGGAAAACCTTTTCATGAACATGCTCTCGTTGCCAGTTTTATTTTTTAATATATATTTTTTATTAAATTTTCTAAATTACATTTCAAAATATCCATTTAAACAACCTTAAATTCAATGACTTCCTTTCTACTCTTTCCATTGTTCAATTTGCATACCATACATCCCTGCATATTTTACGTGAACTAAGCCATTCAGTAATCCAATGTTACATCTGTCAAATCTTATTTACACTGTTGAATTTATCTTAATGCTACCAGCATTTTAAATGAACACAATTTTCACCCATGTACTCAGTAAACATTTTTCAGTCTTCTTTAAACGTGCATTCTTCTTATTCTGTATGCTAAATCTGCAAGCTGTGCATCTCATTATTAGTTTTAAATTGTTCCAGGGGCCGCACGTAGAAATGAAAAGAAAGAGGTGTGCATTTTCCTCTCATAAATTCTGATGCAGAAAACATATTTGCTACGCTCACATCCGAGGAACATTGTGTCCTCCCACACCCGTCCATTTGTGTGCATCTAGTTGCACACAAGAGATGCATGTACGAGTCTCAAGAGGCAGGAAGCTTCTGGCTGCTTCTCCTGGGCTGGCAAAAATAGTTTGATGAGAAAGGAGATGCTGCGGCCTCTGTCTCTCCCCTCTCCTCGCCTCCGTCCCAAATTCCTGCTATCATCACCATGCCCTCCCTGTGCTTTTCCCTCCCAGGAGATGATGTATATGTGGAATGGATTCACCGTCCTGGGCAAGCGCCAGGAACTGCTCAAGGGGACTCTAGAGACTCTGACACAGGCTGAGAAGTTGCTACAGAAAGCACCAGGTAACACACTGGTTTCACGAAAGTGGCAAAGGGTGGGTGGGCACGCAGAGCTGCTAGAATAGCAAATTATGTTCTGGAATACATGCAAAAAATAGAAGTTGCATATCCTAATATCTATGCACACTATTCAGAGGAGTAAATAATATAAGTAGTAATAGGATTTTGGGGCAACGTAGACAGGGACTGGATCTAGACACATCAGAGAGGGTTTCAGTTTAAAGCATAAATTTAAAAGAGGGAAAACAGGCATAGAAAAACAGGACTCCGCATTGCCATCTTGTGAAACAATGTTATATATCACACATACAACATATATGAATCGCTTTTTCTTTACTGTACCAGTCCAGCTGATTGCAGGGACGAAATGACATGCTAAAAGTTTGGAAATATTGATAACCTCTTTTAGTTTTAAATCCTTGTCAGAAACTTGGCAGAGTTTCTTTGAAACCATGAGAAGGCAAGGTCACAATATTTTGTACTGGACTTCAAAGTTACAATTCCTTGATTCTGGGAAATAATATTTGGAGCCTTCCTTTTTTGGCCTGTTTTTTTTACAAAGTGTCTGTTCCGGCTCACAAGTAATCTGGGCAGGGATATTCATGTAAGCGGGGAAACACTGAGTTTTCCTTCCTAGTTGTAGGGTTGGGAACAAAAGAAGTGTCTGCTGACCAGTAATCTGAATGCATATGAACTGCCAACTGCTCCTCAAGTGTGGAGTTGCGGGCAGCAGCTGCTTAGCCTGGTTCACCTCTCTTTTTGCCGTTTTTCTTCCTATTCCTCCCCATTACCTTCAGCCAGTGAGTACCAGGTGGACGACCGGTGCCTGGTACTACTTCTCAAAGGCCTGGTCCTGAAGCACTTGCACAGTTCGGCTGAAGCAGAGGCTTGCTTCAGTGCTATCCATGGCAGGTGAGATTCCCAAGAGTTTCCAGTCTATTTGGAGAATATGTTGGTGTTTTTTTAATGAGTTGGGCTTCCCCCAAGGTAAGGGTCATTCTGCCTGGCACAGAAAAAGGGCTTCATCCATCCTCTTCTCAGGCCTCACTCTTTAGATGGCTGAAAGTAATTAGATGCTCCTCAAGGAGTAAGTTGCTTCCCATTCTACCTACAATCCTCTGCAAACACAACAATCTGGTTCCCATTTGTGTTCCACCTCTTATTAGTTCATATATGTTCATTCCATTCCAATACCTCTTTCCATATCAACCTACCCAGATCATCTTATGAGGCCTTCCTTCGTGTGCCTCCTCCTCAAGAGGTCCAGAGGGTGGCAACACGAGAACAGGGCCTTCTCTGCAGTGGCTCCCCATCTGTGGAATGCTCTCCCCAGGGAAGTTCACCTGGTGCCTTCATTATACACCTTTAGGTGCCAGGCAAAAACGTTCCTTTTTAACCAGGCCTTGGGTTGGACTGATTTACATCCCATGCCCTTTTAAAATTGTCTTTTTTTTGGGGGGGGCTATTGTTTTTATTTTTATTATGTATTTTGTGGTTTTATATCTTGATTTTATTCTGTGAACTGCTCTGAGACCTCCAGGTATAGGGCAGTATATAAATTCAATATATAAAATGAATCAAGGCCAAGTAGACCTTCGCCCTAAACCCAGTTGCTTTCCAAGCCCATGTTTGCCTCCCTGTCTGCAGTGAGAAGAGGATCCGGTATGATCACTACTTGGTACCCAATGCACTGCTGGAGTTGAGTCTCCTCTATGTGGCACAAGGCCGTAATGAAGAGGCTGTGCAGCTGCTTCGTCGGGCAAAGTAAGTGAGCCCCCGGTTTATTCCACAATCCTTGGCTTTAAGGAAGAGAGCAAAAGCTTCCTCGGAAGCTCTTGCTACCTTGTAATGTACAGGTGAAACTCGAAAAATTAGAATATCGTGGATTGAATAGCTACTGCACCTTTCCCCTATATTCTAATTTTCTGAGATTGTTAATTTGGGGTTTTCATCAGCTGTATGCCATAATCATCCCAATTACATTGGTACCTCGGGTTACATACGCTTCAGGTTACAGACACTTCAGATTACAGACTCTGCTAACCCAGAAATAGTGCTTCAGGTTAAGAACTTTGCTTCAGGATGAGAACAGAAATTTTGCTCCGGTGGTGCAGCAGCAGCAGCAGCGGGAAGCCCCATTAGCTAAAGTGGTGCTTCAGGTTAAGAACTAGTTTCAGGTTAAGAGTGGACCTCCAGAACAAATTAAGTTCTTAACCTGAGGTATCACTGTATAACAAATAAAGGCTTGACATATCTCACTTTGCATGTCATGAATCTATCTCATATATTAGTTTCACCTTTTAAGTTGAATTACTGAAATAAATGAACTTTTCCACGATATTCTAATTTTTTGAGTTTCACCTGTATATGGAATCCTGTAAGATTTATTAACCCCATGGAGGTTAAGGAATAAAGGTTGCCAGTTCAGCCACTGATCCTTTCCTCCAATCCAACCATTGAAACTGCATTCTGGGCAATAAGATCTTAGAACCAGTAACATGAAGCTGCTTCGTACTGAGCCAGATCTTTGATCCCATAGGATCCCTAATCCAAATTACCGTCATTTCATTGGTTGGCTACTGAGATGCACATACCTTAAAAAGGTAAAGGGACCCCTGACCATTAGGTCCAGTCGTGACCAACTCTGGGGTTGCGGCGCTCATCTCGCTTTATTGGCCGAGGGAGCCGGCGTACAGCTTCCGGGTCATGTGGCCAGCATGACTAAGCCACTTCTGGCAAACCAGAGCAGCACACGGAAACGCCGTTTACCTTCCCACCAGAGTGGTACCTATTTATCTACTTGCACTTTGACATGCTTTCGAATTGCTAGGTTGGCAGGATACCTTAGGATGCTGTTAAATACAATGAGTAGAATAGACACATTCCAGGATATAACACCTGCTGATTTCCTCTCCCTACAGGAACAACTACAAGAATTATTCAATGGAGTCCCGCACTCTCTTCCGGATACATGCTGTATTGTCCAAACTCAAGGCCTGCCAGGAAGAAAATGGTGCAGTTGGAGACAGCCCTTCCTAGGGAATGGTGTGTTTCCTGCCTTCTTTCTCGAAAGAGGAGGTGAACTGTTGCTCTCAGGAGCACCTAGACCAAAGAGGGAACCTGCCAAAGTACAAGGTCTTGGGATGATCCCTCCTTCCTCGGGTGGGTGTGTTTGGAAGGAATGTGTTGTCGTCACCTGTTGTGCTGCTTGGCTACCAATCTAGTGCTTGATACTTGGTGTGTGGGAATGGACAAGGCTTTACCCATCAGAATTTTGACTTCCAAGACCAGGGAGTAGCTGGGGAAATAATTGCTTGCTAATCAATGAAGCTGAAAGGAGGACCTCATCTTCGTTAATCAGCCTCCTCAAGGTCCTACAAATGAAGGTTAATATCTCCCCCCTCCTCCAACAATCAAATCAAGACTTGGAAATAACCTGAAGGTGTAGTACTCTCCACCTTCCTTTTTTTGGTTTACTATCTCCTGTTTCGTTGGCAAATTCTAATCCCCTTTCCTTCTTGGTCTCTTATCCTTAACTCAGCAAGCCACAGCACCCTGGAGCCTGCATCCGGCGGCCTTTCATTTCACATTGGTGTTGAACCTTAAAGTTTCAGTCGCCTAGCAAAGACTTCCAGCTTTGGCTAGAAACTGGGTTTATCTCAACATTCTGCTGTGGCTTTCTCGTTTTCAAAAGTGCAAACAACTTTTTGGTACTGATTTGATCGTTCTCCATTTAAGGACAAAGTTTTCAAATGTTGGAAAGGAATAAGGAGGTGATTTTTAGCAGTTTTTTGAAGCAGGGCAGCAGCCAGTCCTTCATGTCCTACACGAAGGTGGGTAAATATTTTAAGTGAAACCACCTCTGAGTAATAACTGGACTGTGATACTTTGGAAACAGCTGCGGGGCAATGCGATCTCTTCTATCATTTAAGTTTCACTGCTGCCCATGTGTTTATGTTCTTTGCTGATCATCCTGGTTAAAAGCAGCTGATGGGCCTACCATCTGAAATTGTCTTCCTTTCAATGTGGTTATTGAATTGGCTTCTAGTAACTAGTTCTACGGATTCACCAAGTTGGGGAATAAGAACGCAACCACTTTGCATTCTTATTTTTTCTATGGTAGGTAGCACTTATTGGTTCTGTAGAAGGGGGCAGATCACATCTGCATTGGTAACCCTGTCTACCCAGAACTCTTCTGCCATACTGTTTACTCAGGGTTGCTTATTAGAGATGTGTGTTAAACCCATGTGAGAGGATCAGTATTAGATCCACATGATTTAGTGTTGCTCATATCATGAGCACACGTGGTAAAATATTTTTTAAAAAACAAATTTGCATGCGTGGAGGCAGAGCATAGAAGCGGCAACAGCTTCATGCACCCCCTTTGCATGGTCACCATTCATCTACAGACTGATCTTGTGGAAAATTCTTTGCTGTGGAGGGAAGCAGTGGCATGCTAACTTACTCTCTTGCCACTCTCATTGGCTCCACTCCTACTTTCATGGAGAGAATGCATTAAATCAAACGTAGCAACACATCACTAACAGGAGGGGAGAGTGTTTTTGTGCTTGAATTCTGCTTGCAGGTTTCCTACAGGCAGCCGATTGGCCACTGTGGGAACAGGATCCTGGATCACTGGCCTGATCCTGCAAGTTGCTTTTATGCACTTATAAAAGATTGGGCACCTGCACACCCCAATTTATGAGCCCGGTTAAGGAAGATTGAGGCTCAATACAGCAAGCTCCTTTTCTCCTGCTCTGGAGGGATGGGACTTGAACTAATGGATTCAAGTTACAAAAAGGAGATTCTGATTAAATATCAGGAAGAACTTTCTGACAGTAAGAGCTGTTTGGCAGTGGAACAGACGCCTACAAGAGGTGGTGGACTCACCTTCCTTGAGGGCTTTTAAGCAGAGGTTGGGTGGCCATCTGTCATGGATGCTTTACCTGAGATTTCTGCCTTGCAGGGGGTTGGATGAGATGAGCTTCAGCGGACCCTTTCAACTCAACGATTAAATGGTTCTAAAATGCTACTAACTGGATAAAGAACAGTCCTGTGCTTTGTGGTAGGGAGCCTTGTTCTAACTTGGAACAGCACAGGCCCACCCCTGAGATAGAATGTGAATGTATTGAAGCTTATGCTATAGCAGCAGCTAAACTATTTCACCATACCCTAATCGCATGGAAAATGCAGGGGTGCTGCTAAGAACAAAAGGAGGGTCGCAAACAGTGTCGTCCTTGTGAGACTTTTAGGACAGATGTTAAGAGGACTGGCATGAAATTACGGTAACTCTACCTCATCTGTGTTGCAGAGTAAATGTCTAGAACAACAGGCCTTGCCTTAGCTGTTCTCTGCCTTATGTGCTGTGCTCCATAGAAACAGGATATAGTGTTCCTTTAAAGAAAAAACATGCACGCACATGTGTCTCTGTCCCTTCTCTTTGGGCAGGCTTGCGATCTGTACCTTAGTCCAGAACGTGGCACTTCCCGCAAATTCCCCATCTGATCCGTGACCAACTCTGTCCCATACTCACAGGAGCATAGGTCCGACATGTGCTTGAGAGAGGCCTGCAAGGTTTGCAACTGAACACGTAACTCAACTTTTAATCTGCAAGAGTGGGTCAAATGTTTCATCTCTTACCATCTCTTTCCTTACAAGAATTTTTGCATCGCTCTCCTGCTTTTCATTAATTACATACATATTGCAGTTAAGATGCTTCCCACATCTTGCATGATCGTCTGTAGATAAGTTAACACTGGTGGGCCTATGACTTGGGCCTTTCACTATGGGCACTCAGTTGAGGGGGGGTGTTGTTTTGAGAGCTGACGTTAAAAAAATGAAAATATGCTAAAAGGAGAGACACCGTACGGGAGTCAACCGAAGCAAAATGCTAACCAAAAAAAGAACCGCTAGCAAGAGAAGCTCGCCACTGCTTCTTAAGCTCGAGTGCACCTCAAGTAAGGAAAAACAGACATATACAAAATCCTGTCGCTACTACTAACTGGATGGGGAAGGGTGGGAGATGTTTTTGTTTTTTTTTTAAATTTTTAATTATTAACATAGTTTGGTCTTTAAAACTTTATGTAGAAATTTTGGTGCCAGCACTGGGTGATTAATTAATTCTGACAAATGTATGTAAAATAAAAATAATTTATATAAGGTGTTTTGCTTTAATTTAACAAAAATCCAGGGTTAAAGGGTAAGGCATTTGTTTTATCAGCCCCCAAGAGGAGGAGCAGCTTAACTGGTCGACGTAAAGAAGAAAAAGCTGGAGGTTAGTTCACAACTGTATATGGATGGCCACGTGGTGAACACTGTGGAAGAGCTCAAATTTGTCATGAGAAAAACTGAGACAGAGCTAAACATGTATGTGTCCCTCCACGTACTTTTAGATGATCTTATATGTACCTGTTCCCCCTTTAAATTCCAGCTGCCCAATAAAGTTCTGAAGGACTTTTAGGAAGGTAGGAACTTTAAAAAAATTAGAACCTCTTCTGAATGTCTATTCAGAATTTCCTCCAAGTTCTTAAGACTTACTCTAGCTAAGCATGCTAGGGCAGTAGTTTTAAAAGACCTGTATCACTTTCATTTCCCCTGCTTTCTGTTCAGTCTTTTGGGATCACCTCCCAATGAAGGCTGTTTCGAAAATGGAAGTCCGATAGATCTGAATCCACAATTGTTCCACTAGAGGGAAGCAATCACCATGCTACAAACATCTCTTGGCCTGTCCATTGTGGAAAAGGGACCAACATATAGACCTTTCCAGCTAAACAGTTTGGAGTGGAAACGGCAGCCTACTGCCTCTTTTTACAGGATACTGTTGATGCTACTACTATATCTGTACATGACAATACACCCTCTGCTTCTCAGCAGACAGAGGTTTGCATCATCTCAGTCCTTTCCCAGCTGCAAATTGTCCCTGGTTTCAGCAGAGGTCTGACTGAAAAGTTCCGAGTGGGATTTGCTCCTTGCCTGTCGAAACATATCAAACCGAGTACAGTTGCGGACTCCACAACAAGAGCTCGGGAGCAAAACAGATCCTATTTGAAACAAGACTTACCCAACACAAAATGAAGCAGAACCCATTAAGTTTGCACATTTGATGATAGTTCATAGCACTGCAGGGCCCAGCTGATAATGTCAAATCCCACAAGCTGTTTATTGGGGTCTGGAGTGACTGGGTGTCAAAACATGCAAACAAAGCAATTAATAAATTATTAGTGCTCATTTGCAAGCTGGGGCTGTCAGAAATACATGATGTTTCACATCACCTATTCATATGTTCAAATAATGCTGCCTGCTTTATGGTTTTAGACACTGAAGGAAGAAGAAAATCACTGTGACTTGTTGCTCATGAATACTCTGGTACTATAAATAAGCACACAAGTGCTATTTAAAGTAGCTGCTAAAATAAAATGGGGAGAAGCCCTAACTTCCCTTGTTCTATTGACAACTGAAGCTTGTGTGTGCTTGTAGCAGGACACGTTTGCCCCATAAGAAGTGCCAACTTTCTTGCCTCCCTTCAAAAGGTGGACACACGGCAACTAATCAAGACACAGAGTGGCACAGGAGCTGGAATTGGGTTTAAACAAAGACCCAGAGCTTCAGGTCCCTGCCTAGCCATGAAGGTCACTGAGTGGCCTTGGAAGAAACCACAGGTTGGCTCACCTCTCCAGCTTTGTTGTGAGGGTAACACTCTGTGCTCTTTGAAGGAAGCGCAAAATACAAACATAAATAGACAACATGCTGGGCTTAGCATGTTTGGGGCTCTTTCTCCTGTTATTAGTCTGTTAAATTTAAAATAGAAGAAAACCAAGGTTAAAAATACCACGTACATTTATTTGTCTGTAACTGCACACAACACACCAGCCAGCTAGTAAGTGAGGGTAGTTTTCTCCACTGGAAAGATAGAAGTCAAAGTTTGACATCACCACCCTCAGGATCCACCAACAAGGAATTCAGAAGCATTAGCAGCAAAGGTATTTGCTACTCCAAATCTATTTTTGGTGATCAAGTGGGACAGAGATAGGGAGAGAACACCCGAATATTCTCTCATCGGTGGTCAGAGAGTTGGGAAATGACCTTCAGGCAGAATCAAGGGTTGCAAGAGATGTGCTTGCTGGGCCTCTGCACCAGGTTAACTCAATGCACAGTCCAGAGTCTGCACTTTCAGAGCCCCAACAGACTACGTGACCTGATGTGATGCCTCTGCTGCAACCACCTCCCCTTCTTTGTCTGGGATTGAGGCAACAGGTGCGCTTTGCATTGCCTTTTTGGCCAGAGCCTCCTCTCTCCGCTGCTTCTTCTGCAGCTTCGCTTCCTTCTTTCTAGCCTTCTCCATCTCTTGCACCATCTCTTGGAACTGAGCGCTGCGGTGATCCAGGTTGTAACCAAAGCGCTCACGGGCTTCAGCCAGTAGCATCTGCCGCCGCTCCTTCTCTTCACGCTCTTTGGTCTTGCGCTCCTCCTTTTCCCGCAACCAGTTTGCAATCATCTCTGGCATCTTGGCCATTTGGGAAGCAATGTGCTCCTCTCTGTGAAGAGAGCAAAAACAGAAGATCAAACACCCGCAGACTCCCCAAGAAGCTGGAAAAAAGAGATATAGACTCCCTTTGAATATTTCAAGACATGCCACATTCTTTGATTTAAAATGACTTAAGCCTCACATTTCAATTAAAAAAACAACAACTCTGAAAGCATTAAGTTTAAAAAATGAAAATACAAATAACTCAGTAATAAAGGCACAATAAAGCAGCAGGAACAACAGCAAGAAGTATGTCAATGTGACTATTTTTTTTTAATTAAAAAACCCTGACAACTAGAATAGTTTAAACCCAGCAACTGAACTCACAAAGGTAAGCACCTGGGACAGCATTACAAGGTTGGAACACCTCAATAAATGAGGCTCTTTCCCAGTCACCATATGCGCAAAGGAAGAGGCAACTGGAGGAGAACCTCTTGAGGATGATCTTAATGTGTGGGCAATATTCCTCTGATCCATCTACTGCAATTATTAAGTTTGCAGATGATACTACCATAATGGGTCTAATTACAGCTGGAGATGAATCAGTGTACAAGGGGAAGGTTCCAAAAGTATCTACATGGTGCCTAGAGAATAACTTGCACCTAAATATTAGCAAGACAAAGGAGATGGTGTTGGACTTTCGGAGGAAGAGGGGGAATTAGCCCCGTTGTATATCGGGTGGGGTTATGTGGAGAGAGTCTCTTCCTTTAAATTCCTGGGAGTTTACCTTAGCGAAGGTGGAAAAACAATATAACTCAGGTGGTTAGGAAGGCCCAACAGAGACTCCATTTCCTCAGGGTCTTGCGAAAGAACAATGTTAAACAACAATTGATGACCTCTTTCGACCGGTCCACAATAGAAAGTGTCCTCCCATATTGTATCACAGTGTGGTACGTTGGCTTGACAGCCACGGGCAGAAAGTCTTTGCAGAGGGTGGTGAACACAGCACATGATATCATGGGCTGTCCCCTGAGCCCGCTAGATGACATCGCAAGGGATCGATGCCTTAGGAGAGCGAGAAAAATTCTCAGGGACAATTCACACCCCGGCCAGCACCTCTTTAATCTTCTACCCTCGGGCAGGAGATATAGAAGCATAATCAGTCGTACCAACAGGCTAAAAAAACGTTTCTATCCATGGGCTGTTAGGCTGCTGAACGGAAAATAGTACAACTGACTTTTGGGGTTGGTATGTTGTGCGACAAGCACACAGAATGCAATGAGATTGAGTGTTTGTGTGAGGGGGGAGGGAGTCTCGGTTAATTTCATTGTACACAGGTTGTACATTGACAATAAAGGTATTATTATTATTATTATTCATACAGAGCACGTTGTTGTTACTGTTGTTTCAATAACCAGGTCCCAAATCTAACAGGGCTTTATAGGTTAAAAGCAGCACTTTTGAGTTGACCCCAGAAATGAGCCAGAATCCACTGACACTGTTTTAAAATAACTGAGAGGGATTCTGACTGACCCTGCTTCCGGAAGTCTAGCTGTCATGTTCTTTGCACCAGTTGAAATTTCAGAGGAGTCTTAAAATGCAACATAAATTATTACTAGTGGCCAGCCTCTCTATCCGGAAGGGACTGCAGGTGGTGCCAGGCAAATGGGCATTACGTTGCATGTGCCACCTGTGTGAGCACCATATACAACAGCACTCCATGGAGCAAACTGGCCCTTAACCAAGAGTGGAACAGGTTGACTGTTACCTCCCTGTTCAGACAAGCCACCTACCAATTGGACTTCCAATTTACCTGGATTGTGAGTCAATTTTTAGTCCTTACCCACCGACATTAGATACTTGTTCAGAACTTCCGCTATCCTACCTGAATTCAGTCAAAAGGATGACAGCCAGTCCTAAATCCTCGCTCAGAATCATAACATAAATGTTAAAGAGCATTTGGGGGAGGGGGAGATATAAACTTCATACTGGCAGAACTTCATACTACCAGTGCCATGGCAGAGCAACAGTTCCCCACCACTTTCTGGAACCAGTCCACCTGTAGGAACAGAACCACTGAAATACAGTCTCCAACTCCCATCCCAAATGGGTCCAAAGGTTTGCCTTTGGAGGGAGAGAATTACGCCAGCAGATGTCCTTAATTTTGACTGGCCCTGGTAATCACCAAGATGATGTTCCTTGGCCTCAGGCCTCCAATGGAAAGGAAGGTACGTAAGTTGTTCTCTGTTTCAACCTGCATTGGCCAGATGCCCCAAGCGGAGTGCCAATTCAGCGCCCAAAGGACCTCAGCCTTGGAGTAGAGGGGATCATCTTGCGGCCACTGTGAGGACAATTCCCACCTCCTTCCCCAAGGTCAAGGTAGCAGCAGCTAAGACTCACAATGCTCACCAGAGGGCAGCAGCATACTGATCACAGGGAGTGAAAATGTGGAACCAGTCTAAAAGCAAGGGTCTACAATTTTTGGCCAGCGTTGCAAGTGAAGACAAAAACTGTGGTCATCAGAGTCTTCCCCTCTGCTGGCTTGATGGGAAAAAGTGCCTCTACCCAACAGCAAAGGGATGCGGGTGGGGCTGTGGGTTAAACCACAGAGCCTAGGATTTGCCGATCAGAAGGTTGGTGATTCGAATCCCTGTGACGGGGTGAGCTCCCATTGCTTGGTTCCTGCTCCTGCCAACCTAGCAGTTTGAAAACACGAAGTGCAAGTACCGTAGATAAATAGGTGCTGCTCCGGCGGGAAGGTAAACAGGGTTTCTGTGCGCTGCTCTGGTTCGTCAGAAGCAGCTTAGTCATGCTGGCCACATGACCCGGAAGCTGTACGCCGGCTCCCTCGACCAATAAAGCGAGATGAGCGCCACAACCCCAGAGTCGGTCACGACTGGACCTAATGGTCAGGGGTCCCTTTACCTTTACCCAACAGCAAAGGAAGCTCCCTCTACCCTTCATGCAGACAGGCAGGGAGTATTCTGACTTCAGTCAGCTATGGGGTCAGAGCTGCTATGCCAAGCTCAGAGTGCGGCCACAGATGCTCTTGCCACCAAGCTGCAAATGATGGGGGCTTGCTGGGTTAATCCTGTAGGACCAAGGTGCTGCAAGGGCTTAGCACCTCCAGCCTCCCTTTCAACCTTAGCAAGGGATAGGACTTGCTATGAAGCTGCCAGGATGATCCCAGCACACCAAAGTTGGGAGGAAGGCTTGTTGCTAAGCGCTCAAGAGGAGACCATGCCATATTTGCTGGGGCAAGTGTAATTGTTGAAGCCAGCCTACAAGTCACCTGCATAATTAGGAATCAACTGAGGAAGGCGGGCAAAATCAATCTTTTCCTTCTAAATGTCCTCAGAATTGAATTCAGAAAGGAAAATTACCACCAGCTGAAGGCTACACCAACAATATATCTGGCCCAGCATACTTTGAGTGTCTTGTCTTTTGCAATGCCCTTTGTCTCTGCTTTTGACACAGTGTGGTCTGGACTGGGAGCAGGCAGGCAGAAGGCTGGTGTCACCTTGCAGTTAAAAGGTGGCCTGGGGGGTACCTTCCACATCAGATTTCCTGTTGTCTATCATTGCGAGAAACCACAGAGACCCATATCCTCAGCGTACAATTCATGTCTTTCCAAAAGGACATTTTTGTTTACTGACTGCTAAGACACCTTACAGAAAGGTAAGCAGCAGTGCTCTGTATAAATAAGGATATATTGTTCCTCTTCTTACCTACAACAACCGGTTCTTAGAAGGCACATTTCATATTATTCCCATGAGCATTACAATATCATTTTTTACCTATTGTTCTCTAGTCTAGCCACTTAAGTTTGAGACACCCTCCTGGGCTACTTCCATTTGTGTCAGCTTTACCAACCTGGAGGATACTTTAGCAATAGCGCTAATATACCCAGCTTTCTGCAATCTTTTTGGAGGAGATAGTGCATAATTGGGCAGCCATATGTCCAGATTTTCAGTCGGCGAAATGGCACCCAACTTTGAAAACTTTGACGCCTCCCACCCCAAAGCAAACTCAACAATTTTGTCCTGATTTTCACTTTGGGGAATATGGCAACCCTAAGTATGATGTATGGAAGTAAGAGCTGGACTATCAAGAAGGCTGATCGCCGAAGAATTGATGCTTTTGAATTATGGTGTTGGAGGAGACTCTTGAGAGTCTCATGGACTGCAAGAAGATCAAACGTATCCATTCTGAAGGAAATCAGCCCTGGAAGGACAGATGCTGAAGCTGAGGCTCCAAGACTTTGGCCACCTCATGAGAAGAAAAGACTCCCTGGAAAAGACCCTGATGTTGGGAAAGATGGAGGGCACAAGGAGAAGGGGACGACAGAGGACGAGATGCTTGGACAGTGTTCTCGAAGCTACAAACATGAGCCTGACCAAACTGCGGGAGGCAGTGGAAGACAGGAGGGCCTGGCGTGCTCTGGTCCATGGGGTCACGAAGAGTCGGACACGACTAAACGACTAAACAACAACAAAGTATGATAAAAATTGTGAAGCTCTCTCCCTCTCCTTTCCCTCTATTGTATATATACAATAGTTTTTGTAGTATGTGTGCTGTCACCTGTACTTTTGCATATTTTTGCACTGGCCTTCTCTCACGGCTTCACCAATTCTGGTGACTGGATATACAATACAAGCCGTCCTATATGACCCATCTTCTCCCTCCTACTCTCTCATATGTGAAAATACAGACACCTCTACTTGTTCTATTGCTATCCTGCCGAAGGTTCACAGAATCCTATAATTGCAGACTTGGGAGGGGACCCCCAAGGGTCATCTAGTCCAACCCTCACATGCGGCTCGCTGCTTTTGATTTGTTGCATTTTTATGCAGCTTTTCACCCAAATGAATCCCAAAGTGGCTGTTACAAAGCAACAAAGAGCAATAATGTAACAGGATATATGGAGGAAAGCTGTGTTTATTTGAAAACGTGGGTAGCATTAAGATAAATTGAGCAGCGTAAATAAGTTTTGATGGATGTTAATAATGGAATACCGAATGGTTTAGTTTATATAAAATATGCAGGGATTTATGTTTTGTAAATAAACCATGGAAAGAGAGGAAGGGAAGTCATTGATATTTTAAGCTTGTTTAAATGAATATTCTAAAATGTAAAACAGAAAATTTAATAAAAGTTATAGAAAAAAGAACAATAACGTAATAAAAACAAACAAACAAAAACACCCCGGGATAAGTCGCATGAATCACATCTTTGCAGAAAGTGACTGCAAAGAAAGAAAGAAAAGATGGAGTATAAATGTAATTTCTTTCTGGAAACTTGGAGCATAGAATACTGTAATCAAATTTCCGTTTGTATCCTTTGAATAACTTTGTGTACTTGATCAATTTCTTTTTTTTATATCTTTACTCTTTTTGTATTTTTTCTTTTTAGTTTTGAAGATTTGGATGTAATGTTTCATATATGTTTTCTTTATAATTTTTTAATATGTAGTAAAAATTCTTTTTTTAAAAAAGTCGCATGAATCAATTAACCCAATCGTCGACAGAACCATTTCCACCCCTTCAGGCTTAAGCGATATTCATATTATCCCACCCCACCCGGGGGGAGCAGGGCGCCCTCGGCCGCAGCCCCTCCGGAGCTCAGCCCCTCTCACCTCGCCCGCCGCTTGGCTTCGGCTCTCTGCTCCCTGGCGTCCAGCCGCTCCTGCATCTCCCTCAGAGACGGGTACCAGGCCTTCTCCTCGGCCTCCATCTCCCGGAGCTTCTCCGGGCTGGGCCAGAGTCCGGCCGGGTCGACCCCGGAGGCCGATCCGTGGCGCCCGTACACCTTCGCTTCGTAGGCGGCCGCCAGCTGCCAG
The DNA here is from genome assembly GCF_965113315.1 of Podarcis vaucheri. Taxonomy (NCBI): domain Eukaryota; kingdom Metazoa; phylum Chordata; class Lepidosauria; order Squamata; family Lacertidae; genus Podarcis; species Podarcis vaucheri. The sequence continues at coordinate 9,480,355 of NC_138755.1, forward strand.
GCCGGCGTGCGAGGGTTCTCGGGGTCCGGCCGGTAAACCCCTCCGAGCCGCCGCCTTAGCGGCCGAGCGTTGTAAAGCCGGACGCCTCCCAGGGCCAGCCGGACGCTTCCGAGGGCGGCCATCTTGGAGCCGGCTCGCCAGCAGCACGGAGCTAGGAGGGCGGCCATCTTGGGAGCCGGGCTCCTCCCCCCACCCGTGGGCGGCGCCATCTTGGATCTGGCTCGCGTGGGCGCCGCCATTTTGCACGCCGCCGCCGCGGCTCCCATTTTGGAATGTGACGTCAACGCGCGCTTGGGCCGCCCCGCGGAGAGTTGCTTTCGTTATCGCCACAGAGATAGGAAAGGTTAAAGGGACGAGCCCTGCGGGGTGACATTGAGTCTCTTTGGGTGCGCGCTGAAGCGGGAAGGAGTCAGGAGAGCGCAGGGGCGGCGTTAACCTGTGGAACTCCCTTCCACGTGACGGGAGGCAGTCCTGGCCAACCAACTTGAGAATTAGACAAATTCATGGAAGAGAGGGCTATCAATACCTATTATTTGATTGGCATTCTATGTCCTTTTAAAATGTATGCGTGGGGGGTGTTTGTTATTGGGTGTTTGTTTTTATTTTGATTATATACTTTGTGGTTTTATATTCTGATTTTATCCTGTGAACCTCCCTGAGACCTGCAGGTATAGGATACTACATTAAATAAATTAAGTAAATTAAATTTAAATAAATTTATTAAGTTATTCATGATGGCTATGCTCTGCCTCTTACAGTTCCCCACAGACAACTTTTCAGCTGAGAACAAGATGCTGGGGTAATAAGAATAATAACAACAATGATTTTATCATTTATACCCTGCCCATCTGGCTGCGTTTCCCCAGCCACTCTGGGTGGCGCCCAACAGAATATTAAAAACACAATAAAACATGAAACATTAATAACTTCCCTAAACTAGACAGGACACTGGCCTGATTCAGTAGTGGTTATCGTATGTTGGAATAGCTCAGTTGGTAGAGCATGAGACTACAGTGGTGCCTCGCAAGACGAAATTAATTTGTTCCGCAAGTTTTTTCGTCTAGCGAATTTTTCGTCTTGCGAAGCACGGTGTCGGAAAAGTTTTGGAAAAGCTTCAAAAACAGCCAAAAACCTCAAGAAAGGCTACCACACTGCGTTTTATGAGTTGCTCCACGAAGTCAAGTCGCAACTGTATTAAGGGTGTTAAGAAAAAGGAAACAAACTTGCAACAAACGCAAGACGTTTTCGTCTTGCGAAGCAAGCCCATAGGGAAATTCGTCTTGTGAAGCAGCTCAAAAACTGCAAAACCCTTTCGTCTAGCGAGTTTTTCGTCTTGCGAGGCATTCGTCTTGCGGGGCACCACTGTAGATTAATCCGTTCCAGACTTTTAAAAACCACCCCTCAAACAACAATTTAACATTAATTTTACTATCTAACGAGACCATTGATCCATAAAATGAAAGCAATAAACAATGTACTGCAGTCACACAATGAATTAGTCAATCAGTAGCTGAACTGGGTTCCACACAGTCACAAAAACAAAACAGCCACGAAAACGTAAAATAAATTGCAAAGACAGACAGACCTCAGCGTAACACTCAAAACAGAGCACATTTGCCTTCTGGAAAAAGTTTGCAAACCGGAACACTTCCAGATTTGTAGTGTTTGGGTTCCAAGGTGTTTGAGAACCAAGGTACCACTGTACAGACATAGCATGAGCACATCATGGTTGAAGGGAAGGAGGAGGCAGCTCTGGCTACTAAAACCTTGAGCCCCCAACTCCCAGCCCACCAAAGCCCCATTTCTAGAGACCCAGAATTAGTTTGTTGAAACAAGGACAGAGTCTAGAATCAAAACAGAGAGTGCTGTTGGTAGCCTTATTCCACCGAAGACAGAGTCTGAGGTTTGAAGCCACCTCGGAGAGGGAATGAAATATACTCAGAGTCGCAAAGTGATTTCATGCTTTTTATTCAGCTCATAGTGGTGAGGAGGAATGAATGGAAGTCCCTCACAGTATCTGCTTTATATACATTATTTACACAATGGGCTGCACATGATTGGCTAATTCAGGAATTCTACTGTAAGCCAATCAGGTTGTGGATTCACTTCAATCTGGAGCAGGATTGGGTGGTTCCTGCCAACCAATCATACTGCTGCATTGTTCTAGGACCAAACAGACTGCTGCATTCTGAATCCTATTGTTCTAGGACCAGTCAGACTGCTGCATTTTGGATCCTATTGTTCTAGGACCAATCAGACTGCTGCAGTTTGGATCCTATTCAACTCAGTACATAACAGGGAACGATGGAGCGGAGTTGGAGTTGAAATGTGTTTCAAAAGTAGATGAGGTAGATTGGGTTTTCTGCAAATTGCTATTCCGATTCAGCAGCAAACTGTGGCTTTCCCTGGGGAAAGCGGCGGGACAAAAAACTCCGCTTGGGTGTGGACTTGGGACAAGCAGAGCTGTTCTTGGAAAACGCAGTGCAAAAGGGAGTCTGGATGAGCCCCAAGGAGGCATCAGTTGCCATTCAGAAACATTCCTTTCACCCCAAACTCTTACCTTGCTTCTCAATTTTAAATTTAGAGTATTTTGCTGCTTTCACATTCCTTCACACCGTAGGCGGCTAACAATCGAACAATTGATCAGCACCTCTCTCTCTCACACACACACCTCGTTTTGAACACTTGGTGGAAACCAGGCTCTTATTTTATGAGATACTTTTATGTACGTTTTGGGCTGTGAGAATAATTATTTCCCCCTATTAAAATGAAAATGACATGTGATGGTTTGTTTGCTTTGAGCCTGATGCTTTTTAATGAGATACCAGGATTGCTGTACTGGAAAAATGGCTCATTTCTATGGGAGGGTAATGATCCCTTTGCCAAGCTGATATAAAAAATAATAATAATTACCCCCAAAGGCCTGTAATGAGGGTGTGATTTCTACATAGCACTGTTACCTCAAGGTTCCGCTCTCTCTCTCATGCTTGTTCTCTGCTTGGACTAGTTTTAACCGGAGGAATGATTCGGGGGCGCTTGTGGTCATTAAATATCCTTTCTTTAACTTTCCCCAGAGTCAGGGTGTTAACCTGCTTCATGGCTGCGCTCCAGTTTCATTAATTCTGCATCCCTGAATTCCCACCACCACCTTTAAGTTCAAGTTGCTTACACAAAGCACTTTTCTGGGCTGTGTTGTTACACAGTGGGACTGAGCATTACTCTGTCTTTTCTCCCCATGTCCTCCAAACTTTCTGCTCCTCAGAAACTTTCGGCACCACTGCACCTTCTATGTGTAGCATAAGGCAACTGGATAAACGAAATCCCTTCCAGTTCCCCACTAGCAAATATAAAACAAGCAGCTTTCTTTGACAAATGCTCAAACTGCCATTTGTCCTCTGTCTGAATTCTTCACATATTGGCGCAAATACTATGGAAGCCGAAGGGACGGGGGTGGTACTGTGGTCTAAACCACAGAGCCTAGGACTTGCTGATCAGAAGGTCGGCGGTTTGAATCCCCATGACGGGGTGAGCTCACGTTGCTCGGTCCCAGTTCCTGCCAACCTAGCAGTTCAAAAGCACGTCAAAGTGCAAGTAGATAAATAGGTACCGCTCCGGCGGGAAGGTAAATGGTGTTTCCATGCGCTGCTCTGGTTCGCCAGAAGCGGCTTAGTCATGCTGGCCACATGACCTGGAAGCTGTACTCCGGCTCCCTCGGCCCATAGAGTGAGATGAGCGCCGCAACCCCAGAGTCGTTCGTGACTGGACCTAACGGTCAGGGGTCCCTTTACCTTTACTTTGGAAGCCAATGACCCCCTCCAGTTACTCCATGAATTATAAACCCTAGTTTAGTGACATCCCCCAAGTGTGCAGAGATCAGTGTGGCAGTAGGTGAAGTCTCTCTTTGCCCATTACAAGCACTGGGCAACTACTGCAATTTATATTGGATCGGCTTCACAGATCTCTCCATGGACATTTGAATTTGGACTTCTTTATATTGTAGTAACAATATCTTAAAGTGTTTTTCTCTAGCCTCCCCCCACCCCCAATGTAATGAATTTGTGGAGAAAGCAGGGAGGAGAGAGGGCTGCTTCTACACTAGCAGTGTTCTCTGAAATTAATATTATTTATTCACTTCATTAAAGGGATGCGGGTGGCGCTGTGGGTTAAACCACAGAGCCTAGGACTTGCCGATCAGAAGGTCGGCAGTTCGAATCCCCGTGACGGGGTGAGCTCCCGTTGCTCGGTCCCTGCTCCTGCCAACCTAGCAGTCTGAAAGCACGTCAAAGTGCAAGTAGATAAATAGGTACCACTCCGGCGGGAAAGTAAATGGCGTTTCCATGGGCTGCTCTGGTTCGCCAGAAACGGCTTAGTCATGCTGGCCACATGACCCGGAAACTGCATGCCGGCTCCCTTGGCCAATAAAGCAAGATGAGCGCCGCAACCCCAGAGTCGGCCATGCCTGGACCTAATGGTCAGGGGTCCCTTTACCTTTACCTATTCACTTCATTACTAAGAAAAATCAGACATCGCAAACTGTTGCATTGCAATGTTTCTTTGTTGCCCTCCCATCTTTTTAAATGGCCCCCTTTTAGGGCTGCTGAATTGTTGTTCTTCCTCAGTCAGCTGAAAGCAGAATTAAGACTGTACAATCCAGCAGCGCTTAATAAGGTACTGCATTCTCCATTGCCCTACAACACGGGCAAGTTCCTAAGTATGTTCACTCAGAGGAATTTGATTGACATTATTGAATATTTGGACATGAAAATAGACAGAAAAGCTGCACTGGTTTTCATAGACGCCGAAAAGGCATTTGACAATGTCTCCTGGAACTTCCTAAAGAAGGTTTTGGAGAGGATGGGAATTGGCGAAAAATTTAGAAGAGGCATAGAAGCAATATACAAAGAACAGAAAGCAAAGCTGGTGATAAATAATAATACAACAGAATATTTTAACATTTATAAAGGGACCAGATGTGCTGGTCCCGGGGGTAAGGTACCGTGAGTGTAGCAGAGTCCACACGAAGAGGGGCGAGGTCCGATGCAGAGAGCAGGGCGGGTAACAGGAACGCTGGAACAGAAGGCTGAGCAGGTAACAGGAACGCCGGATGGTCGGGAACAGGAGGCCGAGCAGGGAACAGGAGTACTGGATAGTCAGGAACAGGAAGCCGAGCAGGGATCAAGAACACAGGAAGGTCCGTAGCCAACAACGACGTTGCTCCCGCAACCTGGGGCCGGCCTGACTGGGCTTTTATCCTCTTCTAAGGTCAGGGGCGGTCCCGACCCCCAGGAGCCCCGCCTCCTCTGGCCTTAAGGCGAGCACTCCTCCTGGGGGCAACCAGTTCCCTTCGCCTCTCTGCCCTAAGCCTCTGCAGATCAGGAGAGGCCGAAGGGTTACTGGGCCCTGGAGGAGGCTCACCTGTGGCCACTGAGTCATCCAGCCCCTCTGGGGCCAGAAGGGCTTCACCTGGGGCCAGCTCCTGATGCACTGCCTCAGGTGCAGGCTCCTCAGCATCTAGGCCTTGCCCCAGTTCAGCTGGCCCTGGAGGCGGGGACTCCTGTGCAGGCTGGGATTCCTCTGTTTCATCCTCCGAATCGGAATCCCAGGCCATCACACCAGACAAGGTTGCCCCCTGTCCCCCTTATTATTTATTATAATTTTGGAAGTACTTAATAAGAGACTGAGGGAGGCAACAGAAGTGAAAGGAATTAGAGTAGGAAAGAAGGAATTCAAAATCAAAGCCTTCGCCGATGATATTGTTCTGACTTTGGAAGATCCACAAGATAGTGTAAAAGAAGCATTACAAAAAATTGAGGAATTTGGAGAGGTGGCAGGTTTTAAGGTAAATAAGAATAAAACTAAAATGCTGGTTAAAAATCTAACTAAGGAAGAAACAAAAGATCTAGAACAAAAAGTGGAAATCATGGTGGTGAAAAAAGTGAAATATTTGGGAGTGTGGATCACGGCAAAAAACATAAACCTATATAAAGATAATTATGAAGTTACATGGAAAAAAATAAAGAAAGATTTGGAAATATGGGGGAGGATGAAATTTTCCTTTTTAGGGAGGATAGCAGTGGTTAAAATGAATGTTTTGCCGAGGATGTTGTTTTTATTTCAAACTCTTCCAGTTATTAAAGGTTTAAAACAATGTAAAGAATGGCAGAGAACCCTGATGAAATTCATCTGGCAGGGGAAAAGACCAAGGATTAAAATGAAAATATTAACTGATAAAAAGGAAAGAGGAGGTTTTGCTCTCCCAGATTTGAGCCTATATTATGAAGCAGCGTGCCTACTTTGGCTAAAAGATTGGATAAAACTGGAGAACAGAGACCTATTGGATTTGGAAGGTTTCAATAATTGGTACGGGTGGCACGCATATCTCTGGTATGAGAAGGTGAAAGTCCACAGGGCTTTCTTAAATCATATTTTCAGGGGGCCAATATACCAGGTCTGGGAAAGAAATAAGAACCTTCTTGAAAGAAAAACACCATGGTGGATCTCACCGGTAGAGGTCTTAACAATAAAAAAAACCAACATGGAAGGGAAGACAGCCACTTATGAAGATTTGGTAAGAAAATCAGAACAAGGGTTTAAACTTAAACCTTATGAGGAAATAAAGGATCAATTCACCGGTTGGTTACAATATCATCAGGTGAATGATATGTTAAAGCAAGATAAAAGAAAAATGGGCTTTGAGGACAAGAAATCAAAATTCAATATAGAAATAATAGAAGGTAAAAACAAAACATTGTCTAAATTATATGACATATTACTGGAATGGCATACAAAAGACGAGGAAGTCAAAGAGGCAATGATTAAATGGGCAATTGACTTCGGCTATAACATCGAGTTTGAAAAGTGGTTGAAATTGTGGAATAGAGATATTAAATTTACGGCCTGTACGAGTTTGAGAGAAAATGTTTGGAAAATGCTCTATAGATGGTATCTTACACCGGCAAAATTGGCTAAAATCTATAGATCAGAAAATAAGACATGCTGGAAATGTGGTGAAGTGGAGGGAGACCTCTACCATATGTGGTGGCAATGCAACAAGGTGAAGGTTTTTTGGGAAGCAATATATAATGAACTTAAAAAAGTTTTTAAATACACTTTCCCCAAAAGACCTGAGGCCTTTTTGCTGGGAATTATGGGTAAGGAAATAAAAAATGACGATAAAAAAATATTTCTTTATGCCACCACAGCCGCAAGAATTATGCTGGCACAAAACTGGAAAACAGAAACTATACCTAACGTAAGTGACTGGCAGGTCAAAATGATTAACTATGCCGAGCTAGATAGATTAACAGGCAGAATACGAGACCAAGACGACCAGAAATTTCAAAAAAACTGGAGTAAATTTTGGAAATATATTGGAACGGATATATAGGAGGAACTGGCGGTATTAGAAAAACTTTATCAGCTAATAATTATAAACTTTAATAAACTAATTACGCAATCCGGGATTTATTTGATACTTACCAAAAGGGTGACGGGAAGTCAAAGGCTAAGTAGAGCCTAATGTTTATATTATCTTTTTGTATGATTGTACGCTTACTTTTTGTATAGCATGAAAATAGGATGAATAATTTATGTTAAAATGTTTATTTTTGTATCTGTTTGCCCTTTTTTCTTTTCTTTCTTTTTCTTTTACAAATTCTGAATAAAAATTTACTTGCAAAAAAAAAAAGTATGTTCACTCAGAAGAAGCAAGCCCCACTAAGGTGGAATCTAACACATATAAAAATGTTGTGAAAATGCTATATATATAGTTGCTTCCTCATCACCAGGGCCGGCCCACCCATGAGGCAAGGTGAGGTGACTGCCTCAGGTGGCAGGATTTCCAAGGAATGCATTGCCTGTTGCTGCTATTGCAGTGGCAGCAACAGTTGTGGCATGTTCCTTGGAGGCTGGATTTGCCCCCTCCCAATGTAGATCTTCACTCACCCCTTCTTCCCTGGCAGGGGGTGGGCACTGCTGTGTGGTTTGCCTCAGGTGCCAAAATGTTTTGGGCCAGCCCAACTCAGTAAGGCTGTATCAGTCCTACCTGTTCACTGGAAGGGGGCATTAATGACTCACTTTGCTTTTGCAGCCAGAGCTAATGCTTGTTTCAGATATCTATCATCTATCTATCTATCTATCTATCTATCATCTATCTATCTATCTATCTATCTATCTATCTATCTATATCTATCTATCATCTATCTATGATCATCTATCTATCTATCATCTATCTATGATCATCTATCTATCTATCTATCTATCTATCTATCTATCTATCTATCTATCATCTATCTATCTATCTATCATCTATCTATCTATCTCTATCTATCATCTATCTATCTATATCTATCATCTATCTATCATCTATCATCTATCTATCTATCTAATCTATCATCTATCTATATCTATCTATCATCTATCTATCTATCTATCTATCTATCTATCTATCTATCTATCTATCATCTATCATCTATCTATCATCATCTATCTATCTATCTATCATCTATCTATCTATCTATCTATCTATCTATCTATCATCTATCTATCTATCTATACAGTCATACCTCGGGTTCAAGTAGCTCCAGGTTGTGCATTTTCAGGTTATGCTCTGCAGCGACTTACTTCCAGGTTTCGCCACTCTCGCATGCGCATGCGCTCAAAATGACGCCACGCACATTCACGGAAGCGGCGAATCGCGACATGCGCAGATGCGGGTTGCGTTTGCTTCAGGATGCGAATGGGGCTCCGGAATGGATCCTGTTCGCATCCAGAGCTATCTATATATACAGTGGTACCTTGGGTTAAGAACTTAATTCGTTCCGGAGGTCCGTTCTTAACCTGAAACTGTTCTTAACCTGAGGTACCACTTTTGCTAATGGGGCCTCCCGCTGCCGCTGCACCATTTCTGTTCTCATCCTGAAGCAAAGTTCTTAACCCGAGGTACTATTTTGTGTGTGTGTATACACACACGCACACAAATGAATGGCCAATAATCTGAATGGAAAGAGAAAATGAGTTATTAGAGCCCCTCTTCATGGGAACAGGAACTGCCTAATGTTGGCTTGGTATTGTGAAAGCTGGGAGTGAATAGGAAACAACCAATTAAAGTGCTAATAGCTTGGAGAAGCCTTAGTTGTGCTTTCTGTAAAAACTGGGCATGGAAATGTTAATTCTAAAGAAAAGGGCCAGTGTGGAAGCAAGGCTGGTTTGTGGAAATATTTGGCTTTCTTGGAATTGCTCTTTCCTGCCTAGAATGAATTGCACCAGAGGAGGAATCTGTGAGAAAGTTGATATGGCTGGTGTTGCCCCACTTATACTGCTTGTCCTGCATTTCATGAAGGGCTTTTTCTTTTAAAATATATATTGTTTTATTTTTCCTCTGAAGTGCAAATACACAAATCAAATCTTCTTCTTTTTTCTTTTTTGCTAAAAGGTAATTGCAACAATAAAAACAAATTAAATTACATGCAAATGGTGATACTGCTCTTGCTGCAAATTGGCAACAACTACTGTATTTTTCGGTGTATAAGACTAGGTTTCCCCCCTAAAAAAATAATGTCAAAAATTAGGGGGTGTCTTATATTCGAATAGTGCTGAAGGTGGACTGACAATTGGTTGTTACCTCAAAAATAGGGGGCTCGTTATACATGGGGGCATCTTATAGATGGAAAAATACAGTAATTAAAGGCCATATTTCAGTCATGGTTGTGGGTAAGAGGAGCTACGCTAAACCGTACTGTACTTATTGAAGGCTACAGATCTAACTATACCTTCTAAACTGTATGCGGCTTCAGAGTACAGTGTTACCTCAGGTTAAGTACTTAATTTGTTCCGGAGGTCCGTTCTTAAGCTGAAACTGTTCTTAACCTGAAGCACCACTTTAGCTAATGGGGCCTCTTGCTGTCGCCGCGCTGCCGGAGCACGATTTCTGTTCTCATCCTGAAGCAAAGTTCTTAACCTGAGGTATTATTTCTGCGTTAGCAGAGTCTGAAGTGTATGTAACCTGAAGCGTATGTAACCCGAGGTACCACTGTAAATATTGTAGAAGGATCTTGACCATGGGAGCAGGCATGTTAACTGTCTTGTGGAGCTAATTTAAATTTTGATTTATTGTGGAAGAGCAAGGCCTCAGCAGAACTGAAGGGCTCTAGTGCAGGAGGTGATGTTTTCTTCAAGAAGGGTTTTGTTCTCTGGTTACTTCCACACTAGCTAATTTATCTGGTGAAATTCATTAATTCACTCAGTTTTTATGGAGATTGAGATGACATTCATTGCATTCTGGTGATTTCTGTTAAGTTGTGGGTGAACATATCAGACGACACAGCGATTCTTCAAACAGCTCTTGTTTATTCAGAGACCAGAACAGAACTGAACTGAAGAGCTCAGTCAGCCTGCTTATATCAGCCAGTACAACGTTACTGTAGCAACTTTCTAAAACTATCCAATCACTGAACGTCACTTTCGATCCTTCATTTGCATAAAAACTATCCAATCACTGAACGTCGCTTTCGATCCTTCATTTGCATAACTATCTACAGTATCCCCCTGCTGGCCCAGGGTGAGAACTTCAGTACATAACAATTTCTATTTACTCTGTTTTTCTCCAGCCTTGATTTGTGGTGATTTTAAAACCTGAAATTCCAGTTGCAGTGCCACCTGTCTGCTGTCTAGGCTTCTCCTGACTAACTTGCCTTTCCTTTATCATTTCCTCTTTTGACCCCTCTTTTAAAAAATAAAATAAAAGTAGCTTCTGCTTCTCCCCTACTGGCCCTTTGATTAGTTGTTTCCTTTCAGCAGAGACCACAACAGTCCTGATTTGGCACTTTAATTATTCGGTTTTTGTTTCCTGCCGGCAGACCCTTTGATTCCTTATTTCATCTTTGAAGCAGGCTTAATTGCTCATTCATTTATTTTAGCTTAATTTCAGTTGCACAAGGAGAGGAATGTAATTCCCCGTTTCCACAATCAACTGAGAATACTTACGTGTCAATATCCAAGGGACCTCTAGGGAGACACCCCAGAGCTGCTCCCCAACTGCTGGATCCTAGCAGTTTCATTACTTGACAACAAAAGAGTCCAGTAATGATTACCAGATGGAAGAAACAAGTGTTTACATAATCAAAGGTACAAGTATACACTACCAGTATTGTTGAAGTGCCATTGGTGTTGTGTCACTGGAAGTATTAAATGGTTCCAGATTTATAGCAGGCAGTAAAATAAAGAGAGCGGTCAGGGTCAGTCAAGATTTAACTTGGGAGTTTCCTGCTGCCCCTTATGATGAGCCGCTCAAGCACGCAATGTAGAAAAAGAAAGTGCAATATTGTTCTCCCAAGGCTTAGGATATCACTACCTCCTCCTGCTGCTCCCTAGGGAGCCCATTGATTTCTACTGATTGTGCCTTAAAAAGGAACCTGATTGGTAGAAATCAATAGGTGTAATAAACGAAAATCTGCCCTTATTCCCTTATGGGGTATCCAAGAGCCCTTATAGAGTCCTTTGTAGGTTCTCCATCGGTCAGAGAAAATAACAGAGAAAATAACCAGAGAATATTGAGAAGCAAAGCAGCTAGTAAGCCTGATCTTTACAGTACTGAACTGTTGCAACAGGGTGCTCCCCTCGCACGCAGGAGAAGGAGGAGGACCCTGAACCAAGGTGTGTCCACCCTTACATAGACATTTTAAATTGCCCGCCTTGAAGTCCAAGACCACCCCCAGATACATCATACCTACATCACAGAAAGGGAGGTCTATAGCAGAAATCTGAGTGCATTGTTTACCTCCTGTCTGGCAAGTTACCTGTTAATGCTTACTTGATTGGATGCCCTGGGGAGCCTGGCCAGTCTTTTGTAATAATAAATACTTAGTTCCTGAGCCAGGTCACAGGCTCAGCTTATTCATACACAGACATACCCTTAAGACAGGATTTGTGAAGGAAAAGACAATGGGGAGGCTTTTCCATTTTCCTTTGACTCTGCAGAGAAAACATTTGGACAGTTTGGGAGTCAAAATGGTTCCAGGGCTGTTTTCCTGTGCTGCTTCAGACATGTGGTTTATATATTTATGTACGTGTTTGCTTGGTACATTTATGAACATTTGTTATATATATAAGACCTTAATTTTTTTATTTCAATGGCGTGGGGATGTGCATGATCATCTGATAATGAATTTGCAGTGAAAAGCACAGCGGCAGGAGCTGTCTGCAGAGATGGCAACCCTGTCACCTATAAATGCAGACCCTACAAGTGTCCCTATTTTCCAGGGAAGCCCCTGATTTAGAGAAGCCATCAGTTTCTGATTTGATCCCAGAATGTCCCCCTGTTCCTTAGGACGTCCCTATTTTCTTTGGAGAAGTGTTGGAGGGTATGGTTGGATGTCCTTATTCTCCCTGGAGAAATGTTGGAAGATATGGAGCTATTCGACCCCCGACCTGTCTGAAGGCAATCCTATACTGTGATACCTTGGTTTACGAACTTAATCCGTTCTGGAAGTCCGTTCTTAAACCAAAGTGTTCTTAAACCAAGGTGTGCTTTGCCATAACAGTGGGGGATTCAATTTACAAATGGAACACACTCAACAGGAAGCGAAACATGTTCTTATTCCAAGGCACAATTCACAAACCAAAACAACTACTCCCGGGTTTGCAGCGTTCTTAATTGAAGTTGTTCATAAACTAAGCTGTTCTTAAACCAAGGTACCACTGTATAGGGAATTTTTTTTTTTTAATGTTTAATGTTTTATTTTCTTTTATATATGTTGGAAGCTGCCCAGAGTGGCTGGGGTAACCCAGTAAGATGTGTGGAGTCTAAATAGTAAAATTATCATTATGGAACGGGATGTCCCTATTTTCATTGGAGAAATGTTGGAGGGTATGTAAATGCTACTGAATCAAACCTGGTTCTTTGTATGGAGAAAAACCAGCCTTTGGCCAACTCTGTGTAACTCCCTTATTGCTGCACATTTCTGATTTAAAATGCATCTAGGTTGTCTGTCTTCTCAATTTGGAATGAAGCTGGATTTGGGGGGATGTGAAAATGCACCAGAAGTCAATATTTCCTAAGATATGAAATGATAGGTGTGGGTTGCAGCTCCTGTTTTGTGCACACTCCACTTTCCAAACCTGTGATGGGAGTGCCCTGAATCCAGAGTGAGTGGGAGCATGTACACAGCCTGGTGATTTCTGTTTATCTCTCTTCTAAGTCTCCTTGTCCAGCTCCCTTACCTGCTACTGCTTCGTGTCGTCCTTGTTCCAGCCCCTTTTGTACCGTATTTTGGCCGTGCTGGCAGAAGTAGTTCAGAACATCAGGAGGGCATCAAGTTTGCCTGGCTTAGACCTTTGCCTGCAATCAATGCTGCCTTTTGTTTTGACTTCCTGTGCCTACTTTGAAGCTTCTAGGTCAGTCATGCCCAACCTGCGGCCCTCCAGATGTTTTGGACTACAACTCCCATGATCCCTAGCTAACAGGACCAGTGGTTAGGAATGATGGGAGTTGTAGTCCAAAACATCTGGAGAGCTGAAGGTTGGGGATGCCAGTTCTAGGCTCTGCCTAGGTCAGCACTCCAGCATGACCTTGGACCAAATTTGTTGTTTAGTCGTTTAGTCGTGTCCGACTCTTCGTGACCCCATGGACCAGAGCACGCCAGGCACACCTGTCTTCCACTGCCTCCCGTGGTTTAATCAAACTCATGTTAGTAGCTTCGAGAACACTGTCCAACCATCTCATCCTCTGTCATCCCCTTCTCCTTGTGCCCTCCATCTTTCCCAACATCGGGTCTTTTTCAGGAAGTCTTCTCTTCTCATGAGGTGGCCAAAGTATTGGAGCCTCAGCTTCAGGATCTGTCCTTCCAGTGAGCACTAAGGGCTGATTTCCTTAAGAATGGATAGGTTTGATCTTCTTGCAGTCCATGGGACTCTCAAAAGCATCAATTCTTCGGCGATCAGCCTTCTTTGGACCGAATACTGCCAAGATTTACACATTCTGCTTGGCTGCCTGTGGTCCAATGCTGACACTCGGCTGCCTGAGACTTCTCCCACCAAGTACCGTATTTTTCGCTCTATAACACGCACCAGACCATAACACGCACGTAGTTTTTAGAGGAGGAAAACAAGAAAAAAATATTCTAAATGAAATAGTGGATATATGATTTTTGTGGTTCATGCTGTGGCCACAGACATGTGATCTGACAGTGAGTTTGGAGTAGCCCAATGCAAAAATCCTGAGGATCCATGTGGATCCATGCTTTGTAACCACAGAGGAGGGAAGGAAGGGGAACCATGGATCCTCTGCTCACGACTGCAGCAGATCCCCGCCACCCGCCACCCGCAGGCATTCGCTCCATAACACGCACAGACATTTCCCCTTACTTTCTAGGAGGAAAAAGGTGAGTGTTATGGTGCAAAAAATACGGTATGTGCTCCTGCAAGCTGGATGAATGTAGACGGGCCCCATTTCTGCCTGCAACTTTTTCCTTGCTTTGTTTCCCATCAATCCCAACCCTTCCGTAAGCTTTCTTTTCCTTCAGCTGACAGTCTCTGGCATCAGTTCCTCATCAGCCAGGACCCGGAGTCTAAAAAGCAGCATCTCCCTGAGTAGCGTTTGCCAACTTTAAACTGCCTTTTACTTAATTGTTTAGCTGGCGTCCCCTTCCCCTGTTCCCTGGAGAGGGAGCGAGTCGGGGAAGCTTAAGAGCCCCGCTAATAACATCATGCTCCCCAGAGAATTGCATGTGTTGGAGGAAAAAGGAGGACAAATTGCTTTCCTCGACTCCCCTGCCATTCCCAGCTTGTACTGTGCATGCCACTCTACTCATCCCGACACCCCCAGAGTCAGCCTACTTTGAGGGAAACTCAACTTTCCTTTTTTCAAGTTAATTAAACGCTTCGGTCTGGATGAACACATTTGTCAGTGGCAAGAACACGACCGGCTGAGGTGGTTGTTTCGTCCCTCATTTTCCCATTCCCTCGCTTCCTCCCCTCTTTAAGCCTATTTGTTTCTTGTCAGTACCTCTCTTTGGAGACCCTCCTCTTCACTTTCTCCGACATCTTAATGATTCCTGGCACCAGCAGACGAGGAGTGGGGCTCAAATGGGAATGCTTTCCTTCCAGACTCAGCTCTCCTTGCTTGACAAAAACCTTCCGCCCCACCCTGCGGAGCTGTGGGTCTGGCCACACTTAGCCCTTCAGCAACCCCCCCATTTGGCATGCAATTGGGAAGAACTGGATAAAAAGCTACTTGGACTGGTGCAAAGAGGCCAGCTTGGCAAGCAACCACCAGCCTCTCGTACCCAGGCCCAGCGGTGTGCTCTGCTTCCTTCCCATTGAATTCTCTTTCTAAATTTTTCATCGGTGCCACAAAGATTTTGTGACATGGCTTACCGATTGCACAGGAGCGTTCCCTTCAGCAAAAGGAGGAGGAGGGAGTCTGCTGACTTAAATCTCCCTTATTGTTGGAGCTTTAGCATCTTGGAGGTCAGAATGGGAGTGCTTTTGTTCTGAGTCATCTGCTGCTTCCACCCCTACCCCTCCAAAATGACGACCCTTTGGCTAAATAGCAAAGATGCACATAAGAGGAATGACACTTCAGATTGACTTGGGACCTTTCAAATTTCACCACACATAAAAGGTAAAGGTAAAGGGACCCCTGACCATTAGGTTCAGTCGTGACTGTGGGGTTGTGGCGCTCATCTCGCTTTATTGGCCGAGGGAGCTGGTGTACAGCTTCTGGGTCATGTGGCCAGCATGACTAAGCCGCTTCTGGCGAACCAGAGCAGTGCACGGAAACACTGTTTACCTTCCCGCCAGAGCGGTACCTATTTATCTACTTGCACTTTGAGGTGCTTTCGAACTGCTAGGTCGGCAGGAGCAGGGACCGAGCAATGGGAGCTCACCCCGTTGCAGGGATCCGAACCGCTGACCTTCTGATTGGCAAGTCCTAGGCTCTGTGGTTTAATACACAGCGCCACACCACACATACAAGCTCATTAATCCAGTAGATCTGCATTGGAGGCCAGACTGGACCAGGGAGACCTGAGGCCACCTAGTGAGTCTGGGGCTAAAGCTAAGCAAGGGCTTCCTGGGTCATGCTGCCCCAGCTTTCAAGCTCAGCCTTCGAGCCTGGACCGGAAAATAAGAGGAACAAAGTGTATGCGTTGTAAAATCGTGCCCTCTAACTCATGTGGAAGTTCTTCTTAAGGGGGGGGTCTTCCCTCTCCCCCTTCTTTTCTTTAAAATAGATATTTCCAATGGCTTTGGCAAGGATGAAGCTGAGCGGGAGCTGCTAACTCTGCCATGTGGAGAACAGGGCCCAGGCAGAGCAGATGGCTAAGTCTGGCATGATGTTAGCCAGGCCATTTGGTAGTGTTGCTGTTTGTGGGCTGTGCCGCACGCACACCGCTGTCCTCATGCCCTCCAGCCATGCAGAAGAGCAGCAGCTTTCTAGTCCCATCCAGCTGCCACTAGCTAGGCACATTGGGGTCATCCTGAGAGACAGAGAGGGAAATAGCATCACCTCCGGGAAGAGGGGGTGTCTCCAAAGTGTCTGTCGCGCTCAGGTCAGGAAGCCTGCTTCTGAGGTGGCCTGGTGGGGCTCTAGCCACCTCCCAGCCTGGCTCTGGCTCTGGCTAGTGACACACAGAGTTCGGGAACAGAGAGAAAGAGAGATGGAGCAGTGGAGGCTTGTCTTGCTGCCCCAGATCTCCTAAAGAAATTGTCCCTCCATCTTCTCAAGGGTTGGTAACAGACCCTTTCAAGTGCTCTCTGGGCCACGCATGCCTGCATGTCTCCTCTGCCAAACACAAGCTTGTCCTATGAAAACAGAATGTCTTTTACTGGTTTTTGTACGTCGTTGGCCCAACAGATGGGATGCACATTTATAACAATATAGATATAAGGATTGTTCCTTAGTGCTAGGATAGGCTGATGCAAGCATGTAAAACTGCTCTCTTTAATAGCTGAGAATTAGAGACTTCTTGGAGGGCAAGGGCCAGCTCAGGGGTTTTTGGTGCTTGAGGTTGATACACCAATGGCAAGGGGAGCAGGTGGCGCTGTGGTCTAAACCATGGAGCCTCTTGGTTGTCGGAAGGTTGTGGTTCGAATCCCTGCAACGGGGTGAGCTCCCGTTGCTCTGTCCCAGCTCCTGCCAACCTAGCAGTTTGAAAGCACACTAGTGCAAGTAGATAAATAGGTACTGCTGCAGCGGGAAGGTAAATAGCATTTCCATGCGCTCTGGTTTCTGTCATGGTGTCCCGTTGCACCAGAAGCAGTTTAGTCATGCTGGCCACATGACCAGGAAAGCTGTCTGTGGACAAACACCGGCTCTGGTTGAAAGCGAGATGAGTGCCACACCCCGCAGTTGCCTTTGACTGGACTTAACCGCCCAGGGGTCCTTTACCTTTACCTTCTTACCTTTACATCAATGGGGCAGCCCCCTCATGCTCCCACTCATTAACATGGGGCAGAAGATCGTGCAGGAAGTGCTCCTGTATAAGCCCCATTGAAACAAACAGGCACTTGCAAAGCTGCCATTCACTTCTAAGGACCTGTGAAAAAAACCCTGGTGGGTTGTGCTCGGGGGGGGGGGGGAGATCCACCTGCCTCCAAGGGGGCTTAATATTACAAAGGGGGCTTAAAATTGCAAAGGGGGGTCATTCAGATAACAAAAACTGAGTTGCCAGCAACATTTTTTGTTTAAATTTACCCAATTTTCTGTGGAAATATGTAACATCCAGATTAAATGTGTGCGTGGAAGGGGAAAGACAAGCTGGCCTGTTAATGGTCATTATGTAGGTGCTGAGAAAAACATATATGCACGAGGGGCACTGATCCTACAATCAGCACGCATCTGGAAGCACCCTACTCTCCCACCCTTATTGGCACCCAAAATCTGCTCCCTGAGGCACCTTGCCTCGTGTTTGGGGAGTTGCTGAGATCCACTGATATAGGCAGCATTAGACTTGTCTGATCAGCATCAACAGCCTGAAAGTACAAAGGACTTTGGTATCCTCAAGGTCTAGCCCTGTGGTTTTTTGGCAGAGCAAAAGATTCCCTTCCTTCAGCTTGAACTGCCTTAAGACTACATAAACAACAACTCTGTTTTCATGGCATGTTTGCAGGAAGTATCCAGGTTGGAAGGTGGATCCACCGCAAACAGATTGGCTTCTGCCTCCTAGATAGCAGGTTATATGGAGGTCCTCTGCAAAGGAGAATAAGATGTGGTGCAGGCTTTCAGTGGAGGGAATTTACAGTCCAATCCTGGGCATGCATTGGATTCAATGGGAATTACTTCCAGGAAAGTGTGTGTAGGATTGCAACCGTAATTCCTAGGCCTGCAGCTCAGTCTGTCAGAAAGCCAGGCCCATCCCCCCTTAGCCTAGTGCTCCAGCATGAATGTAAGGTAAAGGTAAAGGGACCCCTGACCATTAAGTCCAGTCACAAACAACTCTGGGGTTGCGGCGCTCATCTTGCTTTATTGGCCGAGGGAGCCGGCGTACAGCTTCCGGGTTATGTGGCCAGCATGACTAAGCCGCTTCTGGCGAATCAGAGCAATGCACTGAAATGCCGTTTACCTTCCCGCCAGAGCGTTACCTATTTATCTACTTGCACTTTGACGTGCTTTCGAACTGCTAGGTTGGCAGGAGCTGGGACCGAGCAATGGAGCTCACTCCGTTGCAGGGATTCGAATCACCGACCTTCTGATCAGCAAGTCCTAGGCTCTGTGGTTTAACCTACAGTGCCACCCGCGTCCCATAGCATGAATGCACATGGGAGCTTAAAAAGAAAAAGTGTCATGAATCATAGAATCGTAGAGTTGGAAGGATCTAAAGGGTCATCTCGTCCTACTCCCTGCAATGCAACCAAAGGACAGATGGCCATCCTGCCTCTGTTTAAAAACTTCCAGTGAAAGAGAGTCTACCACAGGGGTCCTCAAACTTTTTTAACAGGGGGCCGGTTCACTGTCGCTCAAACACTGTCGGGGGCCGGACTATAGTTTTTTAAAAATGCATATCTACGCGGAAGTCGCTCCCCTATTTTTTACTCAAGAGTAAACCTGTTGACATGAGTGGCCATGCCTAACCTGGGTCCATCCATTCCAGCGGGCCTGCTCTCTGCATAAAAGTTAAGTTGACATCACATCCTACCAGAGCTCAACAACTCCTGGGTAAGTGTGCACCATGCAACGGTCACAACAATATTGTGGCAAGGTCTCTGTGTGCGTGCGTAATTGCTGGCTCCGTGCAAACACCACACAAATCTTCTTGCAATGATCATCCCCTCCACTTTGCATGTTCTGCTTCTCTGGGGGAGACAGAGAGCAGGCCCCCGCCTGAGGCCCAAGCCTGGTTACCTGCAACGGCGGCGGCGGCTCTTTCTTCATATCCTGCCCGCCCAGAAAGGGGCCATGGCCGGCGCAGTGGCGTCGGGGAGGAGGAGAAGCAGCAGCATCAGGAGCATCAATGGCAGAGGAGGAGGAAGAGGCGTCGGAGGCCGAGGGGAAGCCAGGGGCCCTTGCCAAGCATGCACCGTCACCATGGGCAAAGCCCTGCGCAGGTCTGGTGGCGGCAGCACCACCTCCACTCTGCTCCGCGGCGTCGCCTACCCTGCACACAAATCCAAACGTCGTGGGTTTGGATTGGCTGCAGGAGCTTCCTGCAGCCAATCCAAAACCGTGCCAGCGGCGCCACCCGCCCAGAGGCGTCCGTGCTTCGGATTGGCTGCAGGAGCTTTGTTATGTACTGAGTTGAGTAGGATCCAAACTGCAGCAGTCTGATTGGTCCTAGAACGATAGGATCCAAAATGCAGCAGTCTGATTGGTCCTAGAACAATAGGATTCAGAATGCAGCAGTCTGATTGGTCCTAGAACAATGCAGCAGTATGATTGGTTGGCAGGAACCACCCAATCCTGCTCCAGATAGAAGTGAATCCACAACCTGATTGGCTTACAGTAGAATTCCAGAATTAGCCAATCATGTGCAGCCCATTGTGTAAATAATGTATATAAAGCAGATACTGTGAGGGGACTTTCATTCATTCCTCCTCACCACTATGAGCTGAATAAAGAGCATGAAATCACTTTGCGACTCTGAGTATATTTCAAGCTTCCTGCAGCCAATAGGATTCCATTCCAGCGTTGCCGCCGCCCGGAAGCCGTGCCAGCGTTGTGGAAGTCAGTCCCCGCGGGGCGAGGCATCCGCAGTGGCCGGGGACTGACTGAGCAGGCGGCAGGGTCCGTGGGCCAGATTTAGAAGCCTGAGGGGCCGCATCTGGCCCCCGGACCGTAGTTTGCCGGCCCCTGGTCTACCACCTCCTGAGGTAGTCTGTTCCACCATTGAACAGCTCTTTACTGTCACAAAGTCCTTCCTAACGTTTAGTTGGAATCTCTTTTCTTATAATTAGATTCCATTGGTCCAGGTCCCACCATCTGGAGCAGCAAAAAACAAGCTTGCTCCATCTTCCATGTGACAGACAACCCTTCAGATATTAGAAGATGGCTATCATAACACCTCTCAGTCTTCTGTCTCCCAGTCTAAACATACCCAGCTCCTTCAAACATTCCTCATAAGGCTTGGTTTCCAAACTCTTGATCATCTTGGTCACCCTCCTTGGCACACATACCTGCCTGCCAATATCCTCCTTGTTTAAACAGTCAGGAGAAATGTTCAGTTGGAAGATCCTTAGCCAGATTATACCAAGTTGAGGTGAGTTGCAAAAGAATACAGAATGACCACTGATGCAAGCAACAACTTTTAAATAGCGAACTAGTAAATGACAGATTTGAAAGAAACTGATCAACCCAGGGCTCATCCTCAGTTACCTTTTGCCCTGCACTTTCTGGGTTCAGATTCATGCTTTCCCAGTTTGTGTGCAAGCACTACCTGCCACCCACTGCTTTCCCAGGAAAACCTGCTCTTTAGTGCTGAATCGGAACACATAGCAGTTCACGTTTGCCGTGGATTGCCAAGAGCATTGAAGAGCTGGTTTTCACAGAGGAAGCAGCATAGAGAAAGGTACTCTGACATGGACCAGACAAGTGTGAATCTTTACCTAGGAAGCACGGTGAAAAATTAGTGTGAATGAGCCCCTGCTGATCAGAATACGAACAGAAAACTTGCAGAATGGGATACATTACAGTTCTACAAAGAGGAATCCAAAAATCACAAAAACTGAAATTGCATCAGATATTCGGTTCAGGCTCAGCCCTCCTTCCCTAAATGACACAGTACCAGTATTCTTTATCTGGCTGTTGTTGGGCGGATTTGAACATGGAATATGGCTGTTTGGGGATGTACGTGTAGATAATGCGCCCAGGGGCATTGCAGTAAGGTCTGCCCCGTTAACAATGAGCTGCCTTTGTCTCTGCTGCTGAATGCATCCGCTTCGCCTTGCTAGAAGTAGGTAAATCTTTCTGCACATAGAATTGATGGCACTCCACCAGATCCGGCTCTTGTGTGGGATGCAAGCCCAGTTTGATCACCTGCAGCCTTCCATCCCCACCAGTGTGCTTACACTGCGTGCATAAATGTGGATCATCTATTACGCATGTGTGACTAACTATGAATACCTCCAGTCCTGTGGGTTCCTGTTCTTGACAACCAGATGTCAAGAGGCCGCCTAACAGAGATGATTACAGGTCACGGAGGGGGCTCTGGGAAGTGTGGGAACTGGCCAACAGGCCTGGTCACAAGAGAAGACAGGGAGAGACGGAGGTGTCTGCTGCCTACAACTGAGGCATACACAAAAACAGCCACGGGTAGGGGACGCCACCAGACCACACCTTCTAGACTGTGTCCTGTTGTTTGTTTTTTCAGATGTGCTCTCTCTTCTTCTTCCTCCCTTCCACCTTCTTTCTGGAGGAAGGGGGAATTGTCCTACTGGTTAGGAACTGGAAAACTGGTCTACTAGCTGGAGAGAGAGGACTCGCAGCAAGGGCTCTACCTCCATTTCTAAGGCTCTGCAGCCACTGGTGCTGTGCCACGAGTCCCCTACCCCTTACTATTGAGGCTTGGTTGCATGCTTGGCCCCACTGAAGGCCACAGGGAGAAGAGGAATCATTGCTGTTTTGCTGTTGCCCACAGCTATAAGATTCTCTGGCCAGTGATCAGTAGGTCCGCCTTGGCTCTGCTGGCATTCCTACCTCTCCCACTCTCTTTGTGTTTTCTGCCTCCTGCCCTCCTTGCAGTGCTTAACCTACTTCCTATGCGAAGCACAGTATGCGGGTGGCGCTGTGGGTTAAACCACAGAGCCTAGGACTTGCCGATCAGAAGCTTGGCAGTTCGAATCCCCGTGATGGGGTGAGCTCCTGTTGCTTGGTCCTAGCTCCTGCCAACCCAGCAGTTCGAAAGCACATCAAAGTGCAAGTAGATAAATAGGTACCACTCTGGCGGGAAGGTAAACGGCGTTTCTGTGCGCTGCTCTGGTTCGCCAGAAGCGGCTTAGTCATGCTGGCCACATGACCCGGAAGCTGTAGGCCGGCTCCCTCGGCCAATAAAGCGAGATGAGCGCCGCAGCCCCAGAGTCGGTCACGACTGGACCTAATGGTCAGGGGTCCCTTTACCTTTTTATACAAAGCACATTCTCCTTTCACAATTTGATAGCTGTTATGTACTAAGCTTGGATCCTAGAACAATAGGCAAGTAGGATCCTAGAATGCAACAACTGATTGGCTTGCAGGAAAAGACCAGTCAGGCTCCAGGAGGAAGTTAATCAGCCTATTAGGCTGGTAGGATCGTAGAAGGCAACAATTGATTGGCCTGCAGGAGAAGACCAATCAGGCTCCAGGAGGGAAGCAGAATCAGCCAATCAGATGGGACTCATCGTGTAAATACAGTGGTACCTCTGGTTGTGAATAGGATCTGTTCTGGATCCAGGTATAGAGGGCTTCTTTTTCTCCAAGCAGAATTGTGATTATGAGATTCATACATGGAAATTTTTGTCTGTGTTCGCTTATAAATTGATAAATATGTAGCAGCAGCAGCAGTAATATATTTATTTATATGCTGCCCTTCTGACTAGGTTGCCCTGGCCACTCTGGGTGGCTTCCAACAAATTAAAACATTAAGCACTATACAAGAGTTCCAACATGGCCCCGCAACCGTGGGTGCCTGGGGCTGCGGGTGCCATGCAGTATGCATGGCCGTGGCACTGAAATTTGTGGGTGCCCAGTCCCTTCATGGGAATTTTATGGGTGCTATTTTATGATTTTATGAAACTAAGTTTGGCCTCGTTGAGGGGCAGTGTTGCAATATGAGTCGGAAAATGAGAGTACCCCTAAACACTGGCTGAGAGTATGGGAAAGAAAGTGGTGCAAAAAGACAAGGAAAGAGCAGTTCTAAGCTCAAACTCTTGCACCTCTCCCCAGACCAAATATGTAGCCTCTGCCAAATTGTCCGGCCCTGGTTGGTGTTCTATATCCCTCCATGTCAGCTTACATTGAACGTTTGCTTCCCAATAAGCAGGGCCGGGTTTAGGTTTGATGAGGCCCTAAGCTACTGAAGGTAATGGGGCCCTTTATATGTCCAGCTGTCCTTTGTCAACAACAAATTGTCACTGTTTTTGTGTGTGTTGAATATATGCTATATGGTAATTTATGGACCTAATAGGTATCTAAAGCCACTTGCACATAACAAAATATGTATTTTATCAACGTAATTGTTGAACTGATATACAGTGGTACCTCGGGTTAAGAACTTAAAACATTCCAGAGGTCCGTTCTTAACCTGAAACTGTTCTTAACCTGAGGTACCTGAGGTACCACTTTAGCTAATGGGGCCTCCTGCTGCCACCGCGCCACCGGAGCATGATTTCTGTTCTCATCCTGAAGCAAAGTTCTTAACAAGGTACTATTTCTGGGTTAGTGGAGTCTGTAACCTGAAGCGTCTGTAACCTGAAGCATCTGTAATCTGAGGTACCACTGTACCTCAAGTATATTAATTAAGTATATTAATTAAGTATATTAATATACCTCAAGTATATTAATTAAGAAGTATATTAATAGTGAATTTTTTGGGGGGCACCCAAGAGAGTGGGGCCCTAAGCTATACAGTGGTACCTCGGGTTAAGAACTTAATTCATTCCGGAGGTCCGTTCTTAACCTGAAACTGTTCTTAACCTAAAGCACCACTTTAGCTAATGGGGCCTCCTGCTGCCACTGCGCCGCCGGAGCACGATTTCTGTTCTCATTCTGAAGCAAAGTTCTTAACCCGAGGTATTATTTCTGGGTTAGTGGAGTCTGTAACCTGAAGCGTATGTAACCCGAGGTACCACTGTAGTTTGTTTAGCTGATACGTAAATCCGGCACTGCCAATATGTTTATCAGAGACCTGCATGTGTGCTTGCTTGCTTCCAAGGGTGGCTTCTTCTGCACCGCTTCAGCGTGGAGGGCAGAGCAGGAAGTGACAGGCGCGTGCCCAGCTGTTCAGGGACCTCCTTCCATCCGTGCCTGTGGCCTGGAAGGACCGAAGCCAAATTCTGAGTGGAGGAGGCCTTTTGCGTTTACGATGCATTTGGGGAGTGGGAGCTGTCCTGCTGGCACAGGAGCTGCAGGAGAAGTGGAGAACAGCAGTGGCGAAGGCCAAAGGGAATAGAGAGGCTTTTAGAGGCTTTTTAAAAGGCTCGAAGGACGGGAGCTGTGCGGGAGGGGGGGCTCCTCTTAAAAGCCCCAGCGCCGTCGTTGGAACGCACACAATTGCCCTCTGCACTTAGGAACGGCAGATGCTGAAGCCTGGGAACTGCCAAGAGGGGAGGGTTTGTAGTGCCTTGGAAATGTGGCATATTCCCAGGCTCCTCTGAGCTGGTGTGTGCACTAATTTCCCCGTGCCCTTCTGCTCCCTGCTCCCACAGCACGTGCTGCTCAGCAGTCTGGAGCCTGAGTGGCAGGAGATGCCAGACGGAAAGAGTGGAAGTAGGCCTAGCCCCCCCCACCGCCCCCCAAATCCGTAGCTGCTAGGAGATGGGTGACCCTAGTTAATTTCCTTGCTGTCCCTCCCAGCCTTTGCGGACTCTTCATTGGAGTCCATCCCAGCAGGGCAAGGGGGGATCCAGTGCCAGGTCTCCTGGTTTCACCCAGAGCCCCTCTCCAAATCCTGTCCAAGGCCTTCTCCTTTGTAATCCAAACAAGGGAACAGATGGGCGGAATCCTCTCTGCGTCTGCCACCGTGGCAGATGGCATAAGCTGGCACTCAGTCACCTGGGCACTTACATCTCGCTCTGCAGTGTGGATTGTCCTCAAGTCAGGCTTGACTGCAGTGGGCTTTCATGGCCCATCCAAGCTGCCTTAGCGTTCACCCAAGGGTGCTGGCTAGCCCCTGCTGTCTAAGGAGAGAGGATACTGAAGGCTTGTGTGGGCAGGGGGGGGGGAAGACTAGCCTGATTTGGAAAGATCTCTGTAGGTCTTTTTTGGGGTCACCCGCCAAGTCTTCTTTCTGTTATTTATTTTGCCACAGTGCGTTGTTTCTCAGGGACAGTGTGCAGAGACTCTTTCAGCTTTGATTTTCGTTTGAGTTTCCAAATCTGACTTTGAATGGACACACACACCCATTTCATTGGGTAGCGAAATTCTGCGAGTCACCAGACCCTGTTATCTCAGTTAGAAGGACGTATCCTCCTGACTTTCAAACGACCATCAGGGGTTTAATTTTTCATGCTCTGGATTCATTACTTAGGAGGCAGAAGGCCACCATTGTGCCCTGGCTGGGAAGCTTGTGACCCTCCAGATATTGCAAAACGACAAATCTCAGCATGCCTGACTGTTAGCCATGCTGGTAGCAGCTGTTGGGAGTTGATACTCCATGGTGCCCACTGCCCAGTAAAATCCATGCTGCCTGTCCTTTGCCTACAGTTCCACAAGAAGTGTCCTGCTGGACATGACCATCTAGTCCCATCTAGTTCCATGGTGGTCAACATGGTGCTGTCCAGATCTGGAGTTCAGATGTTGCGGGACTACAATTCCCATCAACCCCTGACCACTAGACATGCTGGCTAGGACTGATGGGAATCTGAGCCCAGTAACAACTGGAGAGCCACAGATTCCTCATCTCTTGACTTTATCCAAGAGGCATTTCCCCCCACTGTGCCTGCCTAGTAGTCAGATGTTTACAGGAAAGCTCACCAGCAGAACCTAGAGACAACCATCGTTCCCCTCCCCCTGCCTCACTGTCACCCACCACTCGCTTACACCACACATGCAACTAGTATCCAGAGGTATGTTGCCACTTGTACCTAATACAGTGGTAAAGGACCCCTGACCATTAGATCCAGTCATGGACGACTCTGGGGTTGTGGCGCTCATCTCGCTTTATTGGCTGAGGGAGTCAGCGTACAGCTTCTGGGTCATGTGGCTGGAGCGGTACCTATTTATCTACTTGCACTTTGAGGTGCTTTCGAACTGCTAGGTTGGCAGGAGCAGGGACCGAGCAATGGGAGCTCACCCCATCGCGGGGATTTGAACCGCTGACCTTCTGATCGGCAAGTCCTAGGCTCTGTAGTTTAACCCACAGCGCCACCCGCGTCCCAAAACAGTGGTACCTCGGGTTAAGAACTTAATTCGTTCTGGAGGTCTGTTCTTAACCTGAGACACCACTTTAGCTAATGGGGCCTCCCGCTGTCTCTGTGCCGCCGGAGCACGATTTCTGTTTTCATCCTGAAGCAAAGTTCTTAACCCGAGGTACTATTTCTGGGTTAGCGGAGTCTGTAACCTGAAGCATCTGTAACCTGAAGCGTCTGTAACCCGAGGTACCACTGTATTGGCAATACCAGCCAAGAGACCTGTCCTCTGTGAATTTGTCTTTTAAGAAAACCATCCAAGCCGGTGGTCATCACCACATGGAACCTTGCGGCAGTGATGACCTAAGTTGATAGCACATTTTGTGAAGTTTTGCCTGTCCTGCATCTGTTCTACTGCTGATCTTTCCCCATAGGCGCCAACTTCTAGGGCCAAGGTCGCTTTGCCCCCCTAAAATATTTGAGAGGGCTGCCCCCCCAAGTTGATGGGCATTGCCATTCAAATTTTGTGTGTGCACCATGTCATGTGATCGCTTACCTGCCCCCCCAAATTTTATTCAAGTTGGCACCCCTGTCTCTTCCTCTAGGATGACCCTGATTTCTAGCACAAGGGGAGAGTTTTAGAAGTCCCTATCGAGCCTCCACTCCCACTTTTAAAAATAACTTTTAACAAAGACTCAAACACTTTGGCTTTCCCTGATAGAGAGAGTCATCTAACATGATCATTTTGGTTATTTCCCCCCATGTTTTATCAGGCTACCTTTTGCACCCCGGTTGCCAGCCTATATGAATAGGCACAAATTTAGAAATACCGGTAGTTGCTATAATTTAAATAGAAATATAATATGTACCACTGTAAAGATACATGTAAAGAGATGGGGTGACTACAATTTTTCATCTGGTGATACAGTGTTTTTGACAACAAGTTGTGTCTGTGTGAAGTGCTGAAAGAGCTGAAATAGCTATACTTTGTGGTTAAGAGCTTGAGCCATGAACGTGGTGGTCCTTAGAAGCCTGTATTCCTCAGCCTTCCAGCGATAATAGGATGCTATTGTTGTAAGAATTATGAAGAGAAGGCATATGAATTTTAAGCACTTAGGAAAATGCGCTCCATAAATGCTAAGCACTATTCTTACTCTTGAGCACTTCCACACTAGGTTTTTTCTCCGGTATTGGTGCCAAATGGCATTAAGAGCATCCAAGTAGCCATTCACTCTTTCCTGAGAATCTATATAATGCTCTTCTAAACTGTTGCATCCCTCTGTTCTTTCTGTTGCCATCCTGGTTTTCACAGGTGCTGGAATTTGGGTGGTGTTTAGTCCTTCGTTGAAAAAACTTCACAAAGCTTTCAGGTGTGACCTGATGTAGCACTGTTGTCCACTCTGCTGCGGAGAAGTAAATGCAAATGATACAGAGAGGGCTTTTTCTTCTTCTTTTCTTTCTCAGGTGGGACCCACTAAGGATGAATATGAATTGCCTTTTCCCCTCTGCCTCCCGAAGTCCTTTGTAATTTCAAAGCACGAAAAGTCACGTACTCTCATGCCAAAAGAAAAGAAAGGAAGGAAAACTGGCTTAGGAGAAAGAGCCACTTTTCCTGCTCCGTCTCTCTTTCTCGACAGCGCCCACAACTTGTGTAGAGCTCAACCAGCAACTTTAAAAGCTGCCCATTCCCCCAACTCCTGCTTGAATCTCAATATATCAGCAGCAACTGTTGCTGAAAGCACAGAGGAAGCACAAAGGAGAGTGGCCTATATCAGGGGTAGGCAAGCTAAGGCCCGGGGGCCGGATGCGACCCAATCGCCTTCTCAATCGGCCTGCGGACGGTCCGGGAATCAGCGTGTTTTTACATGAGTAGAATGTGTCCTTTTACAGTGGTACCTCTGGTTACGAACTTAATTCGTTCCGAAGGTCCTTTCTTAACCTGAAACCGTTCTTAACCTGAGGTACCACTTTAGCTAATGGGGCCTCCTGCTGCCGCCACACCACCGCCACGCGATTTCTGTTCTCACCCTGAGGTAAAGTTCTTAACCCAAGGTACTAATTCCGGGCTAGCGGAGTCTGTAACCTGAGGTGTTTGTAACCCGAGGTACCACTGTACAGTGGTGCCTCGCAAGACGAAATTAATCCGTTCCGCGAGTCTCTTCGTCTTGCGGTTTTTTCGTCGTGCGAAGCACGGCTATTAGCGGCTTAGCGGCTTAGCGGCTATTAACGGCTTAGCGGCTTTAAGAAAAAGGAAACAAACTTGCAAGAACTCGCAAGACATTTTGTCTTGCGAAGCAAGCCCATAGGAAAATTCGTCTTGCGGAACGACTCAAAAAATGGAAAACTCTTTCGTCTTGCGCGTTTTTCGTCTTGCGAGGCATTCGTCTTGCGAGGTACCACTGTATTTAAAATGCATCTCTGGGTTATTTGTGGGGCCTGCCTGGTGTTTTAACATGAGTAGAATGTGTGCTTTTATTTAAAATGTATCTCTGGGTTATTTGTGGGGCATAGGAATTTGTTCACCCCCCCCCCAATATAGTCAGGCCCAACACATGGTCTGAGGGAAGGTGGACCGGCCCATGGCTGAAAAAGGTTACTGGACCTCATATGGCCTATATGGTGCTGCCACCCTGTTGGGAGCAAGCATCCCATGGAGGCTGCCTTGTGATGAATGGGCTTGGCCACTGGATGTCACTTGGGAGCCATGTGTTGGCAGAGAATTTCGGCGAAGGGAAAGACTGGGCAATCCTTTCCCTACGTTATGTGTTTCTGCATAGTAGCCATTTTGGAGCACTCAAGCTCTGTGCAGAGGAGGATGCTAGGATAACTGCCAAATTTCCCTGGAAAGTGGACAGCACACCAAGAAACAGTAATTCGCAATGGATACATCAGGAGGAGGCCCATCATTGTGTCATGAAAGGCATCTGGTTGGAACCCAACATAATATTCTGAGCAATCTGGGGCAGCAGGTTGTGTGTGTGTGTGTGTGTGTGTGTGTGTGTGTGTGTGTGTGTGTCTGCTGTCTCTTTTCTTTGTGTCACAAGAGGTGAACTCACAGACATTTCCAGCAAACAAAATTCACCAATTTCAAAAAAGCTGGAGCTGGTGAATTTCCATTTCCCTTCAGAGTCTGCAACAGAATGCAGGAGTTCAGCCTAGGTGCAGTGGCGTAGCGTGGGTTGTCAGCACCCGGGGCAAGGCAAGTAATTTGCGCCCCCTAACCCCTAACCTGCCGCCGCTGCCAGCTTTTTCTTGCTGCTGCCTGGTCTGGTCTGGTGTGGTTCTCTCCCACGCTCAGCGCTGCGCTGGGCGGCCGCTGCACTGTCCCTCCCCCAGATAGTCCCTCGCTCTCTCTCCACACCACACACCTGGCACCCACCCCCTCCACAGTGGGCGGCGACCCAGCGGCTCGGATCGGATTCGCACAGCCAGCACTGCAGTGAGAGAGAGAGAGTGAGCCAGGTAGGGGCAGAGAGCTGTGAGTGTGAGCGCGCCCCCCCCCCCCCGAGATGTTGTGCCCGGTGCGGCCGGCCCCCCCTGCACCCCCCACGCTGCGCCACTGCCTAGGTGCAATGGGTTGGGTGTCATGCTTTGCAGATGATAGTCCTCTATTTGAAGGCCTGCTTGCTCCAAGTCCAGTTTAAACACAAATAACCTTAAGAAGGGGGAGACGGGTGGCGCTGTGGGTTAAACCACAGAGCCTAGGACTTGCTGATCAGAAGGTCGGCGGTTCGAATTCCTGTGATGGGGTGAGCTCCCGTTGCTCGGTCCCTGCTCCTGCCCACCTAGCAGTTCGAAAGCACGTCAAAGTGCAAGTAGATAAATAGGTACCGCTCTGGCGGGAAGGTAAACGGCGCTTCCGTGCGCTGCTCTGGTTCGCCAGAAGTGGCTTAGTCATGCTGGCCACATGACCCGGAAGCTGTACGCTGGCTCCCTCGGCCAATAAAGCCAGATGAGCATCACAACCCCAGAATTGGTCACAACTGGACCTAATGGTCAGGGGTACCTAAAACCTTAACAAGGAAGGGGAAGAGCAGGACAGGGCCTTGAAGTTGACCAACAGCACTTAGTTGACTGAGCAGGCACCCAGGTCATCTGGCCACAGTTTTATCGCTACAGTGATATGTATTATATTTCTATTTAAATTATAGCAACTATTTCTATATTTGCGCCTATACATGTAAATTAGCATATGCAAATGTTATGCAGATTGGTGCCCTTTTCTGACCTCATTTTTTTTGGGGGGGGACGAGGTTTGTGTGATGCATTCCATCTTTTCTGGCAGTGCTCAGGTGGTCACCCTGCCAGGGCTGTATTTTCACACTCAGATTTGAAGATGAAAAAAACAGGGCATGATACTAAAGAGCCCTTCCACGGAGTTGTCTTCTTGTTCCCCAGCTTGTCTTGGCTGCCGCTTTCTAAAGATCTGGCTGGAAGATGGATCCATATTTACAGGCAATCTGTTTGCACCCATCTGGTGAAGTTGCAGACCTTCCTGTAAAACTTGCTTGGTTTTTCCCTTCCTGCAGACATGAGTCTCAGGTCCCTAAATACCCCAAACCCATCTGACTTGTGAAAACCAGCCAACCACTTCAGATTTCTATTCCCAGTTAACCATTCCCAGCTGCTCTCAGAAAGGTTAGGAAGATCTCCTCCTCTAGTGGCGGCAATCCTGCAGAAAGTTCTGCTATACATCATACCCCTCCATATCCCACATCAGTTCTGCTGCTCCCCATCCCAGCATTTGCAAGCTTTTGCTTGATGTCTCCTGGATATAACCGCTCTTTCTCCAACCATTCTCACTCCAACCTGGCACTTCCTGGAGAACTGCAGCGGCTTCTCTGTCTTGATTGCTCTTCACAGTGCATGAAAAGAACTAGCAAAAAAAACCAAGTTCTGGCTTTGAAGAGAGAAGACACTTCCAGACTATTGCTATTTTCAGGTGGGATTCAGTCCTATACCAGCAAATCCAGGCTGCACAGTTGAAGCTCATTGGGAGGTCCACGTCCCCCAACAAACAGACTTTCTGCAATAAGGAAAATGGCAGGAAAATATACTGGGAAGTTTGTGATATAACACTTAACTTTGATGCACTGTTGTTTAACCCCCCCTGCAAACAAATTGGGATGAATACTTAATAAACAGGTCATCGCCCTTTTCAATGAACAGAGCAATCAAATTACAACAGTGTTGCTCTTTGCAGTAGCGGAAGAAATGTGGCAGCTAGACTGGTGACTGGGAGTGGCCGCCGAGACCACATAACACCAGTCTTGAAAGACCTACGTTGGCTCTCAGTACATTTCTGAGCACAATTCAAAGTGTTGGTGCTGACCTTTAAAGCCCTATGGCCTCGTCCCAGTATACCTGAAGGAGCGTCTCCACCCCCATCGTTCAGTCCGGACACTGAGGTCCAGCGACAAGGGCCTTCTGGTGGTTCCCTCATTGCGAGAAGCCAAGTTACGGGGAACCAGGCAGAGGGCCTTCTTGGTAGTGGTGCCCGCCCTGTGGAATGCCCTCCCATCAGATGTTAAGGAAATAAACAACTATCTGACCATTAGAAGACATCTGAAGGCAAGGGAAGGTTTAGGGAAGGTTTAGGGAAGAATCTGAAGGTTTGGGGAAGTTTTTAATGTCTGATGTTTTATTGTATTTTTAATATTTTGTTGGAAGTCTCCCACAGTGGCTGGGGAAACCCAGACAGATGGGTGGGGAATGAATGAATGAATGAAGAAGAAGAAGAAGAAGAAGAAGAAGAAATAAAGGTACTTCTGGTATGGCTGTGTAGTGGATTTCTTCAAAAACCACACCATGGTGATGTTTAAGACAACTTTAGTAGCTCATAGCAGCCGCTGCTGGGCAACTCAGAATAGTGGATTCCACAGGCCAATGAATTACCCAGGCCAATACAAAGGCATTCCCTCTATATAAGCCTTTATACAGTGTGTAGAAATTACCGTAAGTCATTCTCAGGGGAAAAGCACCCCTGCATTATCAGAGCTCGATGCCTGATTCACAGAGAATAACAGGGTGTCTTCTCTCTTATCAGGGTAGCTCAAGGCTGAGTTTTCCCTGCACAAACATTCTTGACGCATTCTTAATACGGTCTGAGTTTAGCAGATTCTCCTAACAATATCCTTTCTCACTCTTAACAGTTTTTATATCTCTTCATAGGTAGGCAATCTGTGCTGGTCCCGGGGGTAAGGTACCGTGAGTGTAGCAGAGTCCACACGAAGAGGGGCGAGGTCCGATGCAGAGAGCCGGGCGGGGAACAGGAACGCTGGAACAGAAGGCTGAGCAGGTAACAGGAACGCCGGATGGTCGGGAACAGGAGGCCGAGCAGGGAACAGGAGTACTGGATAGTCAGGAACAGGAAGCCGAGCAGGGGACAGGAGTACTGGATAGTCAGGAACAGGAGGCCGAGCAGGGATCAAGAACACAGGAAGGTCCGTAGCCAACAACGACGTTGCTCCCGCAACCTGGGGCCGGCCTGACTGGGCTTTTATCCTCTTCCAAGGTCAGGGGCGGTCCCGACCCCCAGGAGCCCCGCCTCCTCTGGCCTTAAGGCGAGCACTCCTCCTGGGGGCAACCAGTTCCCTTCGCCTCTCTGCCCTAAGCCTCTGCAGATCAGGAGAGGCCGAAGGGTTACTGGGCCCTGGAGGAGGCTCACCTGTGGCCACTGAGTCATCAAGCCCCTCTGGGGCCAGAAGGGCTTCACCTGGGGCCAGCTCCTGATGCACTGCCACAGGTGCAGGCTCCTCAGCATCTAGGCCTTGCCCCAGTTCAGCCGGCCCTGGAGGCGGGGACTCCTGTGCCGGCTGGGATTCCTCTGTTTCATCCTCCGAATCGGAATCCCAGGCCATCACACAATCCCTCCGAGCATATACTTTAATTTCCATTATACCTGGGACACCAGAGGAGACAGTACAGTAGGGGAGGACAGAACCCGTGCCTAGAAATTACGGACAAATGGAAGTGTGGATGGACCCATTGTTTTCACTTGCTGCGCTCTTTAACTCTTGTTTGGGGGAAAAGGCAATTTAGCCACATGCTTTGTTCAGAGAGGTGAGGACTTGGGAGGAAATGAGAAATGCTTCACTTCTTCCACTACCTTGGTGCGAGAGGACAGAACTGAGAGGCAAGCTATGAGCCCATGCACATATCCTGTTTTAATTCTGGAAATGAATACATCAAGGAAGAAGTTTGTTCTGGACACTGGACAAAATAGCCAGCTCCCCTGTTCTGTCAAGACGCCTGGCACCTGTTAAGTCACCACGGGTGAGGTTGGGTTGGGTGGCCGGCTGGCTCCATTTGAGCCATGAGCCGTGGGCAGCAAGCATTCTCTGCCTTGAATCACCCTCCCCAAACCCCACCCAGTGGGGCCAACTGTTGGAACAGCAGCTGATGCGACTGTTTGATCCATTAATCTCCCTGAGTGCCAGCTTTGAACTCGACTAAAAATAATGTTGTATGTAGGGCATCTGCTGAACAATGCCAGGGGCTCCAAACGCTGTTCCCAATCCTATCACATCCTTTATCTGTTTGTGCTCTGCACATAAGGTGCTATGTGCAGAGGTGTCCTAGGATGCTGGGAGTGAATTTCGAGGTCTTCCTTTCACTAAAGGTAAAAGGTAAACGTAAAGGACCCCTGGACTGTTAAGTCCAGTCCAAGGCGACTATACAGTTGTGTCACTCATCTCGCTTTCAGGCCGAGGGAGCTGGCGTTTGTCCACAGACAGCTTTCCGGGTTGTGTAGCCAGCATGACTAAACCACTTCTGGCTCAACTGGACACCGTGACAGAACCCAAGCGCATGGAAAAGCCATTTACTTTCCCGCCAGTGTACCTATTTATCTACTTGCACTGGTGTGCTTTCGAGCTGCTAGGTTGGCAGGAGCTGGGACAGAGCAACGGGAGCTCACTCCGTCGCAGAGATTCAAACTGCCGACCTTCTGATCGGCAAGTCGAAGAGGCTCAGTGGTTTAGATCACAGCGCCACCCAATGTTACCTCTTTTTAACCTCCTTTCACCACTCCATACTGATGACCACAACCCCCACTCCCCCAGCCTGACTGTGGTGCATAGAAAGGCCTCTCTGTGTGATTTTAATCCAGTTCTTTTATTTTCTTTCTTTATTAAATTTCCATACCACCCTGACCTGTAGATCTCAGGGCGGTTTACAACATAAAATTACAATATAAAAATAACAAGATACACCAGCCAGGCTATAGCAAGTGATCATAACAAAGGGGTCAACTTCTCTCCCCCTCTGTGTGTCTCTCTGTCTTTGGAAGACATCATTATTCCACTTTAAGGAGTGCAAATGGTAACTCTCAGCTTCACACAGCCCACCAGACAATTGCCAAGTCTGCAGTTTCACTGATGGATGTGATTCTGGAGTAACCATGATGTGAAGCCAGTTTCAGAATTCTTCCTTTACTTCCTTAATGTATATTAGAGGGACGCCAAAGAACTTTGGTTGGCCTTTCTGATAATTGCGTTACCTGTGTGATGTTTCACGTATAACTGGACCCTTTTCGACTTCAGGAACAAAATGACAAATTGAGGATTCACACATTATGGATGAGTAGAATGAGCCTCAAGTGCCCTCCTTATCACCAGCTTCTCCCCTGCAAGAGGGCTCCAGACCTGTGTTGATATTGCAGACGCATACCCTCCAACATTTATCCGATGGAAATAAGGAACATCCTATTCTACAACAGGAAGCTGCTCCCGTGTTTGATCTCATCACACACAGAGACCTCATAGACACGTGTACATCTTGTCATCGTGAGTCAGTTATGACCTCTCCGCCTAACCAACCTCACAGTATTGTTGTAAAGAAAAAAATGTGAGGGAAGGGATCATGTACGACACCTTCAACAGATAAATGGAATGAATTAAGAGTTTAGCTGCAAGCTGTCTTGAG
Organism: Podarcis vaucheri; assembly: GCF_965113315.1. Taxonomy (NCBI): domain Eukaryota; kingdom Metazoa; phylum Chordata; class Lepidosauria; order Squamata; family Lacertidae; genus Podarcis; species Podarcis vaucheri. The sequence goes on from NC_138755.1 coordinate 9,515,752, forward strand.
GAAACTGTGAGTATGATCAGGAACATGGCAGAGAGTAAATCCTATTGAACTCGGTGGGAATAAAAATGCATAGGATTGCAGTGTAAGGCTGCCCAGTCTTTACATAGTTACCTGGGAGTAAGCTGCATTGAATACATTGGGACTTACTTCTGTATAGACTGCGTCAGGCTCCACACGTTTCCTAAGAAATGGCTGGCTGCTGAAGCATTGCAATTAAAGAATTCAAAGTGGATTGGTTACCTTTTCCTTTGAAATTATAGGAAGGGGTTCATATGTCAGCATCACTGTTTCCTTCATTTGGTTTTATTTTCTGTATAAGCAGGACTCTGTTTTTGCACCCACCCACCCACAAACACACCCACACCCCTTTTACAGTAATTGTTCTCTGAGATGTAGGAAAAAAGGAAAACTGGGACATTCCAGGATAAAATCAGGACCCGGGATGGCTTCTGTAATTCTGGGACTATCCCTGGAAAAGCGAGACAGAGGGAGGGTATGCAAACATGTATGTGGCACCCTGTGTGTGTGTGTGTGTGTCCTCAAGGACAGGAAGCAAGTGTTGGGTTGAGTTTCAAGGGGGAAAGGGATAGATTTAAATATTGCTTGTCCACTACAAATCTCTTCCTCCCCAGGACACAGAGTTCAGAAGAGGCCATTTGCAAACTTTACATGCTGTTAGACTGTAGTTTGGGCCTCAGACTCCCAGTGTTATGCTGACTCTAGTCTTATCCATGTTTATCTTTTGCCCTGCTCTTTCCAGGCAGAGGTGTCCCTGCCCAGACACTTTCCCTGAGCAAATCTGCTCTTTAGAGCTGAGCTGGAGCAAATGTCAATTCAGTTTTTCCATGGATTGCTGTTTGCTCCAATGGAACTTTAAGGAACAGCTTTTTGCAGGGAAAACTCTGGAGCACTTGGACGCCTGAAAAGTTCAGAGGATGGAGAAGCCCTCTATGATCTGAAAGTAACCTTTATCATTTGAAGGTCCAAGCAGTGTCATTTCCAGGTTCTGGAGTGCCCTTGCTTGGGTGAGACAACTTTCATGCCCCTTCCCCATAACACACATACACACACTCTCTCCTCACTGCAGCAGCAGGGTTCTGGAGCTTTTGTCTGTGAGACCCCTCCTGGGATGTGGGCCTTTGGCCTATGCTGGACCCATACTGACCCTCAGTCCAGACGGCATGATGTAAATTGCCTCTTTGGGCACAAAACAGGGAAAATGTGGGGATGAAAACCAGACAGATGGCTATTTATTTATTTATGGGGGAAATAAATATACTTCCACATGGCTAACCTTGGTTACTTTTTTCCATATGTTAAAATGATGATAATGGACAGAGTCGTGATAGAGGATTCAAACAAACGTCTATCAGTTATCTGGTCATAGCTCAGCTGATCAGACATTTCAAAGTATTCTTCAATCAACATCTGCATTAAGTTACATAATTCCAACAAGTGCCAACCTCTGTGTGTACATTCATCCTGATTTGAGATGAAGCGGGGTTTTGATTCTCATTCCTTAATGATAGTCCTGTTAAGTAATAGAACTACAGGATGGTGGTACGGTCCTCTCTCTTTCCCCAGAAAGGCCCCAACCTCCTGCCCTGCGGATATCTAGGAAAGACAGCAAAAAAGATGTGCAGAGGGCTGTCATACGTCTGGAATTTCCTGGATATAGCAGTCACAAACAGTGCCCAGGCGGGAAATCGCTCAACCCATGTCACAAGATTTTTTTGCAGAAAAAAGCTCCACAACTTTGCCCCCCCTCCCCAAACCTCTGTTCAGATTTTCACTTTCACTTTTTGAAATATGGCAACCCTAATTTATGTTGCCAGAGGATACTTATGTTTTGCACAGCTTATTCCTTTTGTAAGATTTTGTGTATTGGTGTGTTTGAAGTGGATTTTTTTAAAATATGCACTTTGTTTTTCAAATGCTGTATTTAAAACAACCCAACATATAAGAACGGTCTATTTACATTTGGTATACATGCTGTTAGAATCATAGAATCATAGAGTTGGAAGAGACCACAAGGGCCATCGAGTCCAACCCCCTGCCAAGCAGGAAACACCATCAGAGCACTCCTGACATATGGTTGTCAAGCCTCTGCTAAAAGACCTCCAAAGTAGGAGACTCCACCACACTCCTTGGCAGCAAATTCCACTGTCGAACAGCTCTTACTGTCAGGAAGTTCTTCCTAATGTTTAGGTGGAATCTTCTTTCTTGTAGTTTGGATCCATTGCTCCGTGTCCGCTTCTCTGGAGCAGCAGAAAACAACCTTTCTCCCTCCTCTATGTGACATCCTTTTATATATTTGAACATGGCTATCATATCACCCCTTAACCTCCTCTTCTCCAGGCTAAACATGCCCAGCTCCCTTAGCCGTTCCTCATAAGGCATCGGTTCCAGGCCTTTGACCATTTTGGCTGCCCTCCTCTGGACACGTTCCAGTTTGTCAGTGTCCTTCTTGAACTGTGGTGCCCAGAACTGGACACAGTACTCCAGGTGAGGTCTGACCAGAGCAGAATACAGTGGCACTATTACTTCCCTTGATCTAGATGCTATACTCCTATTGATGCAGCCCAGAATTGCATTGGCTTTTTAAGCTGCGCATTACACTGTTGGCTCATGTCAAGTTTGTGGTCAACCAAGAGTCCTAGATCCTTTTCACATGTACTGCTCTCAAGCCAGGTGTCACCCATCTTGTATTTGTGCCTCTCATTTTAGCTGCACTGGGTCCCTTGAGGAGAGGAGAAGAGCAAGGGGTGCTCTGCAAGGGGTGCTCTGCTGCACCCAGAAATCTAGCTCTAGATAAAGGAACCCAGCTAGCAGCGTGGACTATAGCGGGGAGTGGAACCTGCTCTGGCCAAGAACCTGAGGGCGCTGCTGTCAATCAGAGTAAACAGCCCTGGGTAAGATGGACTTCATTTGGTTTCGATTTGTTCCATTTTATTTCTTCAATTTATAGCCCACTCTTCCTTCCAAAGGAGCCTAGGGAGGCAGCTGGTGACTTCACACGTAAGGCAACAAGCTGTCCAGAAGAAAACTCTATTGCAGTTATTCAAAATTCTCAGTGGTTGCAAAGCACTGAAGAAAACCCACTGATTAAACAACAATGATTCATATCTAGCACTATCTGAAGTTATTCATAAAACAGGTGTAAATAAAATAAAAACCTCAAGAATATTATCAAGAAACACAAAACCTGCCAAATGGTGCTTTTTGTTACTTTGTGGTCTTCCTCTGTGTGCCTTCTGTTTGCAAAGTCACCAGTTGCTAAACCACAAAAACAGAGCCTTGCGGGCTCATTGTTTGCCCTCTAACATTTCACTGGTGAAAGCAGGCGCACACTTCTTGTGTTGGAGCCTGTGCCATTACAGAGCCTGATGCCCTCGTATTATTATGAGCAGGTTGTTCAAAGTAATTACCCCGCCTTTCGGATATCTCTCAGCAGCACCATCCATACAAAAGGTTTCAGCCAGCTTGTGGAAGGAAGCCCCATAAGCAGCTGCAATTGCTTCAGCCGTAAAGGTAAAGGGACCCCTGAAAGGTAAATGGTCCATGGCCAACTCTGGGGTTGCGGCGCTCATCTTGCTTTATCGGCAGAGGGAGCTGGCATACAGCTACCAGGTCATGTGGCCATCATGACTAAGCCGCTTCTGGCGAACCAGAGCAGCGCATGGAAACGCCGTTTACCTTCCCGCTGGAGCGGTACCTATTTATCTACTTGCACTTTGACGTGCTTTCGAACTGCTAGGTTGGCAGGAGCAGGGACCGAGCAATGGGAGCTCACCCTGTCACGGGAATTCGAACTGCGACCTTCTGATCAGCAAGTCCTAGGCTCTGTGGTTTCACCCACAGATAATAATAATATTAATAATAATAATTTATTATTTATACCCCGCCCATCTGGCTGGGCCTCCCCAGCCACTCTGGGCGGCTTCCATAAAAACCAAAAATACAATAAAATATCACACGTTAAAAACTTCCCTGAACAGGGCTGCCTTAAGATGTCTCCTGAATGTCAGGTAGTTGTTTATCGCCTTGACATCTGCTAATCCTCTATTTTTAAAAGCACATGCCAGTCTTTATGGGGTGACTGCTTCTTCTTTTGGATGTGGAGCTCAACCACATGATTGTTTATCCCTTCCAGCTCTGTGTATTTGTGATCCACATCGCCTCTGATGATAGGAGTGTCTGTCTGTCTCCATCCATTGATCCATCCATCCATCCTCTCAGTATCTAACCGGCACAAAGGGGAGCGTGTCCTAGATCCCGACAATGTCCTACTGAAGCCACATTCCCTGCTCTTGGTCCTTCTGTTCTGGCTCTCCTCTTTGCTTAGCCAACTGATTCTAGCCTGTGGGCCTCGAAAGCCCTTCATGACAGAGCCCTGCTTCCTTTCTCCCCACCCAAGGTCCTGCCTATTTGAAGTGGCTGGATAATGACTACTTTGAGGGGCAGCAAGAACAGGGTGTGGCGTGAGCAGGATGTTGGGGTAGTGTAGACAGGGAAGGATGCAGGTGGCATTGGAGCTGGCACGGTGGCAGCTAATCAGGTTTGCCAGCGCCATCTGTCAGAATGTGAGCATCTGGGATTCAAGGTGACCCTGTCACCCTTCGTTAGAATTACGAGTTTGGCATCTGTATTAAACCACAACCAGCCACAGATGCAGCAAGGCTGCTCGGCCAGGGACAAGCTCCGCTTGCGAGCAATATCTCAGCTGGGCGACTTGATAAATGGAACTAATTTGATCTTAATAATTCACTGATTCACGACTGCCAAAGGTTCCTCTCTTACCTCTTTTCATACGTTCAGACTGTCTCTCTCTCTCCCCCCCCCCCACACTCCCCGCGTGACCGAATCATAGCTCCAGATTTTTGGAGGAGTGTGGCACGTTTTGCTCATCCCTCCCAGCACAGATGGTGTTTCTCTTGTGCTTTGTGAGGTTTTGTTACTGCCTACCCCCACTCCCCCCCCCCCACAACACACACTGATGTTTTTCTGTGTGCGTTTCTGGAGCAGGGTGGTAGAGAAGGAAAGGCAGCAGCAGCAGTGTTAGTGTCGTTCTTGCACCTGCGTAGGCTACTGGTAGAGGGAGCTGAGCTGCCTTTGCTGCCGAAAATTCCTCCTTCACTGTCCCCTCCAATAATAAAAGGGAGATGTTTAATTGCATGTTGGTCAGTCCTCTTACTGCCTCTAGCTGGGCCTGATGGAGCACCTCTCCACCTCCCATCAATGATGGCAGCCAAGAAAGAGGAGCAACCGTGTCTGTCTATTCTTCACCTCCATCTTTCTCTCCCTTCCCCATCCCACAAGTGTTCCTTCTCATTGGAGAGTGCACCTCTGCGGTTCTACTTCCCCTGTGGTTCTTTCTCCCAACGACTGATTAAGGATGGTTAGGCCCCAAACAGATCACAAGGACTGCACCATCTTTTATCCCCTTGCGAGGGAAGAGCTCTGAGTCAAAGCCTGGCAATTTATCTGTTCTTGTATATTGTATAGTAAAAGGTAAAGGGACCCCTGACCGTTAGGTCCAGTCGTGACCGACTCTGGGGTTGCGGCGCTCATCTCGCTTTATTGGCTGAGGGAGCTTCCGGGTCATGTGGCCAGCATGACTAAGCCGCTTCTGGCGAACCAGAGCAGCGCACGGAAACACCGTTTACCTTCCCGCCGGAGTGGTACCTATTTATTTACTTGCACTTTGACATGCTTTCAGACTGCTAGGTTGGCAAGAGCAGGGACTGAGCAATGGGAGCTCACCCCGTCACGGGGATTCGAACCGCCGACCTTCTGATCGGCAAGTCCTAGGCTGTGTGGTTTAACCCACAGTGCCATCCGCGTCCCACTGTATATAGTATATGATGAGCTTAAAAAAATGTTTAAGTATAACTATGAAAAATACAGAAGCTTTTCTACTAGGGATAACGGACGCAGGTATAGCAAGAGAAGATCAGAAAATATTCCTCTGTGCCACAGGAGCGGCAAGGATCCTAACTGCTAAAAACTGGAAAAAAGAAATTGTGGCAACGAAAAAGGAATGGCAAGACAAACTGTTAGAGTATATTGAACTGGCTAGATTAACAGAGGCAATTAGAGATCACAATAGACAAGAGTTTCAAAAAGCATGGGGAAAATGCAGAGAATACTTCACAAAACAGTGCCCAAAAATACATACCTGGACTTGTTTCGATTAATGTCTGCAGGAGACTTTGTGAATATTTAAGTTATAATTAGAAACATCTTAATAATTATTCATAAAGGAAACAGCTTATAAGAAGTAAATAAGGAGGCCAGATACTGTACAGGATAAAGGAAGTCTTTTATTTGGTTGTTTGTATTGTTGTATGTTATGCTTACTGTATTTCTGTATTGGTGGGGTGGGGGGTTTATGTTATGTTGTAAATAAAATTTTCAAGAAAAATTAAAAATGGGCAAGAATACAAAAATACAAAATACAAAAATACAAACATTAAACATAAAATTTTGTATTTGTTTTGTATTTGTATTTTTTTGTTTTTTCTAACTTTTCTATTGATAAAAGCTAATAAAATATTATTTAAAAAAAAAAATAAAAATGGGCAATTTATCCGTTCTTGCGCAGTGCTGTGGGTCAGGTTTTCCAGACACAAAACCTGGAGAGCTTCACCCTGGAAACAAGAGAGCTGCCTTGAAATGTCAAGGCCAAGATAGGCCTTGGCAGCGCAGTCTTCTGGGCCGCGGTCTCTCTAGGCACACGGCTTCGGGGATTTCTTTTCTAAGGGCTGGTCAGCGGCTGTTGCGCTGAAAGGAAGACCCATTTCAATCGCTCAGAAGGGGTATGTGATAAATGACTTATCCGTCTTGTGCTTTTCCTCCCTCCAGAGTCTGTGGCAGCAATGCTTGAGAGTAACAAGTTGCTGGAAACTACAGGAGGGGACAGCGGTCTTGTGTTCAAATCCTGCGTGCTGGTTTCCCCATTGGCTGGCCACTGTGAGCACATGATGCTGTATTTTAATGTTGTATTTTATTCTTGTTTTTTAAGTTGTATTTCAATCGTTTTTGTAGCTAGTGTTAGTCGCCCTCAGCCCGGTCTTGGCTGGGGAGGGCGGGGTATGAATAAAATTTATTATTATTATTATTATTATTATTATTATTATTATGAACTAGATTATGAACTATGAATCTGCAGGCTCTTCTTAGGCTCTTATGTCGGTAGCAGCCTCTAACCAAGCTTCTTATCCTCACCTTGCTTTCTGACTTTGTCTGAATAATAATAATAATAATAATTTTTTATTTATAACCCACCCTTCCCAGTTTAAAAACTGGGCTCAGGGTGGCTAACAGCAAATATAAAACATGGATTAAAATGCAACTTAAAAACAGCATAAAATGCAACATAAAATGCAGCATCAATATCAATAAAATTCAAAAATTCAGGGGTCATTTTTTTTGGGGGGGGGGGAACAACCCAGTCAGTAGACATCAAATGATCACCAGGGCTAACTGGCCAGGTTGGTCCTACTAGGGCCAGCAAGGAGACCAGGGAAGAGTTTAAATGTGGGGTCCCAGAAGGGTTTCTTCATAGAAAAGAAAAGGGAATAGAGGATCAGGCTAATTCAAATTGAAGGCCAGGCAGAATAGCTCTGTCTTACAGGCCCTGCGGAAGGAGATCAAGTCCTGCAGGGCCCTAGTCTCATGGGACAAAGCAGTCCACTAGGTCAGAGCCATCACTGAAAAAGCCCCGGCCCTGGTGGAGAATAGTTTGGCTTCCTTGTTATGAAGCGTATATAACAAAAGTGGCGTCACCAAAAGCTTATATAAGACGACTGACTTGATTGAGAGGTGTGTTGTGTTTGTTGGGGATACAAATAGGCCATTCTAGCAGTAGGTGCTAGACACCTAGCCAATACTTGCAGCAGGTTCTCCAGGAAGATTCGAGGTTCAACTCTGAACTGAGGCTTGTTGCAGTGAATTTCCACAATTATGCTGCGGCACATATCCTGAGATGCAAAAGAGGTGCGCCTTCCTCAGATTTTAGAACCCCTTTGTTAAGTCTCTTGAATGCAGGGCTGGCCCAAGACGTTTTGCTGCCTGAGGCAAAGTACAAGATGAAGGTGTTCCTCGCCCCCGAATGGGGTTTCACTAGGCCCCCACCTCAGCAGCCTCCACCTGAGGCAGCCGCCTCAGTCTGTCCAAGAGTAGGGCTGGCCCGGCTTGAATGCCCAAACACTTGCAGAGGAGGGTTTATGTCTAAAGTCCTGATAAGAACATCAAATGAGCTCTGCTGAACCAGCCAGTGATTCATCTCGTCCAGACGCCTGTTCTCACAGTGGCCTGCAAGATGCCTGTGGAAAAGACTGCATGGAAGACCTGTTTTGAACAGCACTCTTCTCCATAATATACTTCTCTGGGTGAGTAGAGGCCAAGCATCATTTTCAAGGACGAAATCCCACGCTTATTTGCATGTCTGTTGAAGAGGTGTAGACAAAACTTTTAAATACCCTGATAAGGATGCAGCCTGCAGGGATAGTGGTTTGCTAAGTCATACACAATTAGCACAGTTTGGATGAGATTGCCTGCTTTCCTACAGCAAAATCACAGTTGACAAGAGCACACCTAAGCCCTGTCCTTCTCTTGTCTAGCCACAAGGTGAGCTCTTTATGCACCAGATCAGGGGTCAGCAAACTTTTTCAGCAGGGGGCCGGTCCACTGTCCCTCAGACCTTGTGGGGGGCCGGACTATATTTTGGAGAAAAAATATGAACGAATTCCTATGCCCCACAAATAACCCAGAGATGCATTTTAAATAAAAGCGCACATTCTACTCATGTAAAACATGCTGATTCCTGGACCGTCCACAGGCCAGATTTAGAAGGTGATTGGGCCTGATCCGGCCCCTGGGCCTTGGTTTGCCTACCTGTGTACCAGATTAATGCAGAATAACTACCATACCTGACTCTGTTTAAAGAATACACCTATGAGCAACCACTGAAAAAGTTGGACTTTGAATGCTTTTTGGACAGTCTCATTTTACTGTGACTGTAAAATAAGTGGGCAAACTCAGCTGTGCCCCTCGAGGTTGAGAAGATTCTACAATATCTCTGTGCAACAATGTTCAATACTCTCCCAGCCGCCCTTTACCATTTCTTGACATCTGACCTAAATCTTTTTTGGCTGCAGCCGATGGGCTGGGTGAACCACTTCTTTCTAAGGGGAAGGAAAAGGCCTGCCAAATGGAGCCCAAGTGGAATTGCCCCGAGACCGTTTGCTTCTCCAAATGAGCTGTATGTACCTCACAACCCCTTGAAATTTCGCAGAGGATTTTTAGAAAGAAAAATCTCCGATCATGTGCCTGGGGAAGTGTTTCCAGATGGAAGCGGAACAGCCAAAAAGAGTGACTGTAGTGGAAAAACCTACGTGGTGCCGAGCGAATGCCATTTGGTACCTTTCTGCCGGCTGAGGGAGATGTTGGTGTTTAGATGCAGCCTAAGATTACTGCTCCTTGCTACTTATGATGGTGGCGCTTCTGGGAAGGCCAGGCTAGAGATCTGACTGTGCCCATGTTCAGATCACGGGGTCTAAGGGGGTTTAGTAAGCTCCCTCCCCAAATCCTCTTCTGTACTCTTCCTTGCGCATTCGTCTCTGGCACACTTCCTGTGAGCCTGCTAAATGTTTTATTTTAGCCAGGCATGGAGAGCGAGGGCGGGGGACAGAGAGAGAGAGACAATAATAACCACTGCCTAATGCTAACTTGCTAACCAATAACAATAATACTAACAAGCACTGAAATAATAACCGCTGCATACTAATTGGTGGCTACTGCTTATTGGTAAAGCATCTGATGGTTACTAATAGAACGGTGACCACGAATGAGTAAAATGCAAGAGTAGAAGCAAGGAAGGGTCCTTCTTTCATCTGCACATCCAGAATTTATGTATTCATTTATTTGATATGACTATATTAATATGGCATTCTCGTTTAACCACTTGGTGGTTTTTTGTTTTCTCTTCCCCAGAGAGTAAGGAGTGTGTGTGTGTGTGTGTGTGTGTGTGTGTGTGTGTGGTGTGTGTGTGTGTGTGTGTGTGTGTGTGTGTGTGCGCGCGCTGGTGAGGGAGGCATGTCCCATTCCCGTTATGAAATGGGGGGGAACAGGATGTGCCTTGCCTAAATTTTGGCTTCTTCTCAATCCGCTTCTCCAGCTATGCACACTAGGGGGAGCCATTGCACAGGAGTTTGGGATGTAGGCTTCAGGGTCTGAAATAACACACTCCGTGGCAGCAGCAGAATCCTCACTTCCTCAGCTTGGCGGGAAGGCGGATGGTGGGATCGCCAGGGCATTTAACCATGGCACTACCGGTGCATTTAATAACCATGACCGCTACCTGTCAGACCTCTGTGGATTAAGCCAGCCACCCAGACTGCAGTATGACATGGGGCTGCAGGACTTCTCTAGAAACAGATTAGCAAAACAACCCAGCTGTAGCAAACGAGTCAAGTCACATATTACAGGACATAACAAAGGCCTAGGGCTGCGCACATGATCTGTTTTTCCCCACCGTGGGGTTTTCTGTGCTCTTTGCATCCACACACGAGTACTTTCAATTTAAATCTGTCTCACGGTTTCCCGTCGACATTATTAGGTGGTGTTTGATAGGATGCAATTCCTAATGTGAAGTGTTGTCTTCTCCCCTCAATTGCTACTTCCCTTCTTCCTGGAATTTCCGGTAACTCGAGGTCTGTTGTGGGTATTTGTTTACTTTTTAATACTCTCTGGCGGATAGCACAATAACAAAGCCAACATTCAAGCACGCTGCATAGTAGGGGAAATTGTCGTTGTGTGTTGTTGTTTTTCAAATGCATGTTTTTCAGTTTACCAGGTTTGTGCAAAACAGCTTCCAAAAAATAAATAAATGGTGTGTTGTGCCCTGCCAGGGAGCCAGCAGCCTAACGTTAAGTTCCTTGCCAGGGAAAATAATGGCCAGGCAGGGTGATCGGCAAGCACGCCCCCCCCCCTTTTGCAACACAGAAAACGCACACGGCCAAGACAGGGCAGGGAGAGGAATTTTTCCCTTTACCTTTCCCGTCTCCTGCACCTGTTCTTATTTCGAATATTGCTGTTTTGCGCAGGAGCAGTTCCACAACACAACTGTTTCAAAAATAATTTACTTTTACTGCGAATGTTCCTTCAGCCGGTGGAACTAGGCCTGTTGCATCCTTTCCTTTGGGCTGATGGCTGTAGGAGGACTTGGTTGTGCAAACGGATGTGAGGGCTGTGGCGAAAGATGGCGCCCCCAAAACAGTAGCCACATGTGAAAAACAAACAAACCCCGTCCCACCAGGTGCTACAGCGCAGCCACATCCAGGAAATGTGATTTTAGGTTGGATTCTCCCCTCGCCCTGACCCTCACAGCATTATCCACAGAACAGGAAAACTTGAATTAAAGGATGGGTGATGTGAAAAGCATGCACATATGAGATGGATCAAACCCACTTCAAGCTGCACGTAACTTGCTAGCCAGCTGGATCTGATCTCTTCCCAACCCCAGGCATAGTAATGACATAACCTGAGGGCAGGCAACAACACACAACATACAGTGGTGCCTCGCAAGACAAAAAGAATCCATTCTGCGAGTCTCTTCGTCTTGCGGTTTTTTTCGTCTTGCGAAGCAAGCCCATTAGCGGATTAGCGGATTAGCGCTATTAGCGGCTTAGTGGGCTTAGCAGATCAGCTGTTAAGCGGTTTAGCGGCTTAGGATCAGCTGATAAGCGGCTTAGCGGCTTGGGAAAAAGGGGGGGAAAGGGGGAAAAAACCCGCAGGAACTCGCAAGACATTTTCGTCTTGCGAAGCAAGCCCATAGGAAATTCGTTTTGCGAAGCACCTCCAAAACGGAAAACCCTTTCGTCTAGCGGGTTTTCCGTCTTGCGAGGCTTTCGTCTTGCGGGGCACCACTGTACTCAGGCAGCTAAAGCAGGGGCTATGTCCGATGCCTGTCCTGCCCCTCTTTTTGAAAAGGGGTTGCCCTTTAAATTTCCCACAATGCCCCAGAAGAGTGACATAGAAGGGAGCCCAAAAGACAGCAAAAACTACCTACCTGCAGATCCCAAGCAGTGAGTTATTGAGTTTGTGGTGCAGCTACACTCTCCCAGAGGGCCTTGCTGAGCCAGGCAGAGGCCCAGGCCAGATAGATAATGTGCCCCCCCCTTTAACCCTGGGGATAACTGAAGTCTTATAAATAAGTAGGTATATAAATAATTTTCACAAAAGTTATGCTGACAAATAATTTTATTTCAAGGCTTGAACCATATCTGCATATAAAGACAAAATGGAAAATATAGGTATACAATAGTGCTTTTTAAAAATACATAGGGAATGTATGGTGACCGAGGCCCCCTTTGGAATCGGAGGTCCATATGCCCCCCCCCCTCTGTCTGGGCCTACTCTCCCATACTCTCCAATGTTTCTCTGATGAAAATAGGGATGCCCATTCCATAATGATCATTTTACTATTTATACCCCACACATCTTACTGGGTTGCCCCCCAGCCACTCTGGGCAGCTTAAAACATAATTGTCAGAGTTGCTCCCCGATCCTAGCTCACAGAGGATCACGCTAGCCAGCGATCATTAAGTAAAAGTCTTTATTGAGTTACAGTTCCCATTCTCAAGCTGCTGCGTGCAACTCTACGTCTTATGGTCAGATCGGCGAAGCTCTGTCTGGGTCCCCGCCTCCTGTACACCAACTTAATATCCTAGCCCTGCTCCACCTTTTCCGCCTGACTGTTCTCCTCTGGGTCCCTCTGCCCCCCGGGGTCTCCTCCCTCCGGGACTCCTCCGACGCCGACCCCCCGGACCCTTCTGTCTCCTTGCGCCGGGCTTTAGGACCTTGCTCCCTCTGCGGGCTGCCTACTGCGTCACTTCCCTGTGCATTTGAACTTGGCGCGCGCGCCCAACCTTCCACTTTCCGTCTGACCGTTTCTTCGCTCCCTGATGGAGGTGTGGCCACTCCTGACTCGTGCCCTCCCTCCTGTTGTGAGCTGCCAGCGCTTGATCCCTGGCCCCCTTCCTCTTCCCTGCTCTCTGGCGGTGACGCTGGTCCCGATCTCCAACTGCTCCCCTCTGAGTCCCCTCTGGCTCTATCTTCCTGGGGTGTCCCCCTGGGCTCCCCCCTTGCCCTGGCCACTGGTGCGCCTTTCTGTGAATCTTCTGATTCACTGGAAAGCCTCGGAGATCTCGGGTCGTCGTCATCACTCATCTTTTCTTCTGCCTCCTCCTCCTCGCTCTCTGTTTCCTCCCTTGCCCTTGCCTCTGCTCCTGAACCCCTGACAATAATAAAGCATTAAACATCAAGAAAACCTCCCTATACAGGATTGCCATCAGACAGCTCAGGGGTCAGATAACGCCATACCCTCCAACATTTCTCCAATGAAAATAGGGACATCCTAAAGAGAAGCGGGACATCCTGGGTTCAAATCAGAAACCGGGACTGGTTCTCTAAATCAGGGACATCCCTGGAAAATACGGACACTTGGAGAGTCTGAAATCCCAAGTGGTGGGTTCTGGGGTTGCGATGAAGCTACACTCTCCACCTGACATCTAGCCACACTTTGGGGGCGTGAGATCTCTTGGGGCATGTGGAGGTGGAGCCACAGGGTTGGAACTAGTGGTAAATCAGTCTCTCTAGATCTAGACAGGCAGGGATGTGTCGCCTGAGAAGCAGAGAGGAGATAATAATAATAATAATAATAATAATAATAATAATAATAATAATAATAATAATAATTTATTATTTATACCCCGCCCATCTGGCTGAGTTTCCCCAGCCACTCTGGGCAGCTCCCAATCAGTGTTAAAAACAGTACAGCGTTACATATAAAAAACTTCCCTGAACAGGGCTGCCTTAAGATGTCTTCTGAATGTCAGGTAATTATTTATCTCTTTGACATCTGATGGGAGGCCGTTCCACAGGGTGGGTGCCACTACCGAGAAGGCCCTCTGCTTGGTTCCCTGTAGCCTCACTTCTCGCAATGAGGGAACCGCCAGAAGGCCCTCGGCGCTGGATCTCTCCCTCAGCTGAGCATGAAAGGGAGGGAGCACTTCCTAATGGTGGCAATCTGGCCAAAGGGCTACTTGCAGGAATTGGAACAGCCTGTGCCACTCTGCATCAGTCCAGAACTTGCTTTGGCCAATGTTGTGACGATGCAAAGATCTGAAGCGCAGAGGCCATAAGAGATGTGCACATTCAATGCACATCTGTTCCCCTTAGGAGCCTCACTCTGGATGTACCTTTAGCTAGCGGAAAGCTATGCCGGGACATTTCCACTCCTCCTGCCAATTTCTTCCTCCTGTCCTATGAATTTCAGAGAGGCAGGATGGGGGAGGGAATTGGTATTCCTGCAGACAGAATCTACTACTACCAATGCTCAGCTCTGAGATTCTCCCTCCTAACCTCTCCTGATGCACACTTTGCAGGCAGCATCTCTTGGTTTTGCTTGTAAGGCTGCATGCCAAGTTAGGGGAGATGGGTTGGTTGACAGGGAGATCAGTGCAGGCTGCCCCAGTGTGATTCCTGCTCCAAGACCTGTAAGGTGCCCTTTGGTCAGATTTCTACCATCAGGAATGTTATGTACTGAGTTGAATAGGATCCAAAAGGCAGCAGTCTGATTGGTCCTAGAACAATAGGATTCAGAATGCAGCAGTCCGATTGGTCCTAGAATAATAGGATTCAGAATGCAGCAGTCTGATTGGTCCTAGAATAATAGGATTCCGAATGCAGCAGTCTGATTGGTCCACAGGAGCCACCCAATCCAGCTCCAGGTGGAAGTGAATCCACAACCTGATTGACCTACAGGAGAATCCCGGAATTAGCCAATCACGTGCAGCCCATTGTGTAAATAATGTATATAAAGCAGACATTCTGGGGGAAAGTTCCATTCCTCACCACTGTGAGCTGAATGAAGAGCATGAAATCTACTCTCGGCTCCGAGTATATTTCAAGGAAGGACTGCCTAAGCACTGATCTTTCCCTCTCATGCTCAGCTGTGAGAGGTCTCCTGTTTCCAGGTGGTACCTGACCTCCAAGTTCATCTGCCCCACCCACTACAATATTGCGTGACTAATCTCAGGGCTGCGTGTTCTTCACTAAAACGGAAATCATAATTCTGCACCAGCAAAAGCTGCATTTTGTGATGCGCATGAGAGCTTGCAGGGCTAGGTACAGTGGTTGCCAATTAGCTCAGTACTGCAGACCCCCTGTTTTCCAAAAGCTAAGGCATGGACCCTCTACTTTTGAAAACATTGATATATCTGTGGCAGGCTTTGGTATGTGAATGGTGCCACCGTACCCTCCAACATGTCTCAGTGCAAAACTGGGATGCGCATTTTCCGGGCCACACGCTTGCAAAAGTCACATGACCCATGTGAGAGCACCCCAAAATGGGATGTCCAGGACATTTAACAGGTATGTGCCATGGTGCGTTATGCAGATCCCCTGGGGTCCGTGGACCACCCGTTGGGAACCACTGGCTTATTGGATAAAGGACTGGAGCAAACTAGTTAAAATATTGCCTCTTCTGTGAACTCACCACTAAGAGCCTGAATCTGGCCACTGTCACTCAGCCACAGCTTTCCCATTTGCGATCGTGATACTGACCTACCTTAGAAGGCTGTTGGGAGGATTGGAAGATTACCCATGTGAATCACTCTGAACACTTGAAAATGCTATATAAATGCTGGTTTATTGTTGGTGATTGTTTTTCTTCACTTCTGTATTTTTTTGATAGTTGGTACTGTTTTTCGAAATGTGTTCTGCTTCTGCCAGTCATAGGGAAGGAGCAAGGAGTGTGCCGTACACATGAAATGGGATACCGACCCTCAGATGACTGGAGATACTACTTAGGGGGGTGGGAACCTAAACAACTTACAGCTAGGGAGTAGGTCATAGCTGTCAACTTACAGATTTGAAAATAAGGGACCAGCAGCCTTGAAAATAAGGGACCAGCAGCCAAAATAAGGGACCTGCAGCCTCACCTGTTCCAGGCACTCCAGTCTTCCTGTCCTCCTGCAGTCTGGTCAAACTCATGCTGGGTAGCTTCGAGAACACTGTCTGACCAACTTTGTAACCAGAGGTTCAACTGAATAGAATCTGAATCACATGCACCACAAGGCCTATGCAGCCTCAACTTAACATGGCTCCCTCGCCTGGCTTTGCACTGCAAAGTTTGCAGCAGCACGTGCAACAAAATGGCGTCCAGCATTCAAAAACCCCCTCAGCTTGCATTAACTAGCCACACACAAGGCATGCAAGCTCCACCCCCCAGTCGTTCTTAGACTTCTTAGTGGGTGAGCAACAGGGCAGGGAGGGAGGGAGAGGAGCTGCTTCCTTTGAAATTTAAGGGACATCATTTAAGGGACATCCATCAATAAGGGACAGCAGCGGGACATGGCGCTGGAATAAGGGACTGTCCCTTCAAATAAGGGACACTTGACAGCTAGGGAGTAGGCCCTTTTACTGAACGCAGTGGGTAAGCATAAACAGGATTGCACTGTTAGTCGCCACCCTGGCTTCTAAAATTATACCAAGCAAATCATTGCAACCATGAGAACCAGAAACGTGTATTAAATAAAAGAAAGCCAAAATTCTTAGGAAGCTGAATTGTGTGCCACGGTTGCATTCTGCATTCCCTTCCTGTACCCCCACGGACCTTTGGCATGTGCACAGACTTAACCATTGTCCATATGGACAGCGGGGAGTGGAAATTAAGTTTGCCGGTTGAAAATTAGGACCAAGTGCCTGCAGTTAAGACCAAGTGCCTGGTGGTTCTCATTCTGCGCAAGTTTCGTGTTTCTCTTTTCAGATGGATGAATAGGAAAACCTCACTTTG
The DNA here is from genome assembly GCF_965113315.1 of Podarcis vaucheri. Lineage (NCBI taxonomy): Eukaryota > Metazoa > Chordata > Lepidosauria > Squamata > Lacertidae > Podarcis > Podarcis vaucheri. The sequence continues at coordinate 9,532,613 of NC_138755.1, forward strand.
CATCATCCTGGGAGAGGAGTATGGAACAGTTGTCTGGAAAAGTCAGGACTCCCTGTTCTGCTTTAGCTTGCTCTTACAGTATTTGTTTATCTAAAAGGTTTTTTTTTTTACTTCACACTTCTGCCAAAAAGGCTCAGCTTAGAGATAAATAAACCAAAACAGCCTCTGCCCTCAGACTTATAATCTAAAATGACACGACACAAAAGGAAAATGAATTGTGAGGGAGGAGGAAATAAGCAAACTCGCGTGCCTGTTCTGAGGGGGTTTATTTATTTATTAATAATTTTTATTTGCCTGGAACAGTTTTCTTTACCACTGTAAAGACCAAATGCAAGTACACTACAGTGGTACCTCGGGTTAAGAACTTAATTCGTTCTGGAGGTCCGTTCTTAACCTGAAACTGTTCTTAACCCAAGGTATCACTTTAGTTAACGGGGCCTCCCGCTGCCACCACTGCGCGATTTTTGTTCTCATCCTGAAGCAATGTTCTTAACCCGAGGTACTATTTCTGGGTCAGTGAAGTCTGTAACCTGAAGCGTCTGTAACCTGAAGTGTCTGTAACCCAAGGTACCACTGTACTTAAAAAACTAAACCAAAACAAAGAGAGAAGTGGGAGGAAGGAGGAAGGGAGAGGCCTAAGGGTAAAGGAGAGTAAGGGTAGAAAGTATATAAATACATCATGCAAATAAATTAGCATATACACCCCTGATATCTATATATTTGCTTACTGCTGCCTTTGAAAGGTCACTTTTTCATATGCTGCCAGCCTAGTTAGGTCTTTAGCTCAGTGTGGCAGTATCAACCACTTTGTGACCATCAACACCCTTTCCTTGTCAGTTGCTTTCTCCTTCTGTCCCAGAGCATTAGGATATAATTCAACAATCCATGAATGTGCATCCATATTCCTCCCCCTCCAGTGACAAGTGAATGAGAGTTATGCTTTCCTAAGCAAAACAGGGCCATGACATGTCAGAACCAGACCATGTGCACAGCGACATCTGTGTCGTGTCACAACAGCAACACTTATCTGTCTCTGAAACGTGCTTTGGAAAAAGGCAGCGCAGTGTCCGATATATTCTAAAAGTCATTTTGTTGTATTAAATGTAACCGGAGATCTAAGGAATTTAAACATAACAGAGGCCAGAGCAGCCTTCCACTGACTTTTATGCATTGAATGTTCCAGATCTCTGTATCCTCCCTCCCCTTCTTCAAATCAAACTTTCGCTCTCCCCCCCCTACAAATAAATTGCAGGTTTAGAAAGCTGGGCTGAAGTCTTCCAGAATGTCAGGGGATTCGGATGAGCTGAGGGCTGCAGGGCCAAGTCAAGAAGTCAAAAGAAGTTGCAGCTGGACGTCAGGCTCAAGGTCTTAGTTCCAAATTCTTCTAATGAGCAGCTGGGATGTTCAAGGAGGGGAGGAGCTAAAGGTTTCTGGTCTCTCCACTGCGCCAATCAGGGGAGAGGGTGGCCAGGCACCCCCCTTTTTTTGCTGCCACCCTGTCCTCTGCTGCAGCCGGATGGGTCTATGTCCCAGTTGCACATCTTATAGGGCAGAGACCTATTCAAAGTCTGCACTTTGCCACGGTGGCCACAAAGTTCACCATCGCCTGCTGGCAATGGAATCTGTGGGACACAGTGCAGTTCCCACCTCCCCCCCCATATATTTTGTGGGGCACTCCTGGATTTGGGAGTATCCTAAAGAGAGGAGCGGGGTGCGGGTGGCGCTGGGGTTAAACCACAGAGCCAAGGACTTGCTGATCAGAAGGTCGGCAGTTTGAATCCCCACGACGGGGTGAGCTCCCGTTGCTCAGTCCCTGCTCCTGCCAACCTAGCAGTTCGAAAGAATGTCAAAGTGCAAGTAGATAAATAGGTACCACTCCGGCGGGAAGCTAAACAGCGTTTCCGTGCGCTGCTCTGGTTTGCCAGAAGTGGCTTAGTCATGCTGGCCACCTGACCCGGAAGCTGTACGCCGGCTCCCTCGGTCAATAAAGTGAGATGAGCGCCGCAACCCCAGAGTCAGTCACGACTGGACCTAATGGTCAGGGGTCCCTTTACCTTTAAAGAGAGGAGCAGCAGCACCAAAAAGTAAACAAGGGAAGCAAAGCCCCTTTTGGTATCCCCAAATGATACTGTATTTATGCATATACAGTGGTACCTTGGTTCTCAAACTTAATCCGTTCCGGATGTCCGTTCCAAAACCAAAGCGTTCCAAAACCAAGGCCTGCTTTTCCAAAGAAAGTAATGCAAAATGGATTAATCCATTCCAGACTTTTAAAAACAACCCCTAAAACAGCAATTTAACATGAATTTTACTATCTAACGAGACCATTGATCCATAAAATGAAAGCAATAATCAATGTACTGTACTATATAATAAATAAGACAGTATTGCAGATGATAAAAATTAAAATTAAAAATTTCTTCTTATGATAGAAATTCATTGTTTGAATGGGGGACTTTTATCCATTTCCGCAGTCACACAATCAATCAGTCAGTAGTTGAACTGGGTTGCACACAGTCACAAAGAGCAAATTAACTGAACAAGTCTCAAAAACAAAAATGCAAAATAAATAGCAAAAACAAAAGTGCCAAACTTAATCCATTCCAGAAGTCTGTTTGGCTTCCGAAATGTTCAAAAACCAAGGCACAGCTTCTGATTGGTGCAGGCACCCCATAAATAATAACCGACAGCCGCATCAGATGTTCAGCTTCCGAAAAATGTTCGAAAGCCAGAACACTTACTTCTGTGTTTTCGACATTTGAGAACCAAGGCGTTTGAGTACCAAGGCGTTTGAGAACCAAGGTACCACAGTATTTGCAAATAGTTCTGTACGGTACAATAAAATATCTTCTTCAGAGGCAAATAAACTTGGTTCTGGCATCTTGGTCCATTAATATTTTTCATTGATCTCACCAAGCAAATATGAATACAGAACAAGAAGACCTGACAAATGTATTTTAAAAGTCAATAATAATATCCAAAGTAAACAGCACCTAGCAAAGTTAATATCTGAAATGATCACCAGAGTGCACATAAACTTTAAATGTCCTTCTAATTATTATTTATTTGAGGTACTTCTTGCCCACTCGTCACCGGATTCTATCCTAGAGCAACATACAATATAATGATCTCAAGACATTAAAAGCAAAACAGAACCATATCATTTATAACATGAATGTAACCTTAAAACAGCAGAAGCAAAAACCAACCAGGGCAACCAGGGCTGGGCCCCTTTCCAACCACAATTTATCCAAAGGCCTGGGTGAATAAATATGTTTTAAACTGGCACAGAAGACCCACAGCAGTTGGTGCCAGTTGAAGGTGGGCAGGAAGACTACCCAAACAATCAGGGTGCTAGTACTGAACGCACCTTTCCATGTTTTCCGTCGCACAGCGAATGCTTGGCAAATGCAGCAGATTTCCCCCCGTAAAATGGTGATAATGTCTGGGCAGGTTTGTACCATGTTGATAGTGATCTTTTCTCTTCCCCTGGGGTTGCCTACAAAAGAGCAAGGCCCAGGAAGGAGAAGACCAGGCAATCTGAAAACAGGTATGTTGTAACATCGTCAAAATTACATATGGAATTCTGCGTAACTTTCCTTTTGACATTTTTCTTTTTAAAAAGGGGGGGGGGGAGAACAAAAAACATCCATTGGGTCTGCAAAAAGGAACAAAGGTGGGTGGAATAAGGTTCTTAATACTTTCCCTGTTGACAGGGAGCTTTTTCCCTGCCCAGAATTGCTCCCCGAGTTGCATTTCTCCTGGCAAAAGAAAAGTGTAAAGACCTGCAAAGTGTGTGTTTGTGGCAGGGGGAGTGAGCCTCTTGTAGTTTTCTGTATGATTTTGAGCAGACAAATGGCATAAAGGAAAAGGGCTGGTCATCCCCACTTGCCTTTCATCCATGCCTGAACCCAGACTTTAGTGGCTACCGTATTTTTCGCTCTATAAGACACACCAGACCACAAGACGCACCTAGTTTTTGGAGGAGGAAAACAAGAAAAAAAATATTCTGAATCTCAGAAGCCAGAACAACAAGAGGGATCGCTGGACAGTGAAAACAGCAATCCCTCTTGCTGTTCTAGCTTCTGGGATAGCTGTGCAGCCTGCATTCGCTCCATAAGACGCACGCATGTTTCCCCTTACTTTTTAGGAGGGAAAAAGTGAGTCTTATAGAACAAAAAATACAGTACTTTTTGCTTTACAAAGAGTTGGGGGAAAGCTACACATAACTCTGATATTTTAACTGCTGCCATAACTGTATTGTTTATCGTTATATTGATTGTTAATTTAAACTTATTGTGGTTCTGATTTGTTTAGTACGGTATGTGAGTCTGGTCTGGGTCTGTAATAAATTCAGTTCAACTCTGTGCAATGTGCAGTTTTTTGTTTCTAGAAAGAAAAAAGTGAGTCATGAGGTGGGGATTAGCTGGCAAAATCTTGCCTTAGGCTCAAGCAGCATAGAAAGTACCGGTACTTTAAAAGAAGGAAGCTCGTCAAAGTGTTCAAAAAATGGGCTGCGTATTTCCTCAAATGTGTCAAAGTCCTTTTCTCTTTTTTTTTGGTTCGTAGAGCGGCTTACTTGGGGCTTCCTTCTCCAAGAAGTGCGCTTCCAAAGATAAGCAGGCAGTGGTCATGGTTGTGCGCCTAGTGAGCATGAGACAAGAGCAGGGCAGCTGCTTTAGTGGTGACCTGCTTATGCTGAAGCCACGGGGCCACAGCTCATTTGCATCATTTAGTTGCATGCAGCCAGCCATAGCTGTATTTCATTTTCCGTGGGAAAACATAGTGGCCGTGCCAAGCTCCAATTCATGCCTGAATTATTGCCTGTGCTAAGAACTCCCCAGCACAGAATCCACGGGAGCACAAAAACCCTGCAGTTTGTGGCAGTAGGCAGAGGGTTTGGCTTCTTGGGAGTCTCGTTTTTCATACAAAAAAATGCAAGATTCTAGTCCTTAGGGAAGCAACAATGTTCTTGAAAATACTTGGCAATACTTTCTGACCTTGGAAGACAGAGGGCTCGATAAATAAGATTCCCATCGCTGGCTGTGTTAAGCAAAACAGCGCCAAAATATTCAGTTTATACAAATGAACATAATTTAGACGCATTGTGGAATTCAGCTTTCCTCGGTGCATAATTTGGTTTGTCTTAGCTCATAATGCTAATGTTTCAAGGCATACTGCACTCCTGCTTGAGGAGACCAACTTGAGGGGCAGTATTCTCCAGCTGTGGAAGATCCAGGATGTGTGGTGGTGTGTTAAGTGTGTCAGGAGTGACAAAGATCTGCTTGTAGGTCCGCTTAACTTTTCTGGTGGGCGGCGTTGTGCCCAGGCATCGGGTCTGCAGAGATCTGGCTGGGGGTGGAGAGTTGTGTTTGCCTATACATGCCTTCATATGCAAATAGGCAGTCATTGGGACAATGTAGTCTCAGCTGCACACTGCTATGTGCCACCCAAGAGTTGTGTCCCCAGCATACTCTGCAATGTTGTGAAGGATCCTGAGTGCCAACTCCTGCGGCAGCTAGACTGGTGACTGGGAGTGGCCACCCGGACCACATAACACCGGTCCTGAGAGATCTGCATTGGCTCTCAGTATGTTTCCGATCACAATTCAAAGTGTTGGTGCTGACCTTTAAAGCCCTAAACGGCCTCGATCCTGTATACCTGAAGGAGCGTCTCCACCCCCATCGTTCAGCCCAGACACTGAGGTCCAGCGACAAGGGCTTTCTGGCGGTTCCCTCATTGCGAGAAGCCAAGTTATGGGGAACCAGACAGAGGGCCTTCTTGGTAGTGGCGCCTGCCCTGTGGAAATATTCATTTTTATGGTCACTTTCCTCTAATACAATGCCTTATTGTCAAAGTCATTTGTTCGGAGAACTGCAGCGCAAAATTTGGGTAAGTGTGAATTTCGGAGGACAGCTATGATTTGGTTCTCGTGGCATTTTGGAACGTGCAGATTTGATACATCTGAATGCAAACCTAATCAATTTTCTCCATCATCTCTGCTCACCACTGGCTTGGCAGTAGTGAACTGATCGTTAAGGGCTGGCCCATTTTGGTGCCTGAGGTAAAGGTCAAGATGGCATCTTCCCCTTCCCAATTCCATGTTCAGAAAGCAAACAGGACTGGCAGCTGAATCTTACTTCAACCCTGGCAATAGGACAGTGAGGGCAGCAGGCCACAGGGAAACTGTGTGTGGCACACACAGCTCCATTCTCCAAGCCCTTGTTGACATTCCTTGACCCCCAACTTCAGCCACCTGAGGCAGCTGCCTCCTTGTGCCTAATGATAAGGCCGGCCCTGCTCTATTTTAAACATGAGCACATTTGTGACAATGAGGTGAACGCAGGCAGGGTTTATTTCTAACCTGGTGCTGGTCTTTGGAGCCCCATGCAGCTGCTAGTATGAGCCTCCCCGATACCTCATCCTATTCTTCTGAGGAAAAGGGTTGAGAGATTGTTGATCCCGACAGCCATACTGAATTCCAGAGGTTCATAGGAGTCACCAGGGCCAACACAATGCTTGCCGACACCTGAGGCGAACCACAAATTATGCCCCTCTCCCTGCCAGAGAAGAATCGGTGAGTGACGATGTACACCAGGACCAAGCAGGGAACAAGGATCTCCATAGGAATCTGTTGACCCTGTCGATCCTGCCATCTGAGGAGGTTGCCTCACCTTACCTCATGGGTGGGCCGGCCCCGGGGAGTTGCTGCTTCTGAATAACTCCAGTGAGACATAGAGGAGGGGCAAGGTTGGTGGCAACCTCAAATTTCGGTCGGCTAAATAAGTTCAGGGGACGCGGGTGGCGCTGTGGGTAAATCCTCAGCACCTAGGGCTTGCCGATTGTATGGTCGGCGGTTCGAATCCCCACCGTGGGGTGAGCTCCCGTCTTTCGGTCCCAGCTCCTGCCCACCTAGCAGTTCGAAAGCACCCCTAAAGTGCAAGTAGATAAATAGGTACTGCTTTCTAGCGAGAAGGTAAACGGTGTTTCCGTGTGCTGCGCTGGTGCCGGCTCGCCAGAGCAGCTTTGTCACGCTGGCCACGTGACCCGGAAGTGTCTCCGGACAGCGCTGGCCCCCGGCCTCTTAAGTGAGATGGGCGCACAACCCTAGAGTCGGACACGACTGGCCCGTACGGGCAGGGGTACCTTTACCTTTACTAAATAAGTTCAGGCAAAATGTGTGGACCCTGGTTTGGAACACCTCAGGGAATGAGCATTTAGGAAACAGAAGGAGATGGAATCCAAGATTCTCTGCTTTTGCTTCTTGTGGCAGAAGTTTCCCTTCAGTCGCTGACGTCACAGCAAGCTCCCCCACCATAGCTTTTCAGACTTAAGTCTCAACCACCCACAGCCCAATCCCTCTGGAGCAATTTACCCCTTAGCTGCCCTCAGCTTTCGGGATTTCAGCGCCACATGGTCTTAACAAATGCCAGCAAGAAAGTTGGGTTCACGAGACAGCAGCCCTAGTTTGGGATTGCTCAGTGGCCCCTTGCCACAGAGGCAGTTGGGCCCTTTAAAACCTCTGGATTTTAATTTTAATTTTTTGCAGCAAGCGCTGCTTCCTTTGGAATCCTAAGGCACTCTAACGTGCCTGCATTGACTGCAGTTGAATGCTGTCCCCCCACCACCACCCCTTGCCTGCCCGCCACTTGGTCACCTGACTTGGCAACCCTGGCAGCCCTGCAAAGGGTCTCTTCCCACCCCTTCAGTTGCTGGGAAGGCAGGCTGCGCCGTCCCCAGGTCTGCATACTGTGGTTGAGCGAGAGATTATTCCTCCTAATAACCTGCAGTTTGGGAAGGTTTTGAAACAATAATAAGTAGGCGTAATGTTTTCCATGCCTCATTCCTGGGCAGGCCA